>NW_019154131.1:12314-17366 GCF_002288905.1 Enhydra lutris kenyoni | reverse complement strand
CTGCCTATGTTCTCCTCTAGGATTCTGATGGATTCCTGTCTCACATAGAGGTCTTTTATCCATTTTGAGTTTATCTTTGTGTACAGTGTAAGAGAATGGTCGAGTTTCATTCCTCTACATATAGCTGTCCAATTTTCCCAGCACCATTTATTGAAGAGACTGTCATTTTCCCACTGTATATTTTTTCCTGCTTTGTCAAAGATTATTTGACCATAGAGTTGAGGGTCCATATCTGGGCTCTCTACTCTGTTCCACTGGTCTATGTGTCTGTTTTTATGCCAGTACCATGCTGTTTTGGTGATCACAGCTTTGTAGTAAAGCTTGAAATCAGGTAACGTGATGCCCCCAGTTTTGTTTTTGTTTTTCAAGATTTCCTTAGCGATTCAGGGTCTCTTCTCATCATACAAATTTTAGGATTATTTGCTCCAGCTCTTTGAAAAATACCGGTGGAACTTTGATCGCAATGGCATTAAAAGTATAGATTTCTCTAGGCAGTATAGACATTTTGACAATGTTTATTCTTACGATCCAAGAGCATGGAATGGTCTTCCATCTTTTTGTCTTCTTCGATTCCTTTCATGAGTGTTCTGTAGTTCCTCGAGTACAGATCCTTTACCTCTTTGTTTAGGTTTATTCCCAGGTATCTCATGGTTTTTGGTGCTATAGTAAATGGAATCAATTCTCTAATTTCCCTTTCTGTATTTTCATTGTTAGTGTATAAAAAAGCCACTGATTTCTGTACATTGACTTTGTATCCTGCCACATTACTGAATTGCTGTATGAGTTCTAGTAGTTCAGGGATACAGACAAAAGGTTGATATCCAGGATCTACAAAGAACTTCTCAAACTCAACACACACAAAACAGATAATCATATAAAAAAATGGGCAGAAGATATGAACAGACACTTCTCCAATGAAGACATACAAATGGCTATCAGACACATGAAAAAATGTTCATCATCACTAGTCATTAGGGAGATTCAAATTAAAACCACATTGAGACACCACCTTACACCAGTTAGAATGGCTAAAATTAGCAAGACAGGAAACAATGTGTGTTGGAGAGGATGTGGAGAATGGGGAATCCTTTTACACTGTTGGTGGGAATGCAAGTTGACGCAGCCACTTTGGAGAACACTGTGGAGATTCCTTAAGAAATTAAAAATAGAGCTTCCCTATGACCCTGCAATTGCACTACTGGGTATTTACCCCAAAGATACAGATGCAGTGAAAAGAAGGGCCATCTGTACCCCAATGTTTATAGCAGCAATGGCCACGGTCGCCAAACTGTGGAAAGAACCAAGATACCCTTCAATGGACGAATGGGTAAGGAAGATGTGGTCCATATACACTATGGAGTATTATGCCTCCATCAGAAAGGATGACTACCCAACTTTTGTAGCAACATGGATGGGACTGGAAGAGATTATGCTGAGTGAAATAAGTCAAGCAGAGAGAGCCAATTATCATATGATTTCACTTATTTGTGGAGCATAACAAATAACATGGAGGACATGGGGAGATGGAGAGGAGAAGGGAGTTGAGAGAAACGGGAAGTGGAGGTGAACCATGAGAGACTATGGACTCTGAAAAACAACCTGAGTGTTTTGGAGGGGTGGGGGCTGGGAGGTTGGGGGAGCCAGGTGGTGGGTATTAAGGAGGGCACATACTGCATGGAGCACTGGGTGTGGTGCAAAAACAATGAATACTGTTATGCTGGAAAGAAATTTAAAAAATATATAATAGGTCCCTCTATGGAGACTTCTAGGCTTGTAAATGAGAAGGTAAGGTAAAAACCCAGAAAATTCAGGGCACCTGGGTGACTCAGTCAATTAAGCATCTGTCTGTGGCTCAGGTCATGATCCCAGAGTCCTGGGATGGAACCTGGAATCGGGCTTCCTCTTCAGCCAGGAGTCTGCTTCTCCCTCTCCCTCTATACCTCCCACTCCTGCTGTGCTCTCTCTGGCTCTCTTTGTCTCTCTCAAATAAATAAACAAAAATTTAAAAGAAAAGAAAAGAAAAGAAAACCCAGAATGTGCAGTATGGGAAAGGAAAAGGCACTGAAAGAGGGTTAAAAGCATTGATGTTAAGTATTGGATGCTAAGACCATGAAACCTCATTCATCCAAGGATGATCTTGTCTCCCATTTAGAGCTGAGAGAAACTGGAGTCCCCCCACTCCCCCGCTGCAAAGCAAGACCCTACCTCAGACCCAGTGTGTGGGTGTGTGTTTACACACCTGTAGGGCTGACCCCCATAGAAAGGGATAGCTGGCCCTAGTCAATTTCCCAAAGCAGCGCTGGCCAAAGTTTTCTCAGTAGAACTTTAGTCCTCTGCACAAAGATGTGTCCTGTGTCCCAATGAATGATGGAGACACTTATACCCTTTTTACCCCTTGAAGATGCACCAAGCACTTTGACATGTTATAGACATAATAAAGTTCTAAGGAAAAGTAGCCTACTTAACTTAGTTTGATGCAGCATGCCCTATTTAAGCACAGGAGGCTTTTATCCAATTATTTGTTCTTTCATTTGAAAAGCAATGGGCACAATGGTTGAGCCATGATCACTAAGAAGTGGATCTGTGTGATCCTGGAAGAGTTCTTCACCCTCTCTGAGCCTCAATGTAATCATCTGTAAAATAGAAATCATAATTGTAAAGATGAGGGAGTGCAAGTGAACTTTGCAGAATAGTTTGCAGCACAATAAAGAATCTCTGCTCTGTTTTATATTCTGCATGTAACTCTTATTTACACTTCTTAGAATTATTAAACATATCTTGGGAAATACTGGCCTCATTAGTGGACTCATTAATTGGAACTGGGAGACTAGATCTACCCTTTTCTTCCCTCAGATTTTTAACTTGAAAAGCTGCCCTTTTCTAGAGATAGGATGTGACCTTCCACATTACTGAATTGGCATGGTCTATACGGGTAAGACACTCCAACTAGCAATAATTATGAATTATTAGTATTTGGCTGTCAGTGAATAGGTAGGTAATTTGTCATATAAATGGGGTGCTTTTGAGAGCAAGAAAAGGTAGTACTAATGAGAGTGAAAAAAGGTNACGGACTTTACGACGCTCTTCCGATCTGTCGTAAAGTCCGTATCGCACAATTTGGCTGTCAGTGAATAGGTAGGTAATTTGTCATATAAATGGGGTGCTTTTGAGAGCAAGAAAAGGTAGTACTAATGAGAGTGAAAAAAGGTACTACTAATGATTATGTCAAAATGGCAGTTGTAAACAGGGTCTATCCCAGGCAGAATGAGAGCCATAATCACTTTACCAACAAAAAATCTGAAATCATAGTGGATGACTATTTTTGAAATCAGGTGACCTGAATCTCCAGGAATCTGCCAGTTGCTGAGTGAAATTTAATGGCTGTGTAATAGAGTAGAAAACCAACTACCTGAAGTTACCAGTCTCTGAGTCTCCTTAGAGCAAGAATTCTTTCCTTTCCTTCTCTGGATTTCTAGTACTCAGTGTCTCATAGATCATCAATATTTTTAAAAATCTATTTAGTATTTAGTTCAACAGACATGTGTTAAGCACCTGGTATATGTCAGGCACATATCTAGGGATGGTAGATATAACAGTAAACAAGCCAGATCTGTTTGCTGTTCTCTCAGAGTGTATATTTCAGACCAGAGAGAGACAATAAGGAAGTAGGTACATAAACAAGAATGAATGTGCTCAGCCCTATGGAGAAAAAAAAAAAAAAACAGGATGACATGATAAAGTATAGTAGGTGGGGATTAGACCCAGTGGCATGGCAATGCCTCTCAAAGGACGCTGAGTCTTNCAGAGAGAGACAATAAGGAAGTAGGTACATAAACAAGAATGAATGTGCTCAGCCCTATGGAGAAAAAAAAAAAAAAAACAGGATGACATGATAAAGTATAGTAGGTGGGGATTAGACCCAGTGGCATGGCAATGCCTCTCAAAGGACGCTGAGTCTTCAATGATGAGCAAATGAGGGCAATGTGATCAAATCAGCAAAGAGAAGGTCTCCCAAAAGGAAAGGGGACAGAGAGGTAACAGGTCCCATGCAGGGAAAGAGTTTGGCAGGTGTGAAGAACAGAAAGAGGGCCAGAGGAGTTGGGGCCCCTGAAAGGGGGAGAAAATGGGTAGCAGAGCAGAAGGGAGCAGAGAGGAACTAAGTAATTGGGGCTTGGCGATGTGATCATGGAATTCGGATTTTATTGTTATTTTTTAAGATTTTGTTTTTGAGAGAGAAAGTGAGAGAGTGAACATGAATTGGGGGGAGAGGAAGAGAAGGAGAGAATCTCAAGCAGACACCACGCTGAGATCAGAGCCCATTGCAGGACTCGATTTCATGACCCCGAGATCATGACCTGAGCTGAATTTGGGCACTTAACCAACTGAACCACCCAGGCACCCTGGACATTATTCTAAGGGTAATATGGAGTCAGACATAGGAGTGCTTAAAGCTGGGTAATAACATGATTACTTGAAAGAATGAACGAATGAATGAATGAATGAATTGTTCCAGTTTAGTTCTGCACCTGTTACTTCACTAACTGTAAAACTCTGATGTAACTTCTCGTGTTCAATGAGATTTTCAGATCCAAATGATGTCTAAAGTCCTAGAAAAGGCTGTACTTTAGACTGCAAGGAAAGATTTCCTTTAAGGAAAACATTCATTTGGAAGATGTGAAACCCCATCTAGGGATCATACATTACTTAAAGTCCTTCTTTTTCTTATTCTCCCTGTTTGCCTTCCTCTTATTCTAACCTTTCTCCTTAACCCCTAAGTTCAAGAGAGAGAAAAAAATAGCAAACATTTCAAAAAGGATTGGCTAATGAACCATCTGTATTTAGCATTCAGCTGCCCTAAGAGGTTTGAGCTTGAGAATCTTTCCTTTGTGGTTAACCCTTTATATATTAGGGGAAGCCACCCCCCACAGACACTACATTTCATCTGACACACACACACAAAAAAGTGTTGATGCCAGACCTGGAGAGAAGGCTAACTGCAAGAGAATAGCCATCCAGGGGTTGCATCAAATGACAGACAGCAACAGCTCTGTG
>NW_019154131.1:3180-12264 GCF_002288905.1 Enhydra lutris kenyoni | reverse complement strand
GGGTTGCATCAAATGACAGACAGCAACAGCTCTGTGTTCTTTCTGTAAGCACTGGACCATAAGTCAGGAGATTTGGATTTTGGTCCAGGTTATATGAATGCACTGTCAGGCCTTGGTCAAACACGGACTGAATTATTTCCCTTAGGTTCATTCTCACAAGAGCATGGTAACATCTGCCTCTTTCACGTTACAAAATAAGGTTGTTTAGATCATCATGTGTCCTATGCTTTCAGACAGTGAGAAACCCACAACAGACATCCCCCCATTTCAGTTCAGTATACTTCTGGAGCTCTCAGCTCAAGGGGCAGTATTGTAAGGCATACTCCTCATTGTTTATTCATGGTTGCTGCCTCTCTTCAACTCCAGCAGAAGCGTTTGAAGGAACAAGTGCACCGTGAGGAGAAAGGACAGGTCTCTCATGGTCATGAGCAGCAGAGCAGAGGGATGTCAGCGAAACAAGAACACATGCAGGGGGACTTTGTAGACGTCATGTCAGAAAATAGGGATATGAGTCGTGGGCATTCTCTTTGAGAATTTACCTAAGATGGTGAGTATACAATATCTTCAAATACATGAGGCTCAATATGAAAATAAAGGCAGATGCGCACTCTGCTCTGAGGTTGTCTCTTCTTGCCATAGTCACTCGCTTGGCCTTATGTAATATCAACAAAGTGGGAGGTTTAGGTTTGTTTTTTTTGTTTTTGTTTTTGTTTTTGTTTTTTTTTTGAAGACTCTGTCTTCAAATGGAATGGAGGAAAGGATCATAAAATTCAATGGATTGAACTTGTTATCTGGGATGAATTTTTTCTCTTGGAAGGCAATCTTTACCTTTATTTCCTCTTAAAACTATGGCTAATTGCCCTATCAGGGGCATTCCATTGAGCTGTGTAGTCTCTCGGTAATGGTACTCCAGTTTGGCTGCAAAATTTGGTCTTGTTTTTCCTCATTATTGTTGACTGCTAATATGATTTACTGCTGCTATGTAGACTTAGCTCTTACCCTTTAGCCAAGAGGAGATGACACAGCTGTGTGACTGTTGAATAATAAGTGATTGCCCAACTGATCATCCTTTTCTCTGTTTATGGCAAATTTGACAAAGAAATTACATTCTTCAGAGACCAGGACCACATAATTTTGGTTCTGTATATGATAGGGCACCCATAACCCTACCCAACTGTTCCTTCCAAATTTCAGTGTCTTTGATTTCTAATAACATTTCTTTATTTTACAGTTCAGTATTTCCTAGAGGAAACACAAAGATCAACACGTAAAAGATTCATACAGGATTATAAGAATCATTGATTAATATACTAAACATCCATATATATTTGATATCAGTTTGTCAGTGCAATACAAAAAAAGTTAAGGAACTTCCCTAAGAAAAAATTGTTTTTAAAATGAGTGCTTTATAACTTGTTATTTTTGAAAAAGATATAGTACCTTCGAAAGATACACCTTTTTCAATATTCTGGGAGTAGTCAAAGAGAAGCAAAGATTATTACTGAGCACAGATCAGGCCATCTTTCAGAGGCTGCCAGAACTACATTGTCTCTGTTGAGACTTACAGAGCCAAGTTACTTATGGCTCTGTGCATGGTCAAGTGGCATTCAGTATTGTAAACCAAATCTTAAAAGATGGAGTCAGAAATGTCCTGTCAAGTTTCTGGAAAAAACCTTTGTGGAAATTCATACCCTTTATAAAGAAATGCAAAAAAAGGGGGCAGAGGAGTCAAGATGGCAGAGAAGTAACAGGCTGAAACTATATCAGGTAGCAGGAGATCAGCTAGATAGCTTATCAAACCATTGCGAACACCTAAAACTCCAACAGGAGATTGAAGAGAGGAGCAGCAACAATTCTAGAAACAGAAAATCAACCACTTTCTGAAACGTAGGGCCGGCAGAGAAGTGAATCCAAAGCGATGGGAAGATAGACCACGGGGGAAGCAGCCGGCTCCTGGCAAGTGGAGGAGCAACGGAGCACAAAATCAGGACTTTTAAAGGTCTGCTCTACTGAAAGACATCACTCCAGAGGCTAAACCAGGGTTAAGCCCACATGGAGTCAGTGTGCCTCCAGGTCCCGCAGGGTCACAGGAGGATCGGGGGTGTCTGAGTGTCACAGAGCTCACAGGTATTAGAGTGAGGAAGCCAGCTACAGAGACAAAGCTGAGGAGTGAGCTCTCAACTGGTACCTTGTACCAGTCACAGGCTGGATGAGCATGGAGCACAGCTGGAGGCCAGGGAGATGGGAGCAATTGAGTACTTTCCTCCAAGCATGGCCAGAGGCCAGGGAGATGGGAGTGTTTGAGCGCTTTTCCCCAGGTGCAGCCAGAGGCCAGGAAGACGAGACTGATTGAGCGCTTTTCTCTGAGGGCACACTGAGGAGTGGCCGAGCTCTCAGCTCCTCAGGGCCAGAGATTGGTAGGCCGCCACTATCATTCCCATCCTCTGGAACTCTATGGAAAGCCTTCAGGGAACAAAAGCTCCCTAAAGCGAACCCAAGCAGATTACTTAGCCTGGCCCCTGGAAAGGGCGGGGCAATTCCGCCTCGCTCAAAGACACTTGAGAATCACTACAACAGGCCCCTCCCCCAGAAAAATCAACAAGAAATCCAGCCAAGACCAAGTTCACTTACTAAGGAGAACAGGAGAATTCCAGAGGAGGAGAAAGCAAAGCAAGGAATTCATGGGTTTCTCCCCATGATTCTTTAGTCTGGTAGTTAAATAATGTTTTTTCTTCTGCTAATTTTTAAAAAAAAATTTTTTTAACTTTTACCCTTTCCTCTTTTAACTTTTTTAAACTAGTTTATCTTAACAATATCTTTCAAAAAATAATAATAATCTTTTTTGAACCTCCATTAATATAGTCATATTTTATCCTTCATTGTATCTCACTATACCTTTTGTATACACATAGGATTTTTTCTTTTAAAAAATTTGGGGTACAACTTCTCCTAATAGATCAAAATATACCCTAAATCTAGCTCTGGGCTAGTTCTAGTTTCCAGCCTGAGCAAATTCTCTCCACTTCTTTTTCTTTATTCTCCCCACCAACTGACTTTATCAACCCCTTTTTTAGAAATTTAAAAAAATAATTTTTTCTCATCTTTATGGGCCTATTCCATCCTTCAATGTGTCTACCCGTATATATGTTTTTCATTATTTAAAATGTTGGGAGGTAGTTTCTTCTTAAAGACCAAAACACTCAAAAAATTAAGTGGGTGACACTGTTCTAGTCACCAGTCTAATATATATATATATATATATAATATATATATATATATTTCTTCTTTTTTAATATTTTTTTCTTTATTCATTTCTTTTTTTAACTTTTTTTTCCCCCTGAACTGCGTTTTATCCCCTTTCCTCCTCCCCACGATTTGGGGTCTCTTCTGATTTGGTTAAAGCACATTTTCCTGGGGTCTTTGCCACCCTTTTAGTATTTTATTTGCTCCTTCATATATTCTTATCTGGACAGAATGACAAGGTGGAAAAACTCACCACAAAAAAAAGAACAAGAGGCAGTACCAAAGGCTAGGGACCTAATCAGTACAGACATTGGAAATATGTCAGATCTAGAGTTCAGAATGATGATTCTCAAGGTTCTAGCCGGGCTCGAATAAGGCATGGAAGATATTAGAGAAACCCTCCCCAGAGATATAAAAGCCCTTTCTGAAGAAATTAAAGAACTAAAATCTAACCAAGCTGAAACAAAAAAAAAAAAGCTATTAATGAGGTGCGATACAAAATGGAGGCTCTTACTGCTAGGATAAATGAGGCAGAAGAAAGATTTAGTGATATAGAAGACCAAATGACAGAGAATAAAGCTGAGCAAAAGAGAGACAAATACTGCAACACAAGGAGAGAATTCAAGAGATAAGTGACACCATAAGATGAAACAACATTAGAATAATTGGGATTCCAGAAGAAGAAAAAAGAGAGAGGGGAGCAGACGGTACATTGGTGAGAATTATTGTAGAGAATTTCCCTAATATGGCAAAGGGAACAAGCATCAAAATCCAGGAGATGCAGAGAACCCCCCCTCAAAATCAATAAGAATAGGTCCACAACCTGTCACCTAATAATAAAATTTACAAGTCTTAGTGACAAAGAGAAAATCCTGAAAGCAGCCTGGGAAAAGAAGTCTGTAACATACAATGGTAAAAACATTAGATTGGCAGCAGACTTATCCACAGAGACCTGGCAGGCCAGAAAGAGCTGGCATGATATATTCAGAGCACTAGATGAGAAAAACATGCAGCCAAGAATACTGTATCCAGCTAGGCTATCATTGAAAATAGGAGGAGAGGTAAAAAGCTTCCAGGACAAACAAAAACGGAAAGAATTTGCAAACACCAAACCAGCTCTACGGGAAATATTGAAAGAGGTCCTCTAAGCAAAGAAAGACCCTAAAAGTAGTAGATCAGAAAGGAACAGAGACAATATACAGTAACAGTCACCTTACAGGCAATACAATGGCACTAAATTAATATCTCTCAATAGTTACCCTGAATGTAAATGGGCTAAATGCCCCAGTCAAAAGACACAGGGTATCAGAATGGATAAGACAACAAAACCCATCAATATACTGCCTACAAGAAATTCATTTTAGACCCGAAGACACCTCCAGATTTAAAGTGGTGGAAAACAATTTACCATGCTAATGGACATCAAAGGAAACCTGGGGTAGCAATCCTTATATCAGATCCATTAGATTTTAAGCCAAAGAGTATATTAAGAGATGAGGAAGGACTCTATATCATACTCAAAGGGTCTATCCAACAATAAGATATAACAATTTTAAAAATCTATGCCCCTAACATGGGAGCAGCCAACTATATAAACCAATTACTAACAAAATCAAAGAAACACATCGACAATAATACAATAATATTAGGGGACTTTAACACTCCCCTCACTGAAATGGATAGATCATCCAAGCAAAAATCAGCAAGGAAATAAAGACCTGAAATGACACACTGGACCAGATGGACATCACGGATATATTCAGGACATTCCATCCCAAAGCAGCAGAATACACATTCTTCTCTAGTGCGCATGGAACATTCTCCAGAATAGATCACATCCTGGGTCATAAATCAGGTATCAACCGGTAACAAAAGATTGGGATCATTCCCTGCATATTTTCAGACCACAATGCTCTGAAGCTAGAACTCAATCACAAGAGGAAATTTGGAAGGAACCAAAATACATGGAAACTAAACAGCATCCTTCTAAAGAATGAATGGGTCAGCCAGGAAATTAAAGAAGAATTGAAAAAAATTCATGGAAACAAATGATAATGAAAACACAATGGTTCAATTCTGTGGGACACAGCACAGGCAGTCCTGAGAGGAAAATATACAGCGATACACGCCTTTCTCAAGAAACAAGAAAGGTCTCAAATACACAACCTAACCCTACACCTAAACGAGCTGGATAAAGAACAAAAAAGAAAGCCTAAACCCAGCAGAGAAGAGAAATCATCAAGATCAGAGCACAAATCAATGAAATAGAAACTAAAAAAACCCCAATAGAACAAATCAATGAAACTAAGAGCTTGTTCTTTGAAGGAATTAATAAGATTGATAAACCCCTGGCCAGACTTATCAAAAAGAAA
Organism: Enhydra lutris kenyoni; assembly: GCF_002288905.1. Classification (NCBI taxonomy): domain Eukaryota; kingdom Metazoa; phylum Chordata; class Mammalia; order Carnivora; family Mustelidae; genus Enhydra; species Enhydra lutris. The sequence continues at coordinate 6,649 of NW_019154131.1, read as the reverse complement.
AGAGAAAGGACCCAAATAAATAAAATCATGAATGAAAGAGGAGAGATTGCAACCAACACCAAAGAAATATGAACAATTATAATAACATACTATGAGCAACTCTTTGCCAACAAATTCGACAATCTGGAAGAAATGGACGCATTCCTAGAGACATATAACCTACCACAACTGAACCAGGAAGAAATAGAAAACCTGAACAGACCCATAACCAGCAAGGAGATTGAAACAATCATCAAAAATCTCCAAACAAACAAAGCCCAAAGCCAGATGGCTTCCCGGGGGAATTCTACCAAACATTAAAGAAGAATTAATTCCTATTCTCCTGAAACTGTTCCAAAAAATAGAAATGGAAGGAAAACTTCCAAACTCATTTTTTTGAGGTCAACATCACCTTGATCCCAAAACCAGAGAAGGATCCCATCAAAAAAGAGAACTACAGACCAATATCCTTGATGAACACAGATGCGAAAATTCTCACCAAAATACTAGCCAATAGGATCCAACAGTATATTAAAAGGATTATTCACCATGACCAAGTGGGATTTATTCCAGGGCTGCAAGGTTGGTTCAACATCTGCAAATCAATGTGATATAATACATTAATAAAAGAAGAACAAAAACCATATGATACTCTCAATAGATGCTGAAAAAGCATTTGACAAAGTGCAGCATCCCTTCCTGATCAAAACTCTTCAAAGTGTAGGGATAGAGGGCACATACCTCAATATTATCAAAGCCATCCATGAAAAACCCACCGCAAATATCATTCTCAATGGAGAAAAACTGAAAGCTTTTCTGCTAAGGTCAGGAACACGGCAGGGATGTCCGTTATCACCACTGCTATTCAGCATAGTACTAGAAGTCTTAGCCTCAGCAATCAGACAACAAAAAGAAATTAAAGGCATCCAAATTGGCAAAGAAGAAGTCAAACTATCACTCTGCAGATGATATGATACTATATGTGGAAAACCCAAAAGGCTCCACTCCAAAACTGCTAGAACTTGAACAGGAATTCAGTAAAGTGTCAGGATATAAAATCAATGCACAGAAATCAGTTGCATTTCTCTACAGCAACAACAGGACAGAAGAAAGAGAAATTAAGGAGTCAATCCCATTTGCAGTTGCACCCAAAACCATAAGATACCTAGGAGTAAACCTAACCAAAGAGGCAAAGTATCTATACTCAGAAAACTATAAAGTACTCATGAAAGAAATTGAGGAAGGCACAAAGAAATGGAAAAATGTTCCATGCTCCTGGATTGGAAGAACAAATATTGTGAAAATGTCTATGCTAACTAAAGCAATCTACACATTTAATGCAATCCCTATCAAAATCCCATCCATTTTTTTCAAAGAAATGGAACAAATAATCCTAAAATTTATATGGAAGCAGAAAAGACCTCGAATAGCCAAAGGAATATTGAAAAAGAAAGCCAAAGTTGGTGGCATCACAATTCCAGACTTCAAGCTGTATTACAAAGCTATCATCATCAAGACAGTATGGTACTGGCACAAAAACAGACACATAGATCAATGGAACAGAATAGAGATCCAAGAAATAGACCCTCAACTCTATGGTCAACTAATCTTCGACAAAGCAGGAAAGAATGTCCAATGGAAAAAAAGACAGCCTCTTCAACAAATGGTGTTGGGAAAATTGGACAGCCACATGCATAAAAATGAAATTGGACCATTTCCTTACACCACACACAAAAATAGACTCAAAATGGATGAAGGACCTCAATGTGAGAAAGGAATCCATCAAAATCCTTGAGGAGAACACAGATAGCAACGTCTTCAACCTCAGCCACAGCAACTTCTTCCTAGGAGCATCGCCAAAGGCAAGGGAAGCAAGGGCAAAAATGAACTATTAGGACTTCGTCAAGATCAAAAGCTTTTGCACAGCAAAGGAAACAGTTAACAAAACCAAAAGGCAACTGACAGAATGGGAGAAAATATTTGCCAACATCATATCAGACAAAGGGCTAGTATCCAAAATATATAAAGGGCTCAGCAAACTCATCACCCAAAGAACAAATAATCCAATCAAGAAATGGGCAGAGAACATGAACAGACATTTCTGCAAAGAAGACATCCAGATGGGTAACAGACACATGAAAAATTGCTCCACATCACTCAACATCAGGGAATTACAAATCAAAACCACAATTAGATACCCCCTCACATCAGTCAGAATCACTAAAATTAAGTCAGGAAATGACAGATGCTGGCAAGGATGCAGAGAAAGGGGAACCCTCCTACACTGTTGGTGGGAATGCAAACTGGTGCAGCCATTCTGGAAAACAGCATGGAGGTTCCCCAAAAAGCTGAAAATAGAGCTATCCTATGACCCAGCAATTGCACTCCTGGTATGTACCCTAAAGATACAAACATAGTGATCCGACGGGGCACGTGCATCCGAATGTTAATAGCAACAATGCCCATAATAGGCAAACTATGGAAGGAACCTAGATGTCCATGGACAGATGAATGGATAAAGAAGATGTGATATATATATATATATATATATATATATATATATATATATATATATAATGTAGCCATCAAAAGAAATGAAATCTTGCCATTTGCGACAATGTGGATGGAACTAGAGGGTATTATGCTTAGTGAAATAAGTCAATCTTAGGACAACTATCATATGATCTCCCTGATATGAGGAAGTGGAGATGCAATGCGGGGGTTTGAGGGGTAGGAAAAGAATAAATGAAACCAGATGGGATAGGGAGGGAGACAAAACATAAGAGACCTTTAATCTCACAAAACAAACTGAGGGTTGCTGGGGGAAGGGGGTTCGGGAGAGGACGGTGGGGTTATTGGGGATGGTGAGTGCTGTGAAATGTGTAAACCTGGTGATTTACATACCTTTACCCCTGGGGATAAAAATACAGTATATGTGGGGCGCCTGGGTGGCTCAGTGGGTTAGGCCACTGCCTTCGGCTCAGGTCATGATCCCAGGTCCTGGATTCGAGCCCCACATCGGGCTTTCTGCTCAGCAGGGAGCCTGCTTCCTCCTCTCTCTCTGCCTGCCTCTCTGCCTACTTGTGATTTCTCTCTGTCAAATAAATAAATAAAATCTTTAAAAAAATACAGTATATGTTTATAAAAAATTAAAAAAATAATTAAAAAAAGAAACTACAAAAAAGTTGAAATGCAAAAAATAGAAAAAAAGCAAAAAAAAAAAAGAAAATTAGTTGAAGTTGCTGTTTGTTTAAAGAAAAGGCAGTGATTGATTGATAAAACTTAAAAACACCCATTAGCCACTACATTATTATCCCTGAACTCAATGTGAGGAAACCAAATTATTGCCCAGATGGAACTGAAAGGATCTATTAGCTTAGGCAAGGACAAAAACAGTAGGTTTCAAAGCATTTACCCTTCAAGTGCAGGTACCCTTCTATAGTGGTAGCTTTTGGCATGAGATCCAGCAGAGGGCTACTCCTTTCATAAA
>NW_019154131.1:0-2720 GCF_002288905.1 Enhydra lutris kenyoni | reverse complement strand
TTTTGTCTTACCTGTTAAAGACTATAGATTATATGACAATATCAATTCTTTCTTCCTTTTTGTTGCAGAAATGGGAGCAAAATTATTTTCTTTGCTTTGCATGAATTATTCAAAATAGTTTATGTTCTTACCCTAAGATATCCTTCCACTTAAATTTTCTTTATACCTGGCTATACATTAATTAAAACCAAATCTCATTCTTTCCTCTGAAGGACACCTATTTAAGGGAAGAAGGTATTCTGGGAAATATACCTGAAATGCTCAAAATAATACTCAAAAATATCTAAGATAATGCAGGTCCACATAAGATCTTGCAACCACTAATTGTTGAACACATATATGTGGAAAAGAAAATTACTCCTTTATCCCTGGCCAGCAGGAATCATGTCTTCTATAAACATCTTCTAGTAATGTGGGTCCTCTGGACCCTCCTTCTCTCCTCCACCCTCCAAAGAACCTCCAAAGACCTCTCTGAAGGTCACTGCTTTATGCATTATGATGCTGGCCCTTATTGTTGTCAAATGTGATTAGGAACTGTTAGCGCCTTAAAACAAGCCACCTAACTAGAGGTCAAATGACTCACCACAACTGATCTGGGCCCATATCCAGCACCTTTCTGTGGGTCACATCACTGTCACCAAAGTACAACAGACTGCCATAGATTAAATGAAAATATAAGTGTTATGATGCAATGTCTGGCAACTAATAAGATGTGTGAGTCATATGGCGGGAGGAACAACTGTCCTGTGCTTTATAAGCAAAGAAGAGGTCCTAATACATCAATTATACAATTCATCATAATTTTAAGTCTGAACAAAAAGCTACCATCAACACATTGCATGTAGCCATTGATCTTAATAAATATTTATGGAGGATTTCTGCCAGTACACATTGTTCCAGCTTATAGCCTCCAAGTACCTCTGAGAATCCTCCTGGTGCTCTCACATTGTCACAGTAATGCTATGGAGACAAATAATTGCTCTTAGGAGTCCCCCGTGTCATCCAGTCCACATAGAGAAGTCTAGCTTCGTGTCAAACATGGCCATTAAAGGCTGCTGACATGTTGGCACTGGGGTATTTATGCCAGTTCATATACAATGAAAACAGACCTTGCAAACCAAATTCTATCTTGGCATGATGTGAAAGAACAAAATATAAGGTGAATATGAATTTTTTTTTTATTAAAAAGCAGGAATTAGAAAGAAAGGTCAATGTTAGCACGCTAATGAGAGACTTTTTTTTTAAAGATTTTTTATTTATTTCACACACAGAAAGAGATCACAAGTAGGCAGAGAGGCAGGCAGAGAGAGAGAGAGGAAGAAGCAGGCTCCACGCTGAGCAGAGAGACCAACGGGGCTGGATCCCAGGACACTGGGACCATGACCTGAGCTGAAGGCAGAGGCTTTAACCCACCAAGCCACCCAGGCGCCCCACGAGAGGCTTTTTTATTACAATGTACAATGGAGGTCATTCGGGTTTTTTTGTTTGTTTGTTTGTTTTAAATATTTTATTTATTTATTTGACAGACAGAGATCACGAGTAGGCAGAGAGGCAGGCAGAGAGAGAGAGGAGGAAGCAGGCTCCCTGCTGAGCAGAGAGCCCGATGCGGGGCTCGATTCCAGGACCCTGAGATCATGACCTGAGCCGAAGGCAGAGGCTTTAACCCACTGAGCCACCCAGGTGCCCCTGTTTGTTTTTTTAAAGATTTTATTTATTTATTTGACAGAGGGAGAGAGGGATCAGAAGTAGGCAGAGAGGCAGCAGAGAGAGAGGGGGAAGCAGGCTTCCTGCTAAGCAGAGAGCCCAATGAAGGGCTCAATCCTAGGACCCTGAGATCACGACCCGAGCCGAAGGCAGAGGCTTAACCCACTGAGCCACCCAGGCACCCCAAGGTCATTTGGTTTTGATTCATTTTCCGGAAAAGCTAACTAGCTGTTGCTCAATTAATACATCTTAAGAAATTTTCCCCAAATGATGCCTTCCACATTTATAAATTCATAGTTTTATTTCTCCCCAGAGTTCTCAGTTTGCATTTTCAACAGCATTGTTGAGTGTTACCTGGCCCATGCTTCCCAGTCAGAGGGGCTGGAAAGTCAGGTCAAAAGAGTTGGAGAGTAGAGCGTCAAGGAGCCTGGGCAGCTACCTCTGGACCACACTCACTAGAGCACTTCATGGACTGTCAGACTTTCTAAGGTCCCTCAAACTAGCTGAGGCCAGTAGAACTTACCAAACAACCCTCAGACAGTCCCAGGTGAATGAAGAGAAGACCCTAGGAGCAGCAATTCAAATTGTGCAGATGTCTTTCAGTACTAGCCCCAATTGTCTGGATGCCAGTATAATGGCAGTCAAAGGAGGGGCAAACTGGATAATTCCAGGTCCCTGATAGACACTGTTCCCTGACCCCAACACACAAGACCCTGAGTGGTTTCACTACAATGAAGAAAATCAGTTTGTATTAAAATCGAAATAGCACATTTGACTGCAAATCCTATCTCCAAAGGAAATTTGGGCTGCAAGCATGATCTCTAGGTTTTCTAAAATTTCATAGGAGTAAAAACAAAAACAAAAACAAAACAAACTGTAACAAAAACAAAGTTACAGTTGGAAGAGTGGCATTTTGCTTACATCTTGAAAACATAAATGATCCTTACATTGTTTTAAAAAGCCCAAAACAGCCGGGCGCGGTGGCGCGCGCCTGTAGTCCCAGCTACTCGGGAGGC
>NW_019154130.1:17426616-17480818 GCF_002288905.1 Enhydra lutris kenyoni | reverse complement strand
TCTAACTGGTGTAAGGTGGTATCTCAATGTGGTTTTAATTTGAATCTCCCTGACGGCTAGTGATGATGAACATTTTTTAATGTGTCTGATAACCATTTGTATGTGTTCATTGGAGAAGTGTCTGTTCATGCCTTCTGCCCATTCTTTGACATGATTATCTGTTTTGTGTGTGTTGAGTTTGAGGAGTTCTTTATAGATCCTGGATATAAGCCTTTTGTCTATACTGTCATTTGCAATTATCTTCTCCCATTCCGTGGGTTGCCTCTTTCCTTTGCTGTGCAGAAGCTTTTGATCTTGATAAAGTCCCAAAAGTTCATTTGCGCTTTTGTTTGCTTTGCTTTTGGAGGTATATCTTGAAAGAAGTTGCTATGGCTGATATCAAAGAGGTTATTGCCTATGTTCTCCTCTAGGATTCTGATGGATTCCTGTCTCACATTGAGGTCTTTTATCCATTTCGAGTTTATCTTTGTGTACGGTGTAAGAGAATGGTTGAGTTTCATTCTTCTACATATAGCTGCCCAGTTTTCCCAGCACCATTTATTGAAGAGACTGTCTTTTTTCCACTGTATATTTTTTCCTGCTTTGTCAAAGATTATTTGACTATAGAGTTGAGGGTCCATATCTGGGCTCTCTACTCTGTTCCACTGGTCTATGTGTCTGTTTTTATGCCAGTACCATGCTGTCTTGGTGATCACAGCTTTGTAGTAAAGCTTGAAATCAGGTAACGTGATGGCCCCAGTTTTATTTTTGTTTTTCAACATTTCCTTAGCAATTCGGGGTCTCTTCTGGTTCCATACAAATTTTAGGATTATTTGCTCCAGCTCTTTGAAGAATACCGGTGGAATTTTGATCGGAATGGCATTAAAAGTATAGATTGCTCTAGGCAGTATAGACATTTTAACAATGTTTATTCTTCTGATCCAAGAGCATGGAATGGTCTTCCATCTTTTTGTGTCTTCTTCAATTTCTTTCATGAGTGTTCTGTAGTTCCTCGAAGACAGATCCTTTACGTCTTTGGTTTATTCCCAGGTATCTTATGGTTCTTGGTGCTATAGTAAATGGAATCGATTCTCTCATTTCCCTTTCTGTGTTTTCATTGTTAGTGTATAAGAAAGCCACTGATTTCTGTACATTGACTTTGTATCCTGCCACATTACTGAATTGCTGTATGAGTTCTAGTAGTTTGGGGTGGAGTCTTTTGGGTTTTCCATATAAAGTAACATGTCATCTGTGAAGAGAGAGAATTTGACTTCTTCATTGCCAATTTGGATACCTTTTATTTCTCTTTGTTGTCTGATTGCTGTTGCTAGGACTTCTAATACTATGTTGAACAAGAGTGGTGAGAGTGGGCATCCTTGTGTTTCTGATATCAACGGGAAGGCTGTGAGCTTTTTCCCATTGAGAATGATATTTGCTGTGGGTTTTTCATAGATAGATTTGATGAAGTTCAGGAATGGTCCCTCTATCCCTATACATTGAAGTGTTTTATTCAGAATGGATGCTGGATTTTGCCAAACGCTTTTTCTGCATCAATTCAGAGGACCATGTGGTTCTTCTATCTTCTCTTATTGATTTGTTCTATCACATTGATTGATTTGCGAATGTTGAACCATCCTTGTCACCCAGGGATGAGTCCCATCTGGTCATGGTGGATAATCTTTTTAATGTGCTGTTGGATCCTGTTTGCTAGGATCTTGTTGAGAATCTTAACATCCATATTCATCAGTGATATTGGTCTGAAATTCTCCTTTTTGATGGGGTCTTTGCCTGGTTTGGGGATCAGGGTAATGCTGGCTTCATAAAAAGAGTCTGGAAGTTTTCCTTCTGCTTCAATTTTTTGAAACAACTTCAGGAGAATTGCTGTTATTTCTTCTTTGAACGTTTAGTAGAATTCCCCCAGGGAATCCATCAGGTCCTGGGCTCTTGTTTTTTGGGAGGTTTTTGATCACTGCTTCAATCTCGTTACTCGGTACCAGTCTATTCAGGTTGTCAATTTCTTCCTGGTTCAAGTTTGGAAGTTCATAGTTTTCCAGGAATGCATCCATTTCATCTAGGTTGCTTAACTTATTGGCATATAACTGTTGATAATAACTTCTGATGATTGTTTCTATTTCCTTGGTGTTAGTTGTGATCTCTCCCTTTTCATTCATAATTTTATTAATTTGGGCCTTCTTTCTTTTCTTTTGGATTAGTTGGGCCAATGGTTTATTGATCTTATTGATTCTTTCAAAAACCACCTTCTAGTTTCATTGATGCGTTCTACTGTATCTATAGTTTCTACCTCATTGATCTCTGCTCTAATCTTGATTATTTTCCTTCTTGTGTGTGGATTTGGCTTAATTTGTTGTTGATTCTCCAGTTCTTTAAGGTGTAGAGACAGCTGGTGTATTCTGGATTTTTCAAATTTTTTGAGGCTTGGATGGCTATGTATTTACCCCTTAGGACCGCCTTTGCTGTATCCCATTGGTTTTGAACTGAAGTGTCTTCATTCTCATTTGTTTCCATGAACTGTGTAAGTTCTTCTTTGATCTCCTGGTTGGTCCAAACATTCATAAGCAAGGTGGTCTTCAGCTTTCAGGTGTTTGAGTTCCTTCCAAACTTTTCCTTGTGGTTGACTTCCAGTTTCAAAGCATTGTGATATGAGAATATGCAGGGAATAATCTCCGTCTTTTGGTATCAGTTAAGCCCTGATTTGTGACCCAGTATGTGGTCTATTCTGGAGAAGGTTCCATGTGCATTTGAGAAGAATGAGTATTCTGTGGTTTTTGGGTGGAAAGTTCTGTATATATCTATGAGGTCCATCTGGTTCAATGTGTCATTCAATGCTCTTGTTTCTATATTGATTTTCTGCTTCGATTTTCTATTTCTGAGAGTGGCATGTTAAGATCTCCTACTATTAATGTATTCATATCAATATGACTCTTTATCTTGATTAATAGTTTTCTTATATAATTGGCTTCTCCCATATTGGGGGCATAAATATTACAATTGTTAGATCTTCTTGGTGGATAGTCCCTTTAAGAATTATGTAGTGTCCTTCTATATCTCTGACTACAGTCTTTAGTTTAAAATCTAATTTATCTGATATGAGAATTGCTATCCCAGCCTTCTTTTGAGTCCCACTGACACAAAACATCTTCTCCATCCCTTCACTTTCAGTCTGGGTGTATCCTTAGGTTCAAAATGGGTCTCTTGTAGACAACATATGGATGGGTCCTGTCGTTTTATCCAATCTGCAACCCTGTGTCCTTTTATGGGCACATTTAGGCCATTCACATTGAGAGTGATTATTGAGAGATACATTTTTATTGACATCATGTTACCTGTGAAGTCTTTGTTTCTATAGATTGTCTCCATATATTTCTGTCCAATGATATTCTTAGGATTTTTCCTCTTTTATAGAACCCCCCCCNCCCCCCCCTTAATATTTCCTGCAGTGTCAGCTTGGTGGTCACATACTCTTTTAAATCTTGCCAGTCTTGGAAGCTCTTTATTTCTCCATCCATTTTGAATGTCAGTCTTGCTGGATAAAGCATTCTTGGCTGCATGTTCTTCGTATTTAGTGCCCTAAATACATCTTGCCAGCCCTTTCTGGCTTGCCAGGTTTCTGTGGACAGGTCTGACTTTATTCTGATGGGCTTTTCTCTGTACATAAGGAATTTTTTTGTCCTAGCTGCTTTCAAGAGCTCCTGTCTACAATTATGAGTCATCATTTTCACTATCAGGAGTCTTGTGGTCTTTCTAGATTCTAAGATCTTGAGGGGAAACCGTTCTGCCTCTAGTACATGAATGCTGGTTCCATTCACGAGTCTGGAAAAATTTTCATGGAAAATTTTTTCAACGGTATCTTCTAGTCTTCTTTCTTTTTCCTCCCCCTCAGGGATTCCAATAATTCTGACATTGGAACATTTCATGGCATCATTTATTTCCCTAATTCTGTTTTTGTGACCTCTAAGCTGTTTCTTCCAGGCTTCCTCCTGATCCTTTTTCTCTATCTGTTTGTCTTCTAGTATCACTAATTCTATCTTCTATCTCAGTTACCCTAGCTTTTAGAGAATTTAGATTACATTGGAACTCATTGAGAACATTGTGAACATCATCCCTGGTGGCTTTCACTTCTGCCCTAATCAATTCCATTTTGTCATCCATGGCTTTCTCCAACCTAGCTATTGCCTGGATAATTGTTAGCCTGAATTCCCTTTCCAACATATTGTCTATGTCCATACTCATTAGCTCTGTTGCAGAAGGCCCAGTCTCTGAATTTTTCTTCTGTTGGGCATTCCTTCTCCTAGTCATTTTGGTGAGAGATGGCTGAATGGATGTGTAGCTGAATGTACTGACCATGGTGCAGGCAAGGTGCACCCTGGAACAATTCTGAGCAGTCAAGAGTCCCTACACAAATGAAAGAAAAAAGAAAAGAAAAAGAGAGAGAAAGGGAGGGGGAAGAAAGATAAAAGAGAAGGTCCAGCCCAAATGGGCTCCAAGGTAATATTTATGAAGTATACAAACAAAAACAGACAAACAAAAAGACAGACAAAAGTAGATGACAAGAGAAAATATATATATATAAAAACAAACAAACAAAAAAACTCGTCAAAAAGAACTGCAAGTATAAGATTTATATACTACCAGGACAAAAAACAAATACATAGAAACACTGGTGGAAGAAAAAGATGGGAGAGTGGTTATAAATTCTCAGTTGGTGAGGAAGGTTATTCTGATTCTTCCTAGATGTATCTTGATATCTTTGTTATAGGACTCAACTTTCCTAAGATAAAGGGGGATTAAAAACTGGTTTAAACCTATAGGGGTAGCATTGATTGGGGAAAGGAGGTTACCTTGAAGCTTAACTCTATATGAATATTTAAAAAAAAGGATAAACTAAAATAAAATAAAAATTAAAAAATAGAAAAGCAAAACACAGGTATATGTATCAAAAAGTTCAGGTTAAAAGCTTATTATGGAATTTGATGTACTGGATATCTCACTGTGATGGTAAATAGGTTAGAAAGTTATATAGAGATTTAAAAAAATGGACCAGAATTGTGAGAACGAATTAAAAATAAAAGTTGTATCTATGAAGTAGTGATGGTTGTCCTCTTGTTTTTTTTTTTTTTTTTTTTTTTTTTTGGTTGGTTTTCTGGGGGAGAGGCCTACTGCGTGGGTTTTCAGGCAATGTCCCTAGAGTTAAGTCCTCCTGCCCCCATCAAGGGGGTGGGCTCTGAGGAACCGGTTTTTCAAGCTTTTGTTCTCTGGAGGTTTTTTTGTTTGTTCATTTGTTTTCTCTCCCCTTGGCAGCTTTTGATGGTTTTTGGAGGTTTAGAGGAAAGTAAACTGCATCCAGACCTCCCTTTCAGGGAGAAGCCTCAGTCTGTTCCCCTCTGGGTGCTCCAGAGCACATAAATTACCCCTTGGCCACTGGCAGGGCACGTTCCCAGTCATGGTCTCTGGGGTCACAGGAATTCCCGCTTCTACCCAAAACCACAATAGCTGCAGCTCTCTGGGCATTTCCAGACCACCAGAGAGGTCCAAGCAGGAATAGCGCGCTGAGATTCTCCCACTGGCCCGGCCTGGGAGTGCTCAGACTCTCTGGGGTCTGAGAGAGCGCCAGCTGGTGCCTGCACGCACCTCTCTCAAGGGGGCCATGTGGGGCGTGACTCAGACTCTGGCCGCACGGGGGTGTGCATAGAGAGTGCAAAAGGCTGTGGTTCTGTCAGCTGGCAAGGATCCCTCACCCTCATGGGAGCCGCCACCCAGACGCTCTCAGGTCCGCTGGTGGCTCAGGGACCAAGACCTGGCTGCCTTGCCACACTATCTGGATCAGTGACAGGGGTGGCTGTCTGGGGTCCGGGGACTTAAGCCCCTGTCCTTAACCGCCCCAATTCCCACAATTTCCACCTAGATCCTTTGCACTTTTTGAGTGCTTTCAACCAGACACCAAGTTAATGCTGGTCCTCAGTCGCAGGGCACTCTCGTATTGGGGTATTACTTTCCAATGGGTCCCTTCTGGTGGCTCCCTCCATCTTTTGTTTATCTTCCAATATCAGTCTGATGTTCCCACTCCACTTTACCTGCCCACTGGCTTCTCCTGACCCCTTAGAGATCCAGAAGTGCATAATTCTAATCTCAGCCTAATTTCATGGATGATCAGAGTTCTTTGGTAGGTAATCAGCTAGCTTTAGGTTACAGGTTGAAACAGCTCCGCCTTCTACTTCCCCTCGATGTTCTTGAATCCTGGGAATGATGGTTTTCGGAATTGAGGGTCCCGCTGGCTAGTTTGGCTTCCAGGCCCCTGTGTGAACAGACTCTGTCTCCCTGATACACGCTTTCAGACCAGAGGTGCTGGCAGCCCGGACAGGGTCTTAGGGTGGGGGGACAAAGCCCTCCAGGTGTGTGTGTTTGCCAGCATCTGACAGAAGGCTTTTTGGCATTAGGGGAAACTGGAGCTGATTGGGACCCCTCCGAGAAGCTGGGTCATGGAGCTAAGGCGTTCGCGCCTTGCTCTGTACTTCTGGGTGTCTTCTGGGTCACTTGCTTTGCGCTTCTACCCCCCCCCCCCCCCCCCCCCCCCCCCCCCCCCATTTCAGACAGGCCTCCCTGCACAGGGCGCCTCCAAGGAGGTATGCCTGAAGGAGAACTTTGCTGTCCTGTTCTCCCGCGAGACGGGTATGCAGCACGGTGCTTTCTTAATGCTTGCTCCAGCGGGGCCGACCGACATCGAGGGTCAGGCGTAGAGAAGTGGGGCTCCTGTCAGAAGTACTCCCGCGCACTCAGACGTAGAGTGTGTGTTCTGCTGTGGGTCCCGCGGTCACAGAAGGAGCAAGAGCCAGTTTGTACACCCTTCTGTGGGGCTTCTGTGTGGCGAGTGAAAGGACACCTTCTCAGATGTCCTCCGACCCGAGGGCCCGGAACCTTCCTCAGGATTCCTCACCAACACGTGGGTGCCACTCTTTCTCTCTTGGCAAGAGAGGCCTGCACGCAAAAGGCAGCTTGTCTTCAGGCGGGTTTCTTGGAGGTAAGGCTCTGGTTCTCTCTCACGTTGTGCAGGCTCAGGTTTGAGAAGGCATCCTTCAACGTAGAGCCACGTGTGCAGGGATGGTGTTGACATCCCACACTGCCATCTCTCTCAGAGGGAGGCAGAGGGACTTTACCTCAGGCGTTCACACACACTCTGAGTTAGCAGACCACTTCCCCTTGCACGACGCTAGGCGGGCCGCTTCCTCTCTCATCCACAAGTATCTCTTCCCGGACTCTATTCGGGGGAGGACGATTTTCCTGGAGAACACTGTTGCTCTAATTTCAGGTCCCCGCTGGCTCGATCGGATTCCGGGCCACTGTGCGAAACGACTCTATATCCTTGAAACACGCTGTCACACCTGAGGTGCTGGCGGCACCCACAGGTCCCTGGGGTGGAGGCCAAAGCCCTCGGGGTGTACGTAGGTTTGCCATGTCTGAGAGAAGACTTTTTGGCTTTAGGGGAAACAGGGGCTAACTGGGCCTCCTCCGTAGAAATTGTTCCTGGAGATGAGGGAACTCAGACCTGGCGTCAGGATGAGGAAAGCGGGGCTGCTATCCAAAGTCCGCCCACGCCCTCAGAACTAGAGTGTTTGTTCTGCTGTGAGTCCTGTGTCACGGTGGCAGCAGGAGCCACTTTCAATGTCCCTGTGCAGGGCTTCCATGAGGCCGAGGGAAGGGGCCGCCTTCTCGGACGGCCCCCGGCCCGAGGCCCGGCAGGCAGCCTTCCTTAGGCTTCCGCACCAACCCTCTGGGCCAACTCTTTCTTCCTGAAAGAGGCCTGCATGCGAAAGGCAGCTTGGCTTCACACTTGTTTCTCGGAGGTAAGGCTGTGGTGCTCACTCGAGGTTTCCAGGCGAAGCTTTGAGAAGGCATCATTCTCCGTGGAGCGACGTGTGCAGGGACGGTGTTGGCATTCCACCCTGACTTGTTTCTCACAGAGAGGTCGAGGGCCACGACCTCAGGCATTCCCACACACTCCGGGTCACCAAACCGCTTCCCCGGCGTACAACGCGATGCGCTGCCCCAGGAGAGGCCGCTGCCACAAGCCCGGTGCTGCCACCTCAGGAAGCAGGCCGCTTCCTCTCTCATCCATGCTTCTCTCGTCACGCAGGTCGCTCGAGGAGAGGTCTTTTTTCCATTAGCACGGTGTTGCTTTGGATTCAGGGCCACGCTGTCTCATTCGGCTTCCAGGCCCCTGCGTGGTAGGACTGTGTCTCCCTGAAGCCCGCTGTCGCCCCGCAGGTGCTGGTGGCACCCACAGGTTCCTGGGGTGGAGGCCCAAGCCAGCAGGGTGTGTGCACTTTCATCCGCATCTGAGAGGAGGCTCTGGGCTTTAGGGGAATGTGGAACTGACAGGGCCCCCTGCCTTCAACTCGTTCAAGGAGCTGAGGGGTTGGCGCCACGCTCTGTGCGTTTAGGTGTCACCACCGCTTCTCTTGTCACAGGACAGAGTGGGGCCTGTCGGGCAAATGCGTCGTCCTGAAGCCATCCCGTGGCACTGACTCTGCACTGCCACCGCCCGTTTCAGGCAGACCTCCCGGATCAGGGCGTCCCCAGAGAGGTTTGCCTGAAGGCTGGCATCACTGTCCTGTCCTCTGCACGAGCTGGGTGTGCAGCATGGTGCTTTCCTAACGCCTGCTCCGGTGGGGCCAACCGAAGGCGGGGGTTAGGCTGAGGGAAGCGGGGCTGCTGACAGAAGTCCGCCTGCGCCCTCAGAACTAGGGTGATTGTTCTGCTGTGGGTCCCATGTCACGGTGGCAGCAGGAGCCGCTTTCGACGCCCTTGTGCAGGGCTTCCGTGAGGCCGAGGGAAGGGGCCGCCTTCTCGGACAGCCCCAACCCAAGACCCGGCAGGCAGCATTCCTTAGGCTTCCGCCCCAACCTGCTAGGCCGACTCTTTCTCTCTTCGCGAAAGAGGCCTGTACGAGAAAGGCAGCTCGGCTTCACGCATGTTTCTTGGAGGTAAGGCGGTGGTGCTCACTCGAGGTTTCCAGGCTAAGCTTTGCGAAGGCATCCTTCTCCGTGGAGCGACGTGTGCGGGGACGGTGTTGGCATTCCACCCTGACTTGTTTCTCACAGGGGGTTGAGGAGCTTGACCTCGGGTGTTCCCACACATTCCAAGGCTGCAAACTGCTTCCCTGTGAAAGACACAAGGCGCTGCCCAGGGAGAGGCTGGCTCTACAGCCTGGGCACTCCGTCCTCAGGAAGCAGGCCCATTCCTGTCACATCCACGCTTCTCTCTTCACGCACGTCATTCAGGGAGGATGTTTTTCCCGGAGCACGGTGTTGCTTTGAATTCAGGGCTGCTCTGTCCCTTTCGGCTTCCAGGTCCCTGGGTGAAACGACTGTGTGTCCCTGAAGCATGCTGTCTCACCAGAGATGCTGGCAACACCCACTTGTCCCTGCTTGGAGGCCAAGCCATCAAGGTGTGGGCACTTTCATATGCGTCTGAGAGAAGGCTTTGGGCTTTAGCAGAATGCAGAGTTGACAGGGCACCCTCAGTTAAGCTCCTTCAAGGAGCTGAGGGATTGGCACCCTGCTCTGTGCTTCTAGGTGTCACCACTGCTTCTCTCTTCACGGGACGGAGTGGGGCTTGCTGTGCCAATGCATTCTCCTGAAGCCATCCCGTGGCAGTGGCTCTGCGCTTCCACCATTCATTCCCGGCAGGCCTCCCTGCACAGGGTGCCCCCAGAGAGGTTTGCCTGAAGGCCGGCGTCACCATCCTGTCCTCTTCACGAGCCGGGTGTGCAGCACGGTGCTCTCCTAACTCTGGCCACACTGGGGTGCGGAGTGCGTCAGGATGAGTGAAGTGGGGCTGCTCTCAGAAGTCCACCTGCACCCTCAGAACTAGAGTGTTGTCCTGCTGTGGATCCAGCATCACGGTCGCAGCAGAAGCCCCTCTCAACACCCTTGTGCGGCGCTTCGGTGAGGTCAAGGCAAGGGGCCACATTCTCGGATGGCCGCCAACCCGAGGCCCAGCAGGCAGCCTTCCTTAGGCTTCTGCACCAACCCTCCAGGGTGACTCTTTCTTTCTTGGCGAAATGGGCCTGCTCACAAAAGGCAGCTCAGTTTCAGGCTTGTTTCTTAGAGGTAAGGCGGTGGTTCTTACTCGAGGTTTCCAGGCTAAGCTTTGAGAAGGCAATCTTCTCCATGGATCGACGTGTGCCGGGACGGTGCTGGCATTCCACCCAGACTTGTATCTTACAGGGTGGTAGAGGGGCTTGACCTCGGGTGTTCCCACACACTCTGAGGCAGCAAACCGCTTCCCCGTGGAAGACGCGAGGCGCTGCCCAGGGAGAGGCCGTCCCAACAACCCAGGCGCTCCGGCCTCAGAACGAGTGCCACTTCCTCTCACATCCATGCTTCTCTCTTCGTGCACTTCATTCGGGGAGGACATTTTTCGCAGAGCAATGTGTTGTTTTGAATTCAGGGCCACGCAGTCTCGTTTGGCTTCCAGGCTGCTGGGTGAAACGACTATGTCTCCCTGAAGCCCGCTGTTGCACCAGAGATGCTGGCGGCACCCCCTTGTCCCTGCAGTGGAGGCCAAGCCGTCAGGGTGTGGGCACTTTCACATGCATCTGAGAGAAGGCTTTGGGCTTTAGCAGAATGCGGATTTGACAGGGCCCGCTCGGTTAAGCTCCTTCAAGGAGCTGAGGGGTTGGCGCCCTGCTCTGTGCTTCTAGGTGTCACCACCGCTTCTCTCTTCATGGGACGGAGTGGGGCTTGCTGTGCCAATGCATTCTCCTGAAGCCCTCCCGTGGTAGTGGCTCTGCACTTCTGCCGCTCATTCCGGGCAGGCCTCCCTGCTCAGAGCGCACCCAGAGAGGTTTGCCTGAAGGACGGCATCACCGTCCTGTCCTCTCCGCGAGCCGGGTGTGCAGCACGGTGCTCTACTAACACTCTCCCCAGTCAGGCCTATGATGGCAGACGTCAGGCTGAGGGAAGCAGGGAGGCTGTCAGAAAGCTGCCCGCTCCCGCAGAACTAGAGTGTTTGTTCTGCTGTGGGTCCAGCATCACGGTCGCAGCAGAGGCCCCTATTGACGCACTTGTGCAGTGCTTCGGTGAGGCCGAGGCAAGGGGCCACCTTCTTGGATGGCCCCCCACCCAAGGCCCTGCTGGCAGCCTTCCTTAAGGTTCTGCACCAACCCGCGAGGGCGACTGTGTCTCTCTTCAAGAAAGCGGCCTGCACGCGAAAGGAAGCTCGGCTACAGGCTTGTTTCCTAGAGGTAAGGCGTTGGTGCTTTCGCCAGGTTTCCAGGCTAAGCTTTGAGAAGGCATCCTTCTCCGTGCAGCGACGTGTGTGGGGACGGTGTTGGCATTCCACCCTGACTTGTTTCTCACAGGGGGTCGAGGGGCTTGACCTCGGGTGTTCCCACACATTCCGAGGCTGCAAACCGCTTCCCTGTGGAAGACGCGAGGTGCTGCCCAGGGAGATGCCGTCCCCACAGCCCGGGCCCTCTGGCCTCAGGAAGCAGGCCGCTTCTTCTCATATCCACGCTTTTCTCTTCGCGCATGTCGTTTGGGGAGGACGTTTTTCGCGGAGCACGGGGTTGCTTTGAATTCAGTGTCACGCTGTCCATTTTAGCTTCCAGGACCCTGCGTGAAATGACTGTGTCTCCCTGAAGCCCGCTGTCTCACCAGAGATGCTGGTGGCACCCACTTGTCCCTGCAGTGGAGGCCCAAGCCGTCAGGGTGTGGGCACTTTCATATGCATCTGAGAGAATGCGGAATGCGGAGTTGAAGGGGAATCCTCGCTTAAGCTCCTTCAAGGAGCTGAGGGATTGACGCCCTGCTCTGTGCTTCTAGGTGTCACCACCGCTTCTCTCTTCATGGGATGGAGTGGGACTTGCTGTGCCAATGCGTTCTCCTGAAGCCCTCCTGTGGCAGTGGCTCTGCGCTTCCGATGCTCATTCCGGGTAGGCCTCCCTGCACAGGTCGCCCCCAGAGAGGTTTGCCTGAAGGACGGCGTCGCCGTCCTGTCCTCTCCGTGAACGGGTGTGCAGCACGGTGCACTCCTAACTCTCGCCAAGGTGGGGCCAACGACGGAATGCGTCAGGATGAGGGAAGCGGGGCTGCTGTCAGAAGTCCACCCGCGCCCTCAGAACTAGTGTTGTCCTGCTGCGGATCCAGCATCACGGTCGCAGCTGAAGCCCCTCTCAACACCCTTGTGCGGGGCTTCGGTGAGGCTGAGGCAAGGGGTCGCCTTTTCCGGTGGCCCCCGATCCGAGGCCCGGCAGGCAGACTTCCTTAGGCTTCCGCACCAAACCGCCAGGGCTACTTTTTCTCTTTTCACAAAAGAGGACTGAACGCAAAAGGCAGCTCACTTCAGGCTTGTTTCTTGGAGGTAAGGCAGTGGTGCTTACTCGAGGTTTCCAGGTTAAGCTTTGAGAAGGCTTCCTTGTCTGTGAAGCTACGTGTGTGGGGACGGTGTGGGCATTCCACCCTGACTTGTTTCTCACAGGGAGGTCGAGGGGCTTGACCTTGGGCATTCCCACACACTCTGAGGGAGCAAACCGCTTCCCCGTGTAAGACTGGAGGCGCTGCTCTGGGAGAGGCCGGCCCCACAGCCCGGGTGCTCCGTCTTCAGGAAGTGGGCCCATTCCTCTCACATCTTTGTGCACAGCAATCATGGAGGACGTTTTTCCCAGAGCATGGTGTTGCTTTGAATTCAGGGCCGCGCTGTCTCTTTTGGGTTCCAGGTCCCTGGGCAAAACGACTGTGTTTCCCTGAAACCCACTGTCACACCATATATGCTGGTTGCACCCACTTGTCCCTGCGGTGGAGGCCCAAGCCATCAGGGTTTGGGCACTTTCCTACGTGTCTGAGAGAAGGCTTTGGGCTTTTGTGGAACGCGGAGTTGATAGGGCACACTCTGTTAAGCTCCTTCTAGAGGCTGAGTGGTTGGCACCCTGCTCTGTGCTTCTAGGTGTCACCACCGCTTCTCTCTTCATGGGACGGAGTGGGGCTTACTGTGCCAATGCGTTCTCCTGAAGTCCTCCCGTGGCAGTGGCTCTGCGCTTCTGCCGCTCATTCCGGGCAGGCCTCCCTGCACAGAGCGTCCCTAGAGAGGTTTGCCCTAAGGACGGCGTCGCTGTCCTGTCCTCTCTGCGAGCCTGGTGTGCAGCACGGTGCTCTACTAACGCTCGCCCCAGTGGGGCCTACGACGGCAGGCATCCGGCTGAGGAAAGGGGGGCTGCTGTCAGAAGTCCACCCGCACCCTCAGAGCAAGAGGGTTTGTTCTGCTGTGGGTCCAGCATCACGGTCGCAGCAGAAGCCCCTGTCGAAGCCCTTGTGCGGGGCTTTGGTGAGGCCGAGGCAAGGGGCCTCCTTCTTGGATGGCCTCAGATCGGAGGCCCTGCCAGCAGCCTTCCTTAGGCTTCCGCACCAAACCGCCAGGGCAACTCTTTCTCTCTTCGCGAATGAGGCCTGCCCACGGAAGGCAGCTCGGCCTTGGGCTTGTTTCTTGGAGGTAAGGCGGTGGTGCTTACTCAAGGTTTCCAGGCTAAGCTTTGAGAAGGCATCCTTCGTGCAGCGACGTGTGTGGGGACGGTGTGGGCATTCCACCTTGACTTGTTTCTCACAAGGAGGTCGAGGGGCTTGACCTCAGGCATTCCCACACACTCCGAGGCAGCAAACCGCTTCCCTGTGTAAGACAGGCCCCAAGTGGGAGCAGGAAGCCTCAGGTTCTGACACATAGTTATTTTCAGAAGTCACGGGATACACCCAACTCCCAGAGATCTGGGTTCAATTCGTTAAGCTTAGATGATTAATTACAGGGCAATTAAATATCTGATTAAATTAATCCCAAGGTTTTTAAAACATTCTTTTGTAAAGTATGTTTGCTCATTAATTAGTATGGCTAAACACAGAAGGAGGCAGGGATGGGGGTGCAGAGGGGTGGGGGGACAAGGAACCGGAGGGCACCCCTCAGAGGAGGCTCTTTCTGGGAGCCTCCCTGCTCTGTGTCCTCATTTGCAAATCGGTGCAGGCAGATGGAGCCTTCAGAAGCCCAGGCGGGGCAGGACAGCGTGAGGAATAGGGACATCCTGCCCCCCCCCCCGCCCTTGCAAAAATGTGAGATTCCAAAGGCAAGGAAATGAGCGGCATTGTCATTGGGACTGAGACCAGGCAGGGCTTCGGAACTTCAAAGGGAAGGAATATAGTCTACAGGAAGACAAACAGGACCAATGTTTGGTAGCAGGTGTCTGCTGGGCCATCGAGAAATGATGGGACACCGGGAACTCTGATCAAACAGGCCTTCCTGGGCTCCTCCCACTCCCCATACTTCGCTCACAGTATGACATAGCTATCTACCAAGAGAGCTCCTCGTGAATTTTTCTAAACTTTCAGGCAGTTTGAGAAGGTCATGGTTTCTTCCTGAGTTTTTTGGCCTTGACTGTTTCCAGCTCAAAATTATCTGCGTGGCCAAGTGGCCCATCTTGGGGCAGTTTGTGCTGAATCCCAGCAGTGATCCAGACAGAGCAGAGGGCAGGGGACCCTGGGTCCGTACAAAGGCAGCTCCAGGGGTGCCGGGACAGGAGCCAGGCCAGGATGGGTTAACCAGGGCAGGAGGTGAGGGCTTGGAGCTGCACACAGCACTCACAGGCTTTGTTGGGGAGCCTAGGGGCAGAGACGGGGTGCTGGCTGGAGGGAGGTGGGGCCAGGGAATGACAAGATGTTTCTTTTTTTTTTTATATATTTATTTATTTATTTATTTATTTATTTGACAGACAGAGATCACAAGTAGGCAGAGAGGCAGGCAGAGAGGGGGAAGCAGGCTCCCCACTGAGCAGAGAGCCCAATGCGGGGCTTGATCCCAGGACCCTGAGATCATGACCCCAGCAGAAGGCAGAGGCTTAACCCAGTGAGCCCCCCAGGTGCCCCGACAGCAGGATGTTTTAGAACAGGAATCACAGAGCCTGTTGATGCTGTCAGCAGATTCTGCAGTAAGTGAGGCCTCAATGGGCAGGTGCACGTGCTGGCCTTTTTCTACAGATTGCAGCCACTCCCAGCTGAATATCTTCTGCTCTCAGAGCCCTGGGGCCTCTCACTGATCTGACCAGCACCCACACTGGGATGGGGTCACCTGTGGGACTCACCAAGTGGACAACTTGGAGCCCTGGACCTGCCCCGCCTGCTGGGGTGATACAGGTGTAGCTGCTCCAGCGTCCGTGGCCCATCCACAGAGCCCTGGCTGGGGGGATGGGAGCCCTGGGTTCACCTGCTCTGCACCTGCGGCTGTGTGACCTTGGACTCCTCACTTCTCTAACTCTGGAGGATTGTCTGCTTCCCCTCACGGTGTTTTGTGATCTAGCCTCTCAACTCCATCCACAGCCCCACCTTCTGGGCTGGTGTTCCTGCTCTTCTCCTTCATTCCCCATGGGATTTTCCATCTGTCCCTGCCTCCTAGTCCCCTGGGGCCTCCTCCCACTCAGAATGGGGTCTGTTGGGCTTCTCTCCCACCTGTAGCCCCTCTTCACCTGGCAGGCCAGACCAAGCCCCTCCCACCACGTGCACTCTGTCCTTGAGCCCCTAGGGCATGCGGGCCCTCCTGGCCAGCCCTGAGCACCTGTGGGCAGAGCCCTTTATAGTGGAATGCGCAGGCCACCCCCTTTCCTCCTGTTCCCACCCACCCTCCACTCTGCTCAGCATTTGGGTCACCAAGAGGATGAGGTTTGATTTGCTTTGTGAGAATTAAAACATAATGGGGGCGAAGGCAGTGAGGGGTTCCCTGTGCCCTCCCCAGCCTGGCAACCCCTAGGTTTCACACTCTGGGAAGTCTCAAGTTACTTAAAGCAAGTACACACTTACCTCCTGCAGTCGTGGGTGTTTGAGTTCTCTAGTTCGAGCTTGAAAGATGAGATTTCTTGCAGGAAGACGGTGTGATATGGTTAAAAGAACTGGGGGTCTGGAATCATATTGGAGTTCACTTAGGAATCTCTGCCCTGCCATTTCTTAGCTGCATGTGTTTCGTGTCCATCCATCCCATCTGTACAGTGAAGGGCCTTAGTGGTAACCCCTGTCAGCCTGCCCCACGGGCTAGGCCTTGGATCAAGCGAAATGAGATGTCTGCAGGGATGTTTTGGAAACCCGTGTCCTAGAGAGGGTAGGCAGGAAGGTGACTCAGCTCACCACCAGGTGCCCACATAGCAGCAGGAACAGCGCTCCCCGGGCTGTCCTGTGCCCTGCTGGATCCCAGGGAGCAGTACTGTTCTGGCTAATGGGAGCAGAACAAAGTCACCCCCGGTGCAGCACAGAGAAGGCAGCCAGAGAGGGTGGGATCAGGAGCTGCATACTGCAGAGGAGGACTAGGGGCTGGGGGTGCTGACGGGAAGTCTGATGGCCTCGAAGGGGAGACAGAGAAGGGGATGTGGGTGCTGAGTGCGTGATCTTCCTCTGCCCCTTGTACTTGGGCCTCCATTAAAGTTTAGTCAAAAGAGCCTAGTTCTCCATTCAGAGAGAGAACGTTTGCCATCAATTCTCTAGTCTTTGCGTTTTTTGTTTTGTTTTGTTTTTTAATTTAAAAGTCAGTCTCATGCAGATGCCTGGTGCTGCCTGTTTCACCACTGCCATTGAATCCAGGTGTCCTGACATGCTGCTTCGAGGCAGAAAGAATTCTGTCCAGAAGAACCTTTCATCTGCCTGTTCGCTGGTATTGTGGAGGAAGAATTTTCCTCTGCCCTACGGGATTCTTCCGGTTGGCCTGAGCCTCAGGTCAATGTGAGACAGACTGGCAGGAGAAAGTCAGACACAGGGTTACATGTATACCTCCTGAGTACATGGGAGAGACCCAGAAAAATGGCTGAAGCCATCACCTTAAATACCATCTTTAGCTCAAGACAAAAGGGTTGGGGGTGGGGAGTCTGCTATGGGAGGTTGCCAGGAAAGCACAGTGAACAAGGGTGAGGCCATCATGCAGACTTAAGTCCATGCCTCCTCCACCGGTAAGAGTTTCTAGAGATTTAGAATCACCAGCAAAGCAATGGGGACACCCTTCCAAATGGAGATTCCCTTGTACGTGGAAATGTCTCTTACAAAGGGCAACTTCTCCTTGATTTTTACAGCCCTCTTGGGTCTGCATTTTCTTAAAAACCACCGGCTTAAAATAATATGCCAGAGAGTCTTCCTCTGCGGTGGCAAAGTTTGCTCCCCTGCACTGGTCCTCTCACAAGTCTGAGCCATGCTCCACCTTTGTGAACCAAAACACACCTTCCTAGAGGAGGGACTCCGTCAAACCATGTGGGGGTGGGAAATGGGAGACCGGGGTGGTGACCCCAGCTCTGTCCCTGGGGAGAAATGTTCATGATTCATTCAACACGAAGGACAACATAAAAGGCCTAAAATCGTTCTCACAGCTACCTGAAAAATAAAGTGATAAGATTCAACCATTTCAAACAAATTAAAGCTAAAGAATGAAAGGACTCCTCGCTAGGGTGAAGCACAAGGAAACAATCAGCTCCGGTAAAGTGGCTTCAAACTTAGGCACAAAATACGTTCCTGCTACCGTTGCACTGATGATTAATGAATAATAATTAAGGAACACCCTCCCAGGCTCCTAAAAACACTGAAGGTAGTTCATCCTGGTCTCGTTTGGACATTCTAGTTAACTCAGAAGGCAGGACAAGATAAGCTGGAGGGAAACACAATATGAGAACCTTGGTGTGGTCAGTGGATACAAAGGAATCGGCAACAGTTAAGAGTTTAAGAAGGAAGACGATTGCAAGCCACACACACGGAAGCTGGTTGTCTTCCTGAGCACGAGCAGTAGCCCAAAAATATAATGAAAAAATCCATTTGTGGGACGCCTGGGTGGCTCAGTTGGTTAAGCGGCTGCCTTCGGCTCAGGTCATGATCCCAGCGTCCTGAGATCGAGTCCCACATTGGGCTCCTTGCTCATCAGGGAGCCTGCTTCTCCCTCTGCCTCTGCCTGCCATTCTGTCTGCCTGTGCTTGCTCTCTCTCCCTCTCTCTCTCTCTGACAAATAAATAAATAAATAAAATCTTAAAAAAAAAAATCCATTTGTAACAGAAACAGGCGAACTGACTGACTTAGGAATAAACATAATAAACGCCTGACCTTTGTAAAGAAAATTGCAGCCCCCGCGTGGGGTAGGGACAAGGTGAGAGACATGATCTATCTCACGATGAGCACACATCGTAGGAGGAGAACAGGTCACCAGCTTCATTTGCAGACACAGCCTCCCTCGAATCAATCCCAACCATATTTTTCTGTGGGTTCTGCAGAAGCAAACAGATGAGGGCTTCATAGGACACTTGAAAAATAAAAAGAGCAAGTCAGAAGGCCTCACCTTTCTGACGTTAGAACACTTTATAAAGTAATAATTAAAAATGAATGATGTTGAGAAACCAGATAACAGAAGAATTTTAATTTAGATCCGCCCCCCCACCCGTCGTGCTAGAATAGACAGCAGATGCCTCAAAGAGCCAAACCTCTTTAAAAAACAAAACGAAACAAACAAACAAAAAAGAACAGTTAGCGCATACTGAAATATTTATTATACTAACGAAGAAAGACCACTCTCAGCTTTGAAGCCTCACGAGAAGCCGCAGAGGGAAACGTGGGTAGATGACAGCAAGAACAAAGCCAAGACCCGTGTACATGGGGAAAGGCCGGGGGAGGGAGGTGGTTGCGCCACCTGGGGTGTGCAGAGGGGGAATAGCTGTGCCCACGAAGGGCTCGTGACGGTTCACGAGAGGCAAACGGTGACCCGGTAGCCAGCAGGCTCTGTGTTCCAGCCCGGCTGCTCACATGGGGTGCTCCGGAGAGCCAGCCGCTCTGGGAAAACCGGGAGCCTCGCTGGTCGTCAGAGCGAGGGCAGTCGAAGCCGTCTTGAGGTGCTGCAAGCTACCTGCTAAGCTGGCAGAAAGTGCACCCCCACCAGATGCCCTGGCAGGGTTGGGGTTGGGACGTGAAGGTGGCGTCGCCCTTGAACTTGGTTCCTGTGGTGGTGAAGGAGACGTCGCTGCTCTACACAGGTGGTGTGCGGTATAGTCAGAAACAGCAGTCCTTTGGCCCAGTCAGTTTACTTCTGGAAAGAAAAAATGTTCCCCTGGAGATGTGCAACACGACCTCTGTCAGTAATGACAGTTTGGCAGAAACCAATGCACCCAGTGATGGAGTTATCAAGTAAGTTAGGGCCATTTATGCGGTGTTGTTTGTGCAGCTGTTAAATTTGATTATGAAACCTGTGTGGAAATTTGACGAATGTTTATTACATATTGTTAAGTGGACAGCACCCCCCCCAGATGCAAAATCACTTGCAGAGTGACAAGGACAGGACGAGGGCTGGAAGGAGGGCAAGACAAGTGGGAGCAGCTCTGTGAGGCTGGGGTTTGGGTGGCCTGGTTGTTACTGCTGTTTTCATTTTAAGCACCGAGGGGTGCCCCCCAAGGCTGGTGGGGCCTGCATCCCAGGCTCCTTCCCATCCACAGCCCCTTCCCTGGGTCTGTCTGGGCACCCAGTTTGCGGGTGTTGGCCCTGCTTGCTTTCTCCAACACGAGTGTGTGTCTGCACCACCTGGATGGGCACAGCCAGGCCAGCAGTTTCCCCGGAGCCCCAGAGGCCCCTGTGCTCTCAGCGGCCACGAGCCCTATGGGTCTGCCACAGCTACAGGACCGGACTGTCCACCCCCCACACCTGGAGGGTTATTGCTGCCACTTCCAAAGTGACCAGCTCAGCCATGGGGCCAGAGCCCTCAGCCCCAGAGCCAGCAAGGAGTCTTTAGGCCAAACTTGGCTTCTCCCCCAAACCCCAGGCAGGGAATCAGGAGCCAACCCCCTGCAGCTGTCCTGTAGGTTAGGACCACCCCCAAGAGCCGGGGGGCCCTATCTGAGAGGATTACCAGGCCTCCCTCCCCAGGGGCTGCCGGGTCTGGGACCCCCATGCCTCTACCATTCCAAGAGCTGCTGAAGTGTGTGCACGGGTGCACGGGTGTGTGCCTGTGGGCATGTGTGTACTTGGGGTTGTCTTCTCCTTCTCCCCCTCATGCCACAGGTATTTGCTAGCTGTCTCCCCTGTCCTGGCTCCGGGAAGCTGCATTTCCCCAATGCAGGATGAGGAAGGGGACATGATGACTCAGGTTCAGGCATAGCTACAAGCCCGCACATTCTGGGGCCTCCTGAGGGTCTGCAGCACCTGGTGGGGAGTTTGGAGTCTTTCAGATGGGCTCGGACCCTCTCTCCTGCCCTCAAGGCAGGCACCACACCTTCTCCTGCCTGGCAGGTGCTTCTAGGTGGACTGCATGGCTCTGGGGAGGGGCTCCCTCTGTCCTCACCCCATCTGGGAAATCACCCCGAGCTCTGCAGTTGGTCCCTCCCAGCAGCTCCTGCCCCCAGGCATCACTCACATCACCTCCCGGTCAGGTCCTCCCCATCCCAGTTCTCTTGTTCTGGAACCCTCCTGCGTCCCAGCCCTGGTCCTGAGCAGCCCACTGGCTGGGGGACCCTTCATCTGGCACAGGAGGTGGGAGGCAGGCTGGCCGGCCGTTCCTGGGGAGGATCAGAGCCACGTTCAGTGAGCCCCACTCCCTGGACCTGCGTCCTATGCTGGGAGCGGTGGGTGGCTTCTGCCCCCTCATGCTCTGAGCACATGTCCCAGCGTCCTGGCAGCATTGCCCTAGAAGTGCCAGGGAACCTGGGGCCCAGGGCAGCGAAATTGAAGGTCCCAGGCTTGAGACCGGCTTCCTGGTCAGGACCCAGGACAGCGACTATCTGAACTCCAGACTTGGGCCAGAGTGGATGTCTGGGTCTGGCCTCTGCCTGGAAACTCTCCACAGGCTCCTCCTTCCTTGCACCCCACCTCACATCTGCTTTTCCCCCGTCTGTCCATTTAAACACACGCACCCCCTTCCTGACCTTTCCAGTCATTCATGTGCACATCGCATGTTTCTCTTACCCACAGCTGTATTGAGGCACAAGGCTCTGGACATCGGAAGGGCACAGTTAGGTCAGCCTGAGGCGCACACACCCACAAAACCGTCAGCACACTTGGGACAAGGAACACGCCCCTCACCCCAGAAGCTTCCTGCTGCCCCCTCCTCACCCTGAGCCTCCCACTGACCTGCTTTCTTTTGTTGAAGACCACTCAGCGGTTCCTAGAGTTTTGTAAGCAGAATCCTACTCCTCGTTGCCTCCGGCTTCCTCTGTCATGAACACTCTCCATGTTTCCCCCTGATAGGATTTCCCTCCTGTCATATGGCCAAATAGTACTCCACACCACGATGCCCACAGCTGGTTTCCCCATCCTTTGTGGAGGAACACGGGAGGCGTTTCCGGCTCGGGGCGAAAACAAATGAACCTGCATCGAATATTGACTTGCAAATAATTGTAAAGACGGTTCCACGCTTTCCTTGGGTGCATACACACCGAGGGGCAGGACAGTCAGATCTTACAGCAGGTATGTGTTTAGCTTTCTTTTTAATTGAAATTTTTGTTGAGATAATTACAGGCTCATATGCAGTTTTAAGAAATAACACACAGAGGTTCTGTGGGTCTTTACCCATTTTCCTCCAGTGGTAACATTTCGTAACATCACAATCAGGACACTGACATTGATACACGCACGCCTCTTATTCAGTTTCCCCAGGGTTCCTAATGTTACTATGTTACTAATGTGTGCCATCGTCTTTAGTTATGGACAGCGGGTCACTCACCAGCTCCCCCTGTTGTCCTGGGGAAAGACAATCCCACCTGCCAGACTGTTCCAACCACAGGCACCTCCCTTTTGCCCCTTCCCTGTTCATAACCCCATACAGCCTGTCTCCTTCTGCCTCAGCTCCCTCCTGCAGCACGGTGCCCCAGAAAGCCTTCCAGGCGCTGTGTCCGTCTGTCCTTGGCTCCTGTTTATGTCTCAGCTGTATGAAATGCTGTGGGCGTGCCTTCCATTCACCCTTCAAAGGACATCGGCGTGGCCCCAGGTTTTGGCTCTGAGGAATCAAGCTTCTGTGAACAAGTCTGCAGTTTTCTGGGGACACAGCCTTCG
This sequence comes from Enhydra lutris kenyoni, assembly GCF_002288905.1. Classification (NCBI taxonomy): domain Eukaryota; kingdom Metazoa; phylum Chordata; class Mammalia; order Carnivora; family Mustelidae; genus Enhydra; species Enhydra lutris. Next base: position 17,458,802 of record NW_019154130.1, on the reverse strand, counting down.
TTTCTCTGGGATGCTGGTTAGTAAGAGCTGCACGTTTCCCTTTACAAGGCGCTGCCAAACTGTCTTCTAGAGTTGCTCCCCACGGCTCATTCCCCGTCTCCGTCACCATGTCCGTTTCCGCCAAGCTGATGGATGTGCTGTGGTGTCTCACCGTGGTTTTTCCTTTGCACTGTCCTGACGACTGCTGATGCCAAGCATGTTTCATGTGCTTTTTTCTCAAAAATGAAATGTCTGGTTATGTGTTTTTCTCATTTTCTGATTGGATGGCTCGTTTGGTTTTGGCTGTTGGGTTTTGAAGTTTCTTGGTATATTTGGCCATGTCCTCTGTAGGAACGATGGTTTGCAAACACCTCCTCCAGGTCTCAAGCTCGTCTTTCCATCCCTTTTACAAGGTCCTTCCCCTTCTGATATGCCCCAGCTCACCCATTTTCCATGCTATCTGGTGTCAGCTCTGAGAGCTGCTTGTGTCATCTCAGGTATCAGATTTTTTTCTTCCTTTTTTTGTTCTAAAAATGTTATGATTTCGCATTTTAATTGAATTCCCTGATGCACTTTGACTTAATTTTTGTATGAGGCATGAAGTGACAGGCGAGCTTCAGTTTCTACCTGTAAACGTTCTTCCTCCACCAGACTGTCCATGCACCTCTGTCAAACGTCAGTGACCCACACTGCTGTGGGCTTGTTTCTGGGTTCTCTGTATTGTGTCTCCCCCCCCATGGATACCACAGTCATGGTCTTTATCACTGTGGCAGTGGTTTCAAACAGCGATCTCACCCTCTCGGTTCCTCTCCACCAAGATTGCTTTAATTATGCTGGGGGCAGGGTGTCTGTGACTCTCCAAATAAATTTTAGAATAAGCTTGTCTACGCCCATAAAAAAAAAACTTGCTGGTATTTTGACAGAAATTCCATTAAACCCGTACATCAATCTGGGGCTCATTTCACCGGGTTGGATCTTGCAACCCATGAACACAGCTCGTCTCTCCATTAGTTTGGGCCTTTTTGCTGTCTTCCATCGGCATTTTGGAATGTACAGCCTGCTGATCCTGGGCACACCTGAGGATTTCATCCTCTTCGAGGTGGTTGTACATGGCCTTGTGTTTTTAATTTCGGTTCTGGCATATTTGTCATTAGCATACAGGACCAAAGTGGATTTTTGTGAGTCGGTCCTATATCCTAGAATGCGCCAAGCTCATGTACTAGTTGTTGGAGTGTTTTTGTTGATTTCTTGAGATGTTACACGTAGATAATCTTGTTGTCTGTAAGTAGAGACAGTTTATTTCCTCCTTTCCAACCCACAGGTCTTTTATACATGTACATATTTCCTGCCTAGCGCAGTAGCTGGAATGTATAGGACTATGTCAGATGAGCTTTGTTCCTACTCGTAGGGAGGAAGCATTCCATTTTTAACCATTAAATATAACGAAGTGTTGCTTGTTTTTGTAGCTGTGTTTTATCAACGAGGTGATTTCTTTCTATTGCAAACTTCCTGGTTTTTAAAAAAATCACGAATGACTGTTGGATTTTGTCAAGAGCTTTGTCTGCATTAATTGCTAGGGTTTTCTTTCGTTTATTGAGGCAGTGGATTACATCGATGGTTCTGAATATTCAACTAGCCTTGCACATCCGGAATAAATCCTACTTGGTCATGACATGGAATACCTGTTAGAGTCTATTGAATTCTCCCTGATAGTGTTTCGTTGAGAGTTTTTGCATCTTAATTCATGAGCGATATCAGCCTCTGTGTTTTTCTTTCTTTGTATACCGTCTGGCTTTTCTTTCAGGGAAATCCTGGCCTCATGAGATGAGCTGGCAAGTGCTTCCTTTTCCGTTTTCCAAAAAAAGATCCTGGAAGATAGGAGTTAATCTTGTCCCCAGCTTTACTGATGTATAATTGATGAAAAATGTGTATACTGGCTGGGAACAGCGTGGCGTTCTGCTGTACGTACATGCTGTGAAATGCTCACCAGTTCAGGCCGTTAAACACAACCATCCCTAATGAAGTTGTTTCTGTGTGCCAGAACATTCTAGAATTCTCTCCCAGCTCATTCCGAGCGTGCACTGTATCGGTGTTGGTCACAGTCACCGTGCTGCACGTCTGACTCACAGAACTCCGTCCTGCATAACTGAAGCTTTGTCCCTTTTACCCAACACCCGCCCACTTACCCCTAGTCCCTGGCAGCCACCCTTCCGCTCTCTGCTTCTGGAATTGACTTTTAGGTTCCACACGTAAGTGAGATTATGCCTGGCTGATGTCATTGGGCATAGTGTCCTGCAGGGTCTCTCCTGTTGTCCCAAATGGCAAGATGTCCATCTTTTTTAAGGCTAAGATTCCATTGTGTGGACAGCCTGCATTTTCTTTACCTGTTCATGGGTTGGTGGGCATCGGCAGGTGATCCCACATCTTGGCTGTTGGGAGTCACGTTGCTGTAAACATGGGGGTGCAGGTGCCCTCAAGATACCGCTCCTCTGGGCAAATACCCGGAAGTAGGTTTGCTGGGTTGCAGGGCAGCTGTATATTTAACTTTCTGAGGAATCTCCGTGCTGTTCTCCAGAGTGGCTGCACCAGCCCGCATTCCCACCAGTGGTGCACGAGGGTCCCTGTTCTCTCCTCCCTCGCCAACCCCTGCTTTCCTGTGCTGCTGACTCTCGCCATTCTGACGGGGGTGAGGGGATACCTCATTGTGGGTTTGACCTTTATCTCCCTGAAGCTGAGTGTTGCTAGCATCTTTTCATGTGTCTGTTGGCCATCTGGACGTCTTTTTCTGGAAAAGGTTATTATTATTATTTTTTTAATGTTTGGTAGAATTCTCTCACACAACCATCCGGGCCTAGGATTTTCTGTCAAGTGTACTTTTAATTATGAATTCAATTTCTTTCATGGTTATGGGGATGTTTAGACTGTGTCCTTATTTTGGTTAAGTTTTGGTTAAGTTTTCTAGAAATTGGTTCATTTCTTCTTTGTTGTATTAGAAATTGTGTCATGGCCAGCGTGACAAATCGACCAGGAACGTGAGGGTAAGAGGATGGTGACAAGAACTTAGGAGACAAAGAGATGGGGGCAGGAGGAGCACCGAGGAGGATGTCCAACAGTGCTAAGTTTATTCAAAGCATTAAGGCCATATATATAGTGATAGGAGAAGCAATACACCTGTGTCTAGTTAAACAACACCGAGTTCCCATAATACGTTTCACATTTAACTATAAGCAGACCTCGTGACGCCAAACGGCTGATGCTAGTACAATTGTTCTGTATTGATACGGCAAACCTGAAAGTAATTTATGAGCAGTATTAGGGCAGCAAGGACCGGCAACGAACTTTTGACCCCAACCGAATTGTTCTCATTTGTTTAGCAAGCGTGTGGGAAGTCATGTAGGCAAGCGCACAACACATAGCACAGACCCTTTCTCAGTGCTACTCAACTTTTCCGTCCTAAACCTTTTGTTAGGTTATTCGGACTTTAAAGGAGGCACAAGTCAGGGCCTGGTTTGGTCCTTGTCTCAAGCCTTATTGCGGCCTCCCACAAAATTGTTTGTCCTCTTCTCTCCTAATCCTTTTAATGGCTATAAGCTCTGTAGAGATAATCCCTATTTAATTCCTGTTACTGGAGAACTGTGGCTCCTTCTTTTTTAATTTTCATCAGTTTTGCCAGAGGTTTGTAAGTTTTACTGACTTTCATGCAAAGAACCAGATTTTTGTTTCATCGATTGTTTTCTACTGTTTTCTGATGTTCACTTTCATTGATTCCTACTCTGATTTTTATAATTTCTTTCCTGCTCCATGCTCTGGGTTTATTTTGCTCTTCTTCCCCAGATTCTTGCGGGACGGACTTAGCTAACTGGTTGGAGATGGTCCTCATGTCTGGTGCATTTCATGCTGTAACATTTCCTCTCGGCACTGCTTTGAAATCACGGTTTTGCTGGTTTTTGGTATGAGAAGTGACTTCTGATCGTGTGCTGGACGTGCCATCCTTCATCGTGGGGGATGTGGGGCCCGGTTTCATTCCTCTATTTAGCAGGGAACCACTGTTACTCTGTGGGCTGTGGTTCTGATGACAGCTTCACTGAAGGGCTTTGCGGTGTCCCTTTGCTCATCTCGGGTCTGCCCCAGGGCAGTGTCTCCAATGGGGGAGAGGCCTCACTTCTCCCCACCTCACTCCCATTCTCTGTCCTCCCTTATTGCTTGTAGAAACTGAATTCCCTCTCAGACTGTGTCTGGCCACATGGTTGCCCCGCGGAAAGTGCATGTCTCTGGCATCCCAGTGCCCTCCTTCCCTGTCTTCCCCGCTTTCCCACAGCAGGCTCCGCCGCATGTGCCCAGGGCTGGGCCAGCTTCGAGCCCCACTGAGGGCCACACCTGCCAGAGACATCGAGACAGGTGTGGAGACCCAGCATTCTGACTGGTCCCATGGTACAGAGCTGGCCGAGGACGGTGCACAGGGAGCGAGTCTGGGAGAAGACAACAGGCAGGCCAACCGTGCGTGTCTTGTTCGCCATGGGAAGGCTTCCTTCTTTATCATGATGGTTTGAGAAGTGGATGGTGGGACCCCATTTGTGTGTTGTCGGGATGGGTCTGGTTGCTGCGTGAGGAAGGACTGGAGCTGATAAGAGTGTAGCCGGCAGGGGGTGGGGAGGGCAGAGCGGCAGCCATAGTCGGGAGAGCAGCTGATGAAAACCAACCCCCACGCCCACGGCTGGAGAGGGGCCCCAGCGCCCAGCACAGCACATTCGCCAGGACAGAAAGGAAGGCAAGGTTTAGGAAGCAAGATCCTGAGTGTGGTTTTGGGTTTGCTGAGTTGGTGGCACTTTGTGACATCAAGCAGACAGGGGGACACACATGGGCAGGGCCCAGAAAGACTGGAGATGCTCCTGAGGGATTTATGACCCTAACAGGTGGGGCCCGATGTCCCACATGAACCCCACTGCCTGGGGAGAGAGTGTGGATCAGAGGACACAGCCCCAGAGCACGGCTGCTGCAGGGGAGGGATGAGCACAAAAGAGAGACACAGACGCGTCACAGGAAAAGTCAGGAAAAATGTGAACTGTGGTCCTATGGGGAGGGGTGTCCTGCCCATGCACGTTGCAAAAGACAAAGGTGAAGATCCCCAAATTCCATAGTAAGGAAAAAGACACCGTAATGGGAAACCAGACACGGGCACAGCACACACAGCCAGTGTGAGTCACACTCCTAGGAGGGCTCTCTACCCGTCCATCTAGCAAAATTAAATACCAGATTTACAAATACAACAGAGAAAAAGGGACACTTGCATCCTGTTGACAACATGTGTTTGGAGGCAGTTTGGCAGAACGCATCGAAATTCACCAGCCGGGGAACCTACGGTGAAAGAAAGCTCACACGTCCATGTCAGGATACCCTGAACCAGAGGACATTTAGGCAGTGTTTGGGCAGAAATGGTTAGAAAGGCCGTGGGAGTAACGTCATCCCATAGACGTGCTGGACAGAGGACGCACCTGTTTGTGTGGGCGCTGGTGTCCCTGGTGTGACGTGGGGCCGGCATTCTCTCTAGAAACCCCTGCGTGGTCTGAATCACGAGAACACGCTCTTCGTTAACTGTGGGTAAAACAAACTACCGTACAGAAGAAGAGAAATCCAGAGTCGCTTGCCCAGAAGGGAGGCCGTGGCCATCTCGTCCTGTCCTCCTGGCTGCAGAGCAGGCCCTCCATGCCTGGGGGAACGTGTGGAAGCCAGCTCAGGAGAGCGGCCACGAGGGGGAGGCCGGCACCTGGAAAAGTGCTGTGACGTCCTGCTCAAAAGCAGGCTGTCGCCCCCATTCATTCACTAACTTGGAAGAGTATTTTCGAATAAATCATGAGCATGACAGTTACACTCTCTAAACCACACTGGGAAAAGGGTTATGGTATTTACTGTGGGGACAGGAAGATTGATTCTTGCCCAGAAGATCTGCCAGGTCCTTGATTTAGGGAGCTGGTGATCAGCACGGGTTAGCTCAGATTTATTTTGGCTGGCTCTCCCCACAGCCTCCACCCTGGGAGGCCCGGGGACACTTGGGTGGGATGGCCCCGAGCACAAGCTATCCTGCCAGGTCCCTGCGAGAGGATGCACTCAGCCAGGCCACAGGCAGAGATCACTGCCCACTGCCGCCTCCCACTATGCCCCAGATCCCAAGCCCCACCTGGCAGCTTCCGGCACTGCTGTGTACTATCTAGCTCCTTATCCTGGAGTTGCCGGGCCTCCTGATGGGACCTCTGCCACCGGCTTGTCCTGCTCTCGGCCCTGGTGCCAGTCCCATGCATGACTGGCTCTCTCCTCAGGCAAGGGACGAGCAGAGACCAGAGAGTTTCCCTGCCCTCAGGCAGCTCAGGGTCCAGGGCTGGATGTCGACCTGTGGTCAGTCCCATGTGACAGGTGGCCTGAGGCCTGTAGAGAAGGGAACGTCCCTGCCTCTCCACATCGGCTGTCTGCACACCCAGAGTCCCTGAGTCACCTTCTGGTCCCCACACCTCAGTCAGTGCCCACGTGCTGTTTCCACAGAACTAGCAGTCACCTTTGGGAGGGCATCCAGCCAACCTGGGGGGCCAGGTGCTTCCTTAGGGGCCACTGAAGTGTCAGTGGGTGGTGTGGTCAGGACCACTCATCCTACAGGTCAGTGGGGTTTGGAACTTGTGGATTCAGGCAGACTTGGGACCAGCCTTTCCCACGCCCGGGGACCCGGCGGTGGGACCCACTCAGACCTGCTGTTTCCTCCCCGAACCGGCACTTTCCTAGCCCTCCCAGCTTCACCAGATTCCATCCCGTTTGGGTTGGTTTCTGGCTCTTACCCTCCCTCATCCGGGGCCCCTGCCTCCCTGTCTCCAGCCGCTCCTGCGTCTCTCCGGGGCCACCTCCCATGGCGGACGCTGCCTGGGCCTGCCCACGCCCTGGCCACAGGATGCAGAGGAGAGGGTGATATGTGTGTACCAGCTGCAGCAGCATGTGACGACGCTTGTGTGGGGACATCTGAGCATCACAAGTCACGGAGCGCGAGGGTCGGTGTAGGCATCACAGCCCCATGAAGATACAAGCAAATCAGACTTGGCCCTTCAGGAAAGGAGGAGAGTCCTGGCCAGCCTGGGCTTCAGCTCTGGCTTCCCCCTCCCCAGTGGCCTCAGCTCTCTGTGCCTGTGTTTCTCTGTCTGTTAGGTGGTGTTAACGCTCTGGTTGCCTCCAGGAGTCGTGCAAACTACGGGGGCCATAATCGGAGGAAGATTTGCAGGAGCTCCTGCGAGGGCCCTGCCTGTGTCGGCGCGTCAGAGACCGCGCCTGTCGTCACCAGCCACGGGCATGTGGGCCTGGCTCATCGTGCACAACCGTCAGACATGTCTGTGAGCCTCTGTGCAGCTGCCGAGCCACAGAATTTGGCAGAGCGGACTTGAAGATCACAGTGGCTTCGCAGAGTGGTTCACGGATCGGGCAGCGTCCTGTCCAGCAAATACCGAGGAGCCACTGGGGAGGAAAGGGTTTTAGGGGCAGAGGGAATGGGGGAAAAGGGAATTATCAGCAAGGTATGCAGTTTCAGGCATGGCTGCCCTCCTAAGGGGAACGGAAGGGGCCGTCTGCAAACTCCCAGAGTACCCCGGAGCCTCCACAGGGCGGGTTCAAGGTTGGGTTCCTGGGGGCTGGGAGCCGCAGTCAGTCGGATGTCCCACCAGGTAGCAGGTGTGGGGCTCGTGGCACCTGTTTCAGGCCTGTGGTCTCCTCTCCGCCCCTGCTCCTGTGCCCAGGAGGGGAGGCTTGGATCCGTGGGTCTGTGTGCATCTGGGGGGAGCTGGGGACCGTGCTGGGCGTTTGTGGGCAGGTCAGGCACGAAGCCCCCTCCTCCCCCTCCACTCCACCCTGTCCTCCGCTGCCGCCAGACTGCGTGGGCATTGGCTTATTTTCTGGGGCTGTCACTAACCCGGTATGTTCACTGACACATTCAGTCTTCCACCGTTTCCATTAACACTGTGTTTTACAAATCATATTGCCCCTGTTCCTTCATGGCTTCCACAAATCAAACCTGTTTTGTTGTTGAAAATGTCCAGAGGATTCAGCAGAAGGAGACCGGAGATCTCTGGGGTGCCGGGCCCCCGAAGCTGGCTATTGGGCGTGATGAGGGAAGAAGCCAAAGCTCCTGGTCTCTGAGCCGATTCCCTAAAGCGAGAGGGAGTCACGCATCCCCTGGAGGAGAGAGATTTCAGATATGTTGTGGGACCAGGGGACCAGCGAGCCTGGGCGGTCACGGGGCATCACCCGTATGCCTTTGGGTGCTGTCTCTGCTGCCTTGTGCAAGGGGTGAGGGCTAGGAGGACGTCACAGATGACAGTGACCCAGCCGCCCCCCAGCTCAGGTGATAGCACCCAGAACCCAGGGAGGGAGTGTTCCAGGACATGCAGTGGGATCCGATCGCCCTGCCGCTGGCCAGCTGTGCAGCCCAGGTCCCGTCACTTCTTTGGGAGTCTGGTCTGCAAAGCGGGGATACGGCACCTCCCAGGTTGGTCCCCATTCCAGGCTGTTGGGTCCATGTGTCAGATCAGAACTCGAGACTACACCTAACCAGGGTTGGGCATGTGTGTGAAGAGGTCGCAGGCATACAAGGTCACATGTCTCAGGGGCTGGGGCGCCAGTTTCCTAGGAGTTCAGAGGCAAGGGGTATCTGCGGTCGCCCCGAGGTACAAATGCAGATGGGCCAGTTCTCGAATTCCGGGAATCCACCGTGTGGGGTGCAGGTGAAGCAGGGGACCAGCTGCATGGGATGGAACACGGAGGGCTTCCTGGAAGGGGAGACCTGCATTGTGCAAATGAAGGGAAGGCACACACAGGGCTTACAGTGGAGGTGGGAGCAGAACCAGGAGCTTGGGAAGCAGGCAGGGGCCCTGGAAGCCACGGAAGGTGAGGCAGGCACCAGTCAAGGGAAGTGCAGGCTTGTCCAGGAAGGACACCGGTAAGTAGAGTTAGTCGGGTCCCCAAGACCATCCCCATGTCTGGTGATTTGCTGGGGACACTCGTGGGGCTCAGCGTGTAGTCACCCTGGGGCAACACGTGTATGGTGGACAGATGCTTGGCTAGGAGAGTGAAGGACAAAGACACACGGCAGACCTCGGGGAGACAGGCGCAAGCCTCCCAGGCCGTGTCCCCACGGGTCCCTCGGTCCTCCCAGGACGCTCGGGTACTGTGAGCCCCTCACAGCAGTTAGGGTGAATCCCCACCACCCGCCAGCTCTCAGAAGTAGATGACGTCCAGGAAAACTTTCTTCTGCGATGAGAAAGCTGGCAGCATGACGATCCGACCGTGGGTTCTCCTGCCCTGAAAGTCCTTCGGCTCGTTCATTGAGCCATTGAGACAGCGAGGTAGGAGGCCGCGACCAAGGCATGCTTGCCCCCCGCCATCACTGCCTACGCAGCAGTGAGCTCCCTGGGACACCAAGGCACAGAGATGGGGGGCTGGCTCACGCTTGTGGGCCCCGTCCGCAGAGTCCCTGCCCAGCAGTCGGACACGGTACCATATACTCTAAGGGTTTCCTCTGGCTGAGCACACAGGTGCGGGGGTGTGGCACAGGCCACATAGCAGTCACGTGGGTCTGGGAGCAGCCACGCCAGCAGCAGCTACAAACTGACTTAGGGAGCCATGGGAAGGACATGGGGTACCTCATGGAACCGAAGGGAGACCCACAGCTCCGGGCTTTGGGAGGGCTAAATCAGGCCAGGAGCTCCCAGTTCCAGTGGGCGCCGGCGTCATGACATGGCTACTCCAGCCACTGTCTGTCCTGGGTAACCTCGGTGATGATTTACCATCCTGGAACGGAGTCTCCCTGGGCTCTGTCAGGGCCTCCCAGTGGATGGCACACCGAGGCCACAGCCCCCGGAGAAGGGGCTGCCCAGGCTGGGAGGACAGGGTGCTGAGCACAGCCCATCATCCTCCTCCCTGGTTCCCTGGTCTGGAGATTTGGGAACAGCTCGCTCTGTCTGTATCCTCACAGCCTGCACGGCTGAGCACCACATTAACCGACCTGGGGAATGAGGCAATTTACCGAACGGGGAAGGCGGTGATGGCTCTGTGACATTTCAGTTCTGGGAGGAAGCCAGTTCCCAGCTGCGTTCCTACAAGTCCATGAGAGCAGGAGGTGCCCCAGTGGGACTGAGTGTGCACGAGTGTGGGTGTGAGCACGAGTGTGAGTGTGCAAGTGCACACGAGTGTGAGCAAGTGACAAGTGTGTGAGTGTGAGGTGTGTACGTGAGCGTGTGAGGTGTGTGCCCAAGTGTGAGTGTGTGCACGACCAGAGAGCACTCTGGGTCCTTGCAGCCAGATCCTCTTGCAGAAGGCAGCTCTTGCTGTGCGCTGCTGTCTTCTAGCCGGGAGCCACTCTAGCCAGCACCTCTTGGGTGGTTTCTGACGGTTCCAGGGATCATGAGGGCTCATTCCTGGGGCTTGTGGCTCAGACCCCTCACCAGGAGCCACGGTGTGTGCAAGGAAACTGCGCAAGGACTGGGAGGGAGTTGCGGGTCTTGAATCTGTGGTCCTCGCCTGGGTCGGGGCTGGGGGAGTCGGCCCTGCCTGAGAAGCTCCAGTGACTGCATCTCCCATGCCAGGGGTAGCCCTGGGTTCAGCCTCACCTCCCGGATGCCAGGAATGACTGGGTGACGCCTCCTCACTGGGCTATAAGGCATCCCTGCATACAAGGCACCATCACGGGCAGGGGTGGGCTCATGAGGGGGCATCCCCACCATCTCTCTGCCTCCACTTGATACCCCAAGGACCCATTTTGTGAGTTCAACTCAATTCAAGGAGCATTGGGCTCTCTGACGGCAGTCAGACTAGGGTAACACCCCGACCCCCCCGGGCATGCCCGCCGAGAGCTTGACAAGGTCAGCTGCACTCGCTTGATGCAGGGGAGGGCCTGCTTCCGGGACCATGAGGCACCCCGCTGAGGGGGTCCAGGCTCGTCTCTGGGGCTTGGGCCACGCTTAGGGAGTGGAGCTGTGTCCTCAAGAAGCCGTGGTGATCCTGGGGTCCGAGGTCCTCACCCTTAGCCCTGAAACACATGAATCAAAACCCGAAACCCTCACAGGGAAGTTGGCAAGTCAGCAGATGTAGTGCGTGGTGCTTTTTCCCACAGGTGGGTCACAGGTCCTGAGTGGTTATGTGTGCATGTAAGTTCACAGGCGTGCCGTCACCCCAGGGGTCTCCATGCTCACGCTGGGCTCTCGCCCAACACCAGGGAAGTAGTGACCAGCCACCCACAGAACTGGATGGGATTCGTCAGTCAGGTGAAAAGGGGAGAGTCACCCGTGCCAACCCGGGGGAGGCTCTGGGGCTGGGGCCTGGCCGAATGAGGGGGGTGCCGACTAGTTAGGGGACGCCTGGGGGTCCACCTCGGAGGAGGAAATGCCCCCAAGGAAGGAAGCGCAGGTGGTCCTGACCTGCTGGTGTCCTGGGTCTTCCCCCCCCGCCTCTCTGTCCCCCTTCCGTACACTGATCCTCCCGCTTCCCCAGCTATGCAGTGCTGAAGCTGTGTGTACAGATGTGTGTTTGTGTGTTGGAAGCAGAAGGGCGGCTTCACGCCATGGCCGTGCATGCGGCACGCGAGCATTCTCGAGACGAGAGCCTGCTGGAAGTGTGTTGCTCTCCCTCGGCCAATAAGAGGTGTGGTCTCCCGGCCTGGACATGGCACGGATGTCAGGAGCTCCTCTGGCATCCTCCACCCATGACGGCTGTCACCTGGCGGGCCTCGTGGCTCCGGAGGGTGCCAGCAGATGCTGCTGCCAAGTGTGCTTCCCCACAGCCCCCTTCTGAGCACCCACCCTCTGAGGATGCAGAGAACTCCATCTGCATGAGTCTTTATGAACGTGCTACACCGAATTAACATCCAGTTGGTGAGACCGGCCTGCTGCCTTGGGTTAAAGAAACTTTTTTTAAGCTAATTTCTAGAAAAATGTAGGGATGGGGCGCCTGGGTGGCTCGGTGGGTTGAAGCCTCTGCCTTCAGCTCAGGTCATGATCTCAGGGTCCTGGGATCGAGCCCCGCATCGGGCTCCCTGCTCGACAGGGAGCCTGCTTCCTCCTCTCTCTCTGCCTGCCTCTCTGCCTACTTGTGATCTCTGTCTGTCAAATAAATAAATAAAATGTTAAAAAAAAAATGTAGGGACTGCTGAGCCCATTGACCCACACTTCCAGGCAGTGCTGGCTTCCATTTCCCACCGGAGCCTCTTCCCTGCCAGGCCCTTTTGTCCACTATGCTGGGTCAGAAGGGCTGACATGTGCAAGGGGCATGGATCACTGCAGGGGGGACATCAGGTAAGCTGGAATCTGGCGGGCTGTGCTGCGAGCTGGGAGCAGGTGCAGGCTGGGCAACATGTCACCGTGGGAGAGGAGCCATGACCGTCAAGCTGGGAATGGGAAGGTGTCACTGAAAAGGGAGAGGAGGTCATGGAGCTTGAAGGATGAGAACGAGCTTCCAGACACGGGTGGGGGAATATCCAGGCAGAGGCAGGGGAGTGGCGGGCTCCAAGGCAGAGGTGCAGGGGAGCCTGGCGTGGGTGGGAAGCATCGTGGGGCCGTGGGCTAGGAGGGGCAATCCCGTGCCTGCTAGGGTCTGCCCTGGGGCCAGAGGGCTGCTTCCTATCTGGACCAGGGGCCTGGAGAGGCCCTGGGACCACTGCCCAGGGAGCTTTTGGTTGAGGCGCCTGATGGAGGGCCACGGTGCCACCACCAGCAACCTGCCGCCCTCCCCACTGTCCCAGCCCGCCGCAAGTGTGGGTTGTGGCTTTGCCTGGGTGTCCACCCAAGGCAGAAGTGCCTTGTGTGGTCGAAAGAGAGGATGTTTGTGACCTGTCTCCTGGGTGTGCGCTGGGGCTGGAGGAAGAGTATGGGTTTTTTGCCCATGACGCTGCTTGAAGTGGCCAAGTGCCACAGGAGTGTCTGAGGTCAGTGCGGGAGCAGCAGGCCCGGTGGCTCACGTGGGAGCATGCACACAGTTGTGGCAGAAGGGCAAGGACAAAGGGGCACGCGAGGCACACGAGTTCAGCAGGGCAGGTCGACTGCTGCTAAGGGAGAGCCTGCAAAGGGCAAAAAGCAGGGAGTGGGGCGACGACGGGTGTGAACTCCAACGCCGTGTTGAGCGCCGGCATCACGGAGCTCCCGCACTGCACCCCCTCTGTCCTGGACCTCTGTCCACGCCCTGTCCACCTTCCCCTCTGCTGTGTGGGCACCCACTGTGCCAGCTGCAGACCCAGGATCTGCAGTCAGGGGTGACTCATGCCCTCGAGAGGAAGTCGTCCCCTTCTGCCTATAGCAGCGAATCCGAGTGGGTGGGTGGGCGGGTGGACGGACGGTGGCCTGCAGCCGCACCAGCAACAGGGCGGGCTGGCTCTCTGCTTGTCTCTGCACACAGAACCCAGAGCTGCCTCGGCAGTGGCTCTTGCCGGCGGGTTCTGGGCTGCTCTGCTCGCTGGGATCTCGGGGCCGCCTGCTACAGCCCTGAGGCTTGGTTACTGTGAAGATGAAGTGCTCTCCGTGACGGTTCAGGCTCGGCTGCTGTCTCTGTGCCAAGGACCCCGGCGGGGCCTCTGGTGTCGGAAGTCTCACCAGCTTCTGCTCTGGCAGTAGTTTCCTCCAGGATCCTCATTAGAATTCCTTTGGTAATTAAAACAACAGATGTTCTTTTTTTTTTTTTAATATTTTATTTATTTATTTGACAGAGATGACAAGTAGGCAGAGAGGCAGAGAGAGGGGGGAAGCAGGCTCCCTGCTGAGCAGAGAGACCAATGTGGGGCTCGATCCCAGGACTCCGGGATCATGACCCGAGCCGAAGGCAGAGGCCCTAACCCACTGAGCCACCCAGGCGCCCCAAAACAACAGATGTTCTAATTAAAAGGCTCCTCATTAAATCACAAGTAACTGAAGCTCGAGGTGCGTCCTCCCTGAATGGTGTCATCCAGTCACCTTTAGAGGGAGCAAGAAGAATGCAGGAGCATGAGGGGAGGGGTCCCAGGCTGGCTGCCAGGTGATGAGAGATGCACCTGGATGGGAGTGCCCCGGGGGTGCTCAGGAGCCCGTAGGGGGCAGTGGGAGAGCTGTCTGCCCATGAAGGGCTCCGTGGAGCTGGGATGGAGGACTGTCCCGCAGGAGGAGCTGGGAGCACCTTATCTCCCTCATTCTTTCGTTCTCAGGGCCAGGTGCAGAGGGCACTCCAACGACACCTGAGTCATGGGGGGCTTGGAGCGGGGAGCCCCTGAGAAGGGCTCAAGACACTTGGTTCTCCCCCCCCCCCCCCCCGCGCCGCATTTTCCCAAGCTGTCCCTGAGTGAGCCCTGTCTGAGCCCCAGCACCCTCGCTGGGAAAGCAGCAGGGTGTCACCCACCCATGAGCTGCTGGGGCGCAAGGCATGTTCCTTCGATGTACACAGGGACCAAAGCATCTGGGGTGTGAGCTGCGGGCTGTTGCATTTCTGAAAGACCCGGCGTCCAGGTGCTCTCTGGGTGGGGCTGCATCTGAGGCTGAGCCTGGATCCTGCCACTGGTCATGGGACGAGCTGCCGGTGGCTCTCCCAGGAGAGTGTGGGGGGTGTGCTGGTTCGGGGTGCTGTGGCTAGCACCAGTGTCTGCCACACCCAGCAGAGGGGCACTGCCTCTCCCATAGCCCCACCCTGGCCACGCTGCCCAGCAGGGCTCTGAATGGCTCTGGGCAGTGATAAAGGGCTTTCGTTGGAAGACCCCCACTGCACCTTCACCGCAGGAGAGGAAGAAGAGGCTCTGGCAGCTGTGCTGACATATGTGGCTTCCAGTCCCACCTCCTTCCAGCTTCGTCCTCAGGCAGCTGTGGCTCAGCCTGTCTCTCATCTATAAACCAAGGGCTACGATACCTTGAATGAGTTGCCTTGAGCATTAAGGTGATCAGCTGGGGAAAACAAAGGACCCTACAGAGCTTACCGCATGCCAAGAAGTTTCTAGACCTTCACCTATGTCAATTCATTCAGTCTCCACGATAGCCCTGTGGGAGGCCTGGGAGAGGGAATAGATTAGCTGGCTGTGGGACTCTGGGGCTGGGGGCAGGGTTGGGATCTGGTGCTGCCCCAGGAACCTCCATGTGGCTCAGGGAATGGCACTGACTCTGGTGCCCCAGGCCCTGGCCAGCACCATCTTGAGTTGTCTCAGTCACCACTGAGGTCCACCTCAGAGCAGCCCAGGTCCATATGCCTCAGGTGGACAGGTGCAGAGGGAGTCAACACTCCTCCTCCCGGTGACCTGACCCAAGCCAGGGTGTCCAGTTCAGGTGGGGGTGGGGTGGAGGTGGCTGGATGGAAACCAAGGCCACAGCCTCAAACACCAGGAGCAGAAGAGGGAGTGAGGGAGCTACATCAGCACACTCTTGTCCCATTTACTCCCTGTTACATCACGGGTCTTAGCCCTCAAAACACTCAGTAAATATTGGTTGGATGGATGGATGAATGGATGGATGGCAGGATGAGTGGATAGATGGGTAGAAGGATGAATGGATGGAGGGAAGGAAGGTAGGGTGGATGGAAAGATGAATGGGTGGAAGGATGGACAGATGGACAGAGGGATAGATGGATGGAAGGAAGGAAGGAAGGATGGATGCAAGGATGGATGGATGGATGGATGGACAGATGAAAGGAAAGAAGGGTGAATGGATGAATAGACGGATGGATGGAAGGATGCATTGATGGATGGATAAAGGGATTGAAGGGTAGAAGGATGGATAGATGGAAGATGGATGGATGGAAGGATAGATGAATGGATGAACAGACGGATGGATAGATGGATGGGAGGAAAGAAGGATGCATGAGTGGATGGATGGATGGATGGATGGATGGATGGATGGATGGATGTAAATGGATGGACAGACGGATAGATGGATGAATAGAAGGAAGATGAATGGATGGATGGAAGGATGGCTGGATGGAAGGGTGAAAGGATGGGTGGATGAACGGATGGGTGGAGGGATAGAAGGAAGGAAGATGGATAGATGGATGGATGGGTGTGTGGATAAGGGGGTGGAAGGGTGGATGGATGGATAGGTGGAAGATGGATGGGTGGTTGGATGGATGGATGGATGGATAGATGAATGGATGAACAGAAGGATGGATGGAAGGATGGATGCATGGATGGATGGATGGATGGATAAAGGGATGGAAGGGTGGAAGGATGGATAGATGGATATATGGAGAATGGATCGTAGGTGGAAGGATGGATGATAGATGGATGGAAGTTGGATAAACAGTAGGCGAGAAGATAGAGCAATTGATGGGTCCTATAGCTACCATTTATTGAGTAACTACCATGTGCCAGACACTGTATACCTTTTTTAATCTATTTCTTACATTAACTCTGCAAGGTCAGCTTTTATTTTCCTGATTTTATATAGAAAACTGCAGTTAAGTGACATGCCTAAGTGCACGCTCCCAGAGGGTAACAGCACAGCATTCAAACCCTGAGAGAAGGATGTCCAAGACTGTGTCCTTCCCACTGAGGCCCAGAGCTCTTGCAAGACCAGAGCCAAAGTCAGCTCACCAGCTCTGTTTGATGAATTCTGGCTTTCCCTATGTATTTAGATGAATTCTGGTCTATCCCCACAATGCAGCTGACCATCATCCCCCCATGCCAGGCCCTGTGATGAGCACCAGGAACAGAACAGAGATGACTATGACCGTGGTCTCTGCCCTGGAAAGATCTGTGGTCTGGATTCAGTCCTGGCCGCACAGCGGGGAGTTCTGGGCTTGGGGGATGTTCAGGGGCAGGGAAACCCAAAGGCGTAGACAGATTCCACCTGGCGTCTCCGTGAGACTTCAGTAGCTGAACTGGGTTTTGAGGTCAAGGCTGGAGCCAGGCAGATAAGGGAAATTGGGGAACGGTCACTCCAGGCAGAAGAAATGGCATCTGCACAGTCAGAGAGGCCTGAAGCAGACTTTGAATGTGGGCTCCTTCCTGGGGGCAGTGATGGGGTGGGGCGGAAGGGACAGGAGATGAGGCAGGAGAGGGGGAAGTTGAGGCGCCGCACTGACCAGCTCTCCCAGGATGCTTTTGCAGGACTGCGGTTTCCGTGTTATCCTCAGGGATGAGCTGCTATGAATCACTCCTCTCTGCTCTGCCTCCCTCACCCCCGCTGCAAGCCTGAGACACTCCTTGATGTGCTCACGAGGGATCCTGCAGCCTCTGAGGGTGAGAGTGGGGTGCTGAGGGCGCCTGCCACAGCTGAGGCCACAGGAAATGGGGCTTGGGCTCTCTCCGGCCACAGACGGAACCTGAGCGCCTGGCAGGCAGTGCTCTCCCTCTGGCCCATGGGTACTGCTGACTGCAAGCCCAGATTGTATGCCCCGCTACCCGGGGCTCAGCACTGGGGAGAGAAGTAGGAAATGGCTGGAGAGCCACACGCACTGCGCCAGTGTTGAGAGATGGGAGCAGGGCCAACACGAAGCCAGCCGGCAGAGAAGGGGGCACAAGACACTCCGTGGAAGGGCGTGGTGTGGCTTGGAGACGTGATGCATCTTTTGGAGAACAAGTGCATGGCTAGGCATGACGTTAGGACTGTACCATGAAAAGCCTCTAAGTTTAGTGCCATGGGGATATCCCGGGAGGTAGTATAACAGGGAGTGATGGGCAGTGCGCAGATTTGTGGGCTGGGGACAGGGCTTGAAGGCGACTCCAGCTAGGGAGGCCGCAGAGGAGGCACTGGTAACCACCCCTGGGGCAGGGGGCTGCTGAGACTCTGAACTGGGGTAATAACAGGAGTGGTGACACCAGGACAGTGATGGAGGAATGCATGAGTGGTTGTGCGGGGGACAAAGGATGGGCATCCAGGGCCATGTTGCAGTCTCGGGTAACTGAGGAGATGGTGGGGAACATGGCTGTGCTAGATCTGCTCTCCCAGGAGACTCAAGGCACAGGTGCTTGGGGGAAAGTTGCAGGTGCTCAGGGCACAAGTGCAGGTGCACAGGGAGCAGGTGTGTTCAGACGACAAATGCAGATGCACAGAGCACAGGTGCTCATGGCACAGATGCAGGTACACAGGGGCTCAGGGCACAGGTGCGGGTGCTCAGGGAGCAGGTGTGTTCAGAGGAAAAATGCAGGTGTTCAGAGCACAGGTGCTCATGGCACAGGTGCGGGTGTATGGGGCGGTGGAGGCGGACAGTGGGAGGCAGAGAGGGTCCGCCTGGAAGGAGCAGGAGCACAGAGCAAAGAAAAAGCCTCTGACTGAGAAACCCCTGCGCAACCTCTGGAAGCGAGCTTAATGAAAGGCAGCCCAGGACTTCCACAAATTCTTGGTTCTAAGTAGAGGGAGAGGGGAGTCCCAAGTTTTAATAGTAATTTATCTCAATGTAGGCTTTTAAGCCTCAATTTATCATTGTTGTTGACAACACTTGGATTAATCTGCCCAGCATCTTGTGGTGGCTGCGAACCCCAGAAGGATAAAGGGAATTGATACACATAAAGAACTGAATTTGAATGAGTGCAAGCCTGCACTAACTTTTCAGCACATAACCTGGAGATATTTGCATTCATTACACTTTTGTCATCCCAACCCTCAAGGGGAAACATGCCCAGGGATTTATTTATTCTTCCAACCTCAAATTCATCATCAAGGGCATTTTGGGGAGAGGGAACCAGCTGGCCCTCACTCCTTCTCCTAAGGTCCACAATTTGATTTGCAAGGAAGGGACTGACTGCCCATTCCAGAATTTGCTAGAAGTTTCCTGAGCACCTTCAACAATGCTGCAGCAGCTGGAAGTTGGCGCCCTTTATGGCTCCCCATGGAAAGGCAGCATCTGGCACTGAGGCTGGCCTGTGTCTGCCTTCCCCCAGGCCCAGTTCCTGACTGCCTGGGTGGGGGCCATGTGGGGTCCTGATCCCAGAGCCTAATTCTGGTGCAGCAGATGGACTTCACCCGGGTGCATAAGAAGAAGGCGGGACTCTGGGATGAGTGGCCTCCCACCCACCCTTCCTGCACTTGCCACAGGCTACTTCATGTTTGCAGACCTCCCTAAGCTTGCCCACCCTGAGCCTGTGCACGAGTGGGCCCCTTGGCCAGCGGCTCCCTGTACACACCTGCCACCAAACTCACCCTGCTTTCTTCGGCCAGAGCAGTCCAGCTCTCCTTCTGGAGTGCTGTCTCTGTCTGTGTTCCCGTGGCTGTTCACCGGGGCCAACGGCCTGAGGATAGAAATAAGCCACCCACGCAGACATGTGAGCAGAGACCCAGCAACGGCCCAGGGGCTGGAGGGGCCTCGGGGGCCCACTCTGCTCAAGCAGTCCCATGTGTTTGCAGGGAGAGGGCACCCTGCTGCCTTTGTCCCCCGCACTCTGGCAGGTGTTGCCCGTAAGAGACTGTGTCTGCCCAAAGGGGCAGCTCTTTCTAACCTGTGCTCCTGGACGGTCCCCTTATTCCATCTGACACAAAGGGTAACCCTCACCAGGCACCTGCTGCCCTTTGCCAAAAACACTCAGGTGGGCGCTCAGGCCATACTCCATGCTGGAGGGCACATGGTCTGCATGTCTTGCTCACTTCGAGCTGGGCCTCCCCACGTATCCTTACGCGCCGAGGGCAGTGATCAGGGTAATTACGAGGAATAAGGAGCCCCATCAAGGGCATGTTTAAACAGTATCTTTTTTTTAAGAGTGAGTGGAGAGGTTCTCGGGCTTGGCTTCCTCTCTTTCTCAGAATTGGGATTGCAGGGTTTGAACTCAGCTCTGGGGAGAAAGCCCTGGGCACCTGCCCCCCATCGCAACCACTTCTGCCCCCAGATGGCTGCTAATGGTGTCTCTATGCTGGGGACACCTCCCCATCCAGTTGGCGGCCAGGGCCTCCCCTGACTCAAGGTCCTGCTCCCCATGCACCAGGGGACGCCCAACTCCACCCAGCAGACCACCTCCAGGCTGGCCCTCAGCCCCCCTCCGCCCATCACCTTCCCTTGAGCAGGGCCCCATCATGAAGCTGGTCCTGTGAAAGTTCACACTCATGAGGCCTTTCCAGGAAAGCCAGCGGTGCAGAGTGATGAGGTGGGAAGGGAAGGCCAGCACGGCATCAGCCCCTGCTCAGCTCAGACCCGCCAGGGTACTTAGACCCCAACCCTTGCAGTCAGAGGTTAGGCCATGGCTCACCAACCATGTGCCACGCCACCGTGAGTGCTGTGGAATACTTTAAGTTTTGAGGACCAGACATGGAAAGCTGTCAGACACCACACTCGAGAGAGTTCACAGCTCAACATTCAACTGTTCTACATTCCCTTGGATGACGTCATTTCTCTTCCATCTCCCTGCTGGGCGGCAGCTCAGGGGGTGGGAGGAAAGCAAGTTCTGTGTGAAAATCCACGTGGAAAAGGAAACAAGGGTGGTGGTGGTGTCCAGTCCCAGTCTAAGAACTGAAAAGTTGTGCAGTGCCCAGCAGGCACACATGTCCCATTAGTAAGAAAGTATGGTTATTTATGAATGAAGCAAGAATAGTATTTTTGTTTTAATTTGCATATATTGTATTTTCAGCCAGCTGCTCAGCTGCTCAGCTGCTAAGCTGTTAGGATATAAATATTTGTTTAGTTGTTTGGACCTTGTTACTTAATCATGGGAGCTGTTAGGTATTTCTTTTGGGCTCGGAATGCTTGCTGTGGGGAAATCACTGAGCGATCAAGGGCTCCTTGAGCTGTGGACCTTCTGGAATCTCAGGGTTAGGGCTGCCCTGGGGGGCTGTCAACTTCCAGGCCTTTCTGGCTGCTGGAAGCCCCGGGGGGAGGCCTCCAGCCAGGAGGCCTGTCACACCTGTTAGGAGGAGACCCGTGGGAGCCAGCGTGGGAGCAACTCGGTAAAGGGACCTGAGTGGGGACGGGCAGATGTCGGTTCAGGTGGGTTCTGTGCTATCGGTGCTTCGCGGGTGACCCACGGGGATCTTGTGGGCTGCCATTCTGACTTAGGAGTCCTGGGGTAAGTCCTGAGGAGCCCCTGCCTAACATGCTCTTGGGGGTCTGTGGTCCCCACGCGACTCCCCTTCGGTGCTCACAGACTCCGCGTCCATGACGGACGCTTGTTCATAGGGAAGCCCAAGAGCGCGGCGGCCCCAATCCTGGTTTCGGGGGTCCTGTCAGCCTTGGCCGCTGGCAGTGCGGAGCCCCGCCCTGAGTCCCAGGCTGCTGCTAGAATCCAAGACTTGGACAGCCGCCTGGGACAAGGAGGGATGCGTGGAGACAGCGCTGGGGGATGTGGAGGGGGACCCCACCACCAGAGTGCTGGCGCCGGAGCCTGGACGCGCAGTCCTGGGAAGGCCCCGAGCGCCCAGGGCGGCAGACATACCCTGCCCTTCACAGACGGGAAACAGGGACAGGCCTGGCACTGGGGACCTGAGACCCCAAACCACCCCAAACCCAATTCCAAGGACAGGGGAGCTGATGAGGCGCCTCGAAGGGCTTGGGGGCCAGCACTTCTCTATGACTTCCCCCAACGGTGCCTGGGACCCCAGGCTCCTTGTGAGCTGCGAGGGGGCAGGGTGCTCCCTTCACACCTGAGGCGGAGCGCTGGCCCCTGTGCAGGGACGCCCTCTCTCTCCAGCACTGTCTCTGGCCCCACAGGTTCTTGCCCATCATCCTCCTTCCAGCTGCTGCTCTGGTGGACACAGCTGGGCTGTGCCATGGCATGGGGCCCTGTCTATGCCCTAAAGGTCTCATCTGCTCTGGGCGGGGAGCTCAGCAGGTGCTCTGACACACCCCAGAAGTAGGGCTCCGGGCATACCCCTCGGGTGGACCTTTGACTGAAATATGCTTCCTCCCTCCCCTCCGCCCTCCTCCCCAGAGGCCATGCCCCCTCCCCGCCCAAGTTAAGCCACTCTTCTCCTGGCGCAGGTGGCTTCGCATGTGAAGACCCTTCTCCTCGCATCCTGGGCACTCTGGGTGATGACCCTGCCACACACAGGTCCTGATCCTGGAAAGGCAAAGGAGCTTTCATGGATAGGACTGGGTTTAGGGTCTGGGGATGAGAACTGACCCTGGATGACCTGGGAGACCCTAAGGGCATGCACAGTGTCCCCTCAAGAGGGAGGCAGAAGGAAATTTGGTTGTAGGAGGAAACACGTTCATTGAGGCAGGAGGCCGTGCCTGGAGGGGCAGGGAATGGGGCTGTGGAGGTTGGAAAAGGCAGGAAAGAGGTCAGGCCAGGGAGGCTGGCCCTGCAATGCCTGGGTGCAGCCAACAAGGTTGCTTTGGGATGTCTATCCTCCAGACTGCTAGAGAGCAGCATTTGTGGTCCTTGTCCTTGGGCAGGGTCCTGCTTGGTGCCCCACGTCCACCTGCTGCTCCCTCGGGCTCCCTGTCTCATGGACACCAGTGTGCGCCTGCTCTATCCCCCAACCAGGCAGCCATAGCCGACTCAGGGTCTGCTCCACAGCAGGAGTCAGGCCAAGAGGGAGCGTGAGCTCCTGTGCTCCTGCATGGGGACCCGGGCATGGGCATTTGGGTGGATCATGAAGGAAATCGTTCTTGGACATGCCCGGTGGAGCGCTGGGAGCCCTGTGCCCACTTCATGCTGTCATGGACATCAGCATTCATCTGCAGTGTAACTGTCGCCCTAGGTGGAGCTCCTTTGTGCAGTACACAACTGGAACAACCACACAGGGTGGCCCTGATGAGCTGCTTGGCCTTGGCAAACTGTCTGACCTCTCGAAGCCTCTCTCTCTTCTGTAAGATGGGAGTAGTGAGAACACATCCTCAGAGTGCTCTCCTGACTCGTGTGGGCTCTGGAATAAGCCACTAGTAAGCAGGCGTGGTGTCATCATGGCCGTCCTTGTCCTGTTCAGAAAGGTGGTCCAGGCACGCCTGGCCCAAAGTCACACAGCAGCAAAGGGCAGAGCCTCATGGACTCAGACCTCCAGAGTCTAGGGACTTCATGCTTCCTCCCCTCACTTCTAGGCAGAGGACAGGAGAGGGGGAGAAGGGCCACCCTGGAGCTCCCTGGGGAGGGGCTGGCACCACCGTGGACTGGACCGCAGCCACAGGAGAGGAAAATGAAGTGACAGTCCCCAAGCATGGTCTCTCTTTTTCCGATTCAGCTGCGTCTGCCAGCAGCCAGTATCATCATCACAGGCCGGGGGGACCCGGGTCTTTAGGAACCTCTGTCACCATGCATAAATCTCAGCCCTGGCAGAGACACTCCTCCAAATCATGCTACACACTCCCACCCTCATCCTGGGGGTGTGCCTGTTATTTGACGAGTTGATTGGGAGGCTTTGCAGCCCTGTGAAGAGATGTTTCCTCCCGCATCCCATTACGGGTTCTCTCAGCAGGCTGGAACAGCAGGAACAGCCGCGGAGCAGCCAACCCCGTGACTGGCAGATGGCTCACGTCACATCGAGGCTTCACGAAGCACCTGTAGTCACCGTGCGGGTGGTACCACCGCCCGGGGTGAACCGGGGTCCTGTCTGTGTACCGCCTGCACGGCCTGCTCTCCCCTAGGCCTTTGCTAACCGTCTGCCGGCTCCAGTGCTCCACCCAGCGCCCCTGCCTGCATCCCAAGCCAGCTGCAAGCGGGAGGCCCAGGTTCTGAAGTCCTGGCCCCTCCACCTAGTAGGCTATTCTCCACCAGGGCAACGGTGTCTCCCAACCTGGGCCAGAGTGAGCCAGGGTCGTTCTACATGACAGGGAGCCGGGCAGGGGTGAATGCAGTGCAAGGACGCCACTCAAATCCTACAGAGCCCAGGACAGCCTCTCAGCAGGGAGTTTTAGCAATCTGGCGACTGGGAAATGCGTGCTATGTGGCGGGGTGGACACAGAGTGCATGAGGGGGAGACCCCGCAGACCGGAGCGAGTGAGCTGGGGAGACCCCACAGACCAGAGCTTTTGAGCTGGTGAGACCCCATAGACCAGAGTGCAGAGTGGGGAGAGCCCGCAGACTAGAGCACAAGAGCTGGGGAGACCCCGCAGACCAGAGCACGTTAGCAGAAGACCCCCACAGACCAGGGTACATGAGCAGGGGACCCCACAGTCCAGAGCGCCCGAGCCAGGGAGATGCCGCAGACCAGGGTGCATGAGGGGTAGACCCCATAGACCAGAGCTCATGAGCCAGGGAAACTCTGTAGACCCGAGTGCAGAGTCGGGGAGACCTCGCGGACCAGAGCTTATGAGCAGGAGACCCCACAGACCAGAACACGTGAGCGGGGGACCCCCCGCAGGCCAGGGCACATGAGCAGAGGACTCTGCAGATCAGTACGGGTGAGCCGGGGACCCTACAGACCAAAGACCGGGAGCCTGGGAGACCCCGTAGACCAGAGTGCATGAGCGGGGGACCCCGCACACCAGAGTTCATGAGGGGGAGACCCCACAGACAAGAGCACGTGAGTGGGTGACCCCGCAGACCACAGTGCATGAGAGGGGGATTCCCTCCAGAGCGTGTGAGCCTGGAGACCCCAGAGATGGGCTGTTACAGCAGGTGCTTTCCAAGCACACGCTGTGTCCCAGGTGGGCCCTCCCTGCTGTCCACAGGTCCATTCTTCTGCACCTTAAGTCCACAGCGACCCAGGGGGCAAAGGGTAGTTTTTACCAACTACACCCCCCCATTTTACAGAGGCAGAAACTGGGGGCGAGGGTTTAAGCACTTTGCCCCAAATCTCAGGGCTCCTGGTCTGCATGCTGGGGGTGGAATCCGGGTGAGCCCTGGCCTCTGGGAGCCGTGGAGCCCAGATTTTGTGCCGCCCAGACACTGGGAGGCTGGGACTCCGCCCCTCAGCACCCACGAGACTCTAACAAGCTGCCCGCTGCCCCTTAACTGTCCCTGGGGATCTGGAATCAGTGTCCCGGGGGGGCCGGATGTCCACGGGTGAGGCGAGGCCATGGCAGCCACTCAGGCCAGGCTCTGAAGCAGGGTCTGTCTGGCCCTGCACAGCCGCTGTGGCCCCAGTGTCCGTGGCTATGGCTGCGTCCCTCTGTCTGTCTCTGTGTCCGTGTGTCCTCTCCTCTGTCCGTGTGTGTCTGGTAACGACGTTTGTCCCTGGGTTGGGGGATGATCCGGGACCGTCTCATGTTGAGATCTTTCGTTTAATTACATCAGGCAAGACCCGTTAAATGTAACCACCGCAGGATGCAGAGTCGCAAATGCAGACGTGCCTCTCTAGCAGCCACCATTCAACCCCCTGCAGACCGCGATGCCTGCCGCAGTGAGCGCGGTCCTAAGAGTTAAAGCGCCACCGCTCACGGGGGATGAGAGAAGATCTTAGAGGAGGCACTTGTGCGCGTGAGAGGGGCTGGATGACCACGGGAGACACTGCATGCTTGGCTGGCCGCGGCCCGTGGGAGTGAGTGCGGTCCCTGTGCTCTGGGCACCGGGGGCTGTTGGCTGTCCGTGGCTGTGGGCTAAGTGTCCGAGGTCACAGGCGCGGCACGAGGGGTGCTGCCCTTACCACCCCTTCGGCCAGACACAGCCGTGGGACTGGCTCAGCAGGCCGATAGAGTGTACCTGACGTTCAGTTAGGGCCGGGGTGAGTCCAGCAAGAGCACACATTCACACACAGTGCTGGACACTGCAGCACACGGATGAGAGAGAGGAGGAGGAAGACCCCGCTGCCCGAGGCAGGGTCCTGAAGGCACGTGCCCCGCAGGCAGGGCCTGCAGGCTGAGGGCCAGGGAGGCTCCAGGGAGCCAAAGGTTCAGGAGGAGGGGCAGCCTGGGAGGAGGCAGGGTGGGGGCAGGGGAGGGCTCAGGAAGGGGAGGAGGAGGAGCAGGTAGGAGGAAGAGGTACCTGGGGCACTGGGAGCAGAAAGCATGGCAGGAGTGAGTTGAGCTCATGGCCAGGGCTGGGTACACAGGTGGGGGCGCAAGGTCTGGTCAGCGGGCAGGTTGGTGGGTTTGCAGACAGTCCCCGGCTGTGCTCACCATTGCCATTGGGCGTGGCCCAGGGAAGGGACCTTCATGGATGGAACCCGATTTAAAGGGTGTCTGCTCCCTTGGGGAGCGGCAGGGTCCAGGAGACCCTGGGCCCTCCACTCTCCTGCAGGCACGGGCATGAACGCAGAGCAGAGGGAACTGGGAGGCCAGAGGGATGGTGTGCACAGCGCCTCATGGGAACAGAAAAGAGGAGCCTGACTCGCAGTGGGCAGAGCTGGGCTTCGAACCCAGGGAGGCCGGAACCCAAAGCACTGCCTCCTGGTCGCGGAAGGCTGCAGGTGGAAGAGTGGTTTGGTGGGCCCGGCCACCTGTGTGGATGCACAGTTCTGCTGGAGGTGGGGTGTCAGTGCCCTGATGGCCCTGCACTCTTCAGACCCACAGAAGCATAAGTGAGCTTGGCTCACTTTGACGCTGGCCTCGGCTCCCAAAGACACATCAGCTCAGGGGAAACTGAAGCAGCGTGACCCTTTGTCCTCCTGTCACAAGGCAGGCTTCCCCAGAGCATGCTCAGGCTGGCGGGGTAGGCAGTGGTCCCCACCTCCCTGGTCGAGCACCAGAGACCCAGGGAGGCCAGGGCGAGGCTGACTTAGAGTCCGCAGATGCTCTGATGCAGGGCGTGCCCTCCCCCCCCATCCTGTTACTTCCCCCCAGGGGGTGTTTCCCGGCCCATTATCACATGTGTGCTTGGCTGGGTCTCCATTTGTCATGGCAAACATTGGGCATGTGGTAATGGTCCCCTAAACCATGGCCAGTTGGGTCTTAATGTCTATTTAATGGCACCTGCTATGAAGACTCCCATAACAGAACTCTTAATGGCAGATGAGGGGCTGTTAGACCTCGGACACTTAGCCCACAGCCATGGACAACTCTCGGATGGCAGGCTGCCTCTCCAGAGGGCCGAGGGGAAGGGCTGGGGGGAGACGCCTAGAGCCCCCCTTGTTCTGCTGGGCCCCTGAGAGTGGGGGACACAGAAGTGGCTCGGGGGGAGATGCGGCCAACACCAGAGCCCATCCTGGTTTCCTTTACAGACCACTGAGCCACGCTCAGAGTGAACACCAAGCACTCGGTTTCCTGTGTGGGGCTGGGGGTAAGAAATACCAGGGATGGGGAGCCGGAGACTGGTCCCTCCCTACCGGGTCCCTCCCATCAGCAAGCGGGTCCCTCCTGCTCCAGCCTCAACCTCCACACTCGGGTGCAGGGCAGAGACGGCTGGCGAGGGTGCGTGGAGACGTCACTGGCCAGCACGTCCATTGTCAGACGCACTCTTTGTCCTCACGCCTCCCCCCTTGCGGTACTGAGGCGCGTCCAGGCAGCTGGTGTTGCTTGCTTCTGGGGCACCTGTCCCCCTCGGGAGGAGGAGTCTCTAGGTGTGGGGATCGTTGGTCACACACGAGTAACTGGAATCCTTCCACGATGAACAGAATGTCCCCTGTGCTTGACAGGTACGTGGTGGGACCAGAGGCTGAAGCGGTTAGCACAGCCAGCCTCCGGGGCGCTCTCAGATGGAAACACACCCAGGAGTTTGCCAGCAGCCAGGGAGGTAGGACGCTCCATGAGGAGGGGACGGTGTGTGGAACAAAGGGTCACAGGAGGCCACCCATGTCCCATGGACGACAGGACAGGGAGCTCCCACACGCCCTCTGAGGGGGAGCTCAGAACTGCACCTGGACACCCAGCATCTTCCTCGAATACAATTAATTCTTCCCATCAGCAGGGAAGTTAAAACATTTTTATATTGTAGCTAACAAGAATATATCACAGTAAAAAAGCAAACATTGCATGATTTTTTTTTTTTAGGATTGAATTTTTGAAAGTGAGGTATGTTTTGTGTCTCCCCAGGCCTTGCTGAAATGTCCGTGGCAGTGTTGGCACTCAGGCCCGAAGGACGGGAGCTTCAAGGGGCTATTGATGGTGAGGGGTCACTCCGGGGAGGTTCTCATCTGGGGGTGAGCTGGGAGCAGACCCGCATTGGAAACAAGTGAGGCGGACAGTTTGCGAAGGACTGAAGCCAGGAGGCCGGCTTGGAACCTGCCGGAACGGCCAACGTAGAGGCCCAGTGGAGGGGAGGACGGCTGGGAGGAGCAGAGGGGTCCGCCCAGAAAGACCTCTGAGGCTCAGAGCCTGCGGCACTGGCTGGGACTGCAGGCCCCGTGAAGCATTTGGCGTCTGCACCCCGCTCACCACGCCACTGTGCTGTGTGCTCACGACATCAGTAACCGCACAGTGAGTCCCCACGGAGTGCCTCCCGCACGTCCGGCAGTCTGTGGGCTCACACTCTCTGCAGCAGGTTCACGCTCGAGACAGCTGCTGAAGCAAGAGCATGGCTCAGACAGGTGCTCAGGAGCACATCCGGAGCCCAAGGCCCCTCCAGCCTGTCACTGTCCCCTTGGTCCCAGGTGGTCAGAGGTTCTGTACAGGTGTTTCTGGAGAGAAGGCAAATGAGCAGCAACTCTCGCAAAACTTTGTCCTTTTACTCGGAAAGGAATGCGCTCACCAAAATTTCCATCTGTGCTCATGGACAGGAACCAGGCCGCATGGCCCACGTGGCCACAGGGAGCCTGGGTAGGTGAGCCATCATCAGGAAGCATGGCCGCCCCACACGCTCAGGGTCCTCTCAGGGAACAGGGGGGTATGGTGGACACGTATCGGCTGACATGGCTGTCCCCACCGTCCTGGGATGTGATTACCATTTTCATAATTTGACGGAGGAGGGGATTAAGGGACAGGCAAGCCAGGTCATTTCTTTCCTGAAGACTACATAGTAGACGGGGAACCGTATCTCTGTGAGATCATAGGCAACCTGAGAGCAGGACCGTGTGTTTGTCCTTTGCCCTGTGTAGCTGTGACCCCATCACCAGACAGAATGTCACTTGGCTCGATGCCTGATCAAATGCCTCGTTGATGGCCCAGTAAAGTCCCATGCACATCTCAGGCTTCCCCGTCCTCTGTCTCAGAGGAAAGAGTTCCAGAAGCCTCCCCACCCCAGCATGTGGTTCCTCTGGGCCCAGGCAGCGTGGGTGTGCCAGGAGGACCAGGTTTGGCCGACTACCAGCCCAGCCACGATCAGCTGAGCTCACCAGGACCCAACAAGGCCTGAAGTGTCTCAAGGAGTGTTTTTAACAAGTTGTAAATAATATCTTACCAAGTCCCATCGCTGCCTAGAATTGATGCAGCTGGTGAAAAGCAGTCATGATCCCGTGAATCATTTGTCTGTTTACAAGAACATTTCATTCACCTCCTTCCAGAAGGATGCACAGAACACGCTTTAAAAGAAGACGTAACTGGTACCGACATATGGGAAAGCTGTGTTGCATTCCGATTCCTCACTGGCTCATGAGGTGTGTGCAAAAGAAGGGAAACTTGTAATTACTGGGGATTTAAAAAAAAAATACTCACAGATAATTTGTCTTAAGAAGAAACATGGGCAATGCAGAACGATGACCTTGTCTCCCTGTGGTCTGCTCTTGGGTCAGAAACGTGGCCGGTACCCTGCCATGTGATTACTGGCCTCTGGCCCAGCTGGCTCACTCTCGAAGAAAGGGCGTATGTCTCGGCCTCCTGCAGAACCACCCCGCTCTTGCCTCCTGTTGCCCCTGCTAAGGCTGAGCACGGATCTCCGTATTATGGCACATGAACTAAGGAATAAACCTCTGGAAGAAAGTCGGAATATCCCTGATGGGGAAGTCTTTCCTGCTACAGCGACCGTCTGTATGACAGTTGGGCTTAAGGAGGAAGAGGGGGGAGCTTGGTCGACCAGGGTTGCATCAGCCAGCGAACTGAGCAGCCGTCCACATAACAAAGCATCCCAACCCTCAGTGGCTTGAGACAAAGGCTATTTCTTCTCATGACCAGGGCTCTGCGGGTTGACCTCGCTACAGCTGATCTAGGCTACCCTCATTCTGGGGCGGGTGAGCGGGGCATGGCTCCAGGCTCCTGGGTAGACTTGGTCTTTTCCTCGGGTTTCTCCAGAGGCCACATCTGAAGTGGCACCTCTGCCTGGTGCATAACCTTCTCAGGGGATCCCAGGAATGCAAGCTCGCCCAACTCCAGGGCACAAGGACGTGGCAATCCTCTGGCGGCATTGCATCTATGAATATCTCATTAGCCCAGACAGGTCACATGGTCCACCCATGTGCACCTCCCTCCCAAGGGCAGGGAGCAGGACCAGGCCTTGGGGCTGTGGGGATGGGGGAGGGGCCGTGGGGCCGGGGGAGGGCTGAGAAGTAACATCTATAATGAGGCAGCGAAGCTTCCAAACCAGAGATTCAGTCTGTCCCAGAGGAAGCCATGGGGTAGTGGGGTGGGGTGGGGGGAGCAGAGAAACGCAGGAAAAGCAGAGGGAATACACGGAGTGGGCAACAGGTGGAGTGTGCGTGGGGAGGGAAAGCGCGAATCTGTCCCAGATTCCCCAAGTCCGGGTTTCTGCCCCAGAAAGGTGAGAGCCACAGGTATAGGTGGAGCATTCCTGAGGGACACATCCCACACGTTGCCAAGATCCTCCGGGATGGAAAGGTCACAGCAGCACCTGCCTTCCCCTGCAGAGAAGCTGTGACCCCTAGTTTCCCCACAGTCATTCGGTCTGTTAGCAAATACCCCACCGCGCGTGGAGGTCTGGACGGCGGGCAGGCGAGCAGACCTGCACCAGCGTGGGTCTCCTTCCCACCATCCTCGGCTGCCACCTGGCCTCTGTTCCCCGGGCCCCGCTTTTCTGACAGTCTCTTGCCCAGTCCCCAAATCGACTTCCCTGTTAGCGAGAGACACCGGCTGCCACTCCTTCAGGAGACCTCCCCTTCCCTGGGATTCTGCTTTCTGGCTCTCATTAGCATTTCCCTCCTGTCACCCTGAACATTTCTCCTCAGTGTCCTTTCCTGGCACATTTGAACGTTCAAGGAGGGGAATGTCGGCAGCAGAGGTGGAGAGAAGCACTTAATAGTAAAAGGTCCAAAATCTTTTGCCTTGGAAGCGCCGGGAGCCTCCTGCTGTGGGGTTGGGTGGATGACGAGCTCCTCCGAGAACTGTGAGACCTGCTGCCCCATGTGACCCCAGTGACCCCCCCCCCCACCTCCTCTCATAAGCAGCATTGGCGAGTCCTTTGCACTGCCCTTCTGGGCTCCTGGGAGCAGGCCTGCAGCCAAGGGAGCTGGACCACCCAGGGCCTGGCAGGGAGCGGGTTGCTCTCCTGACCACCCTGCACGAGGGGAAGGGGCTCAGGTTTCACCTACAAATTTCAACACCTGCTTCTCCCACATCAGGGACCTTCCACCTGCCTTTTGGCACTCTCCGGCACTACCCCCTGCACTCCGCTAAAACTGCCCCCGTGCTAGTCTGAGCTCCTGCCCACCCTCTTCCTGCCTCTTCATCACGTGTAAATGCCACCTCCTCCATGAAGCCCTCCCTGATTCTCTGGCAGGAGTCATCCACCCTGCCTCTCTTCTGAGGTGTTCATTACGGTGTAACTTATCTCCTTCCCCACCTGACTGCGCTTCCTGGCCGTGGGGAATTTGCCTCAAACTTTGCTTTCCCCAAGTACCTAACTAATGATTCCAGTGGAGTAGGTCCTCAATAAATAGGCGAGAAATCATCAAATTGAGGTGGGAGTGGCAATCGGAGAAGGGACCTGACATGTACTTAAGAGCTCCCGTCCCCACCTTGTTGCTTTGGAAGAGAGGAGAGTGAAATCAGTTTTTTATTGAATCTGCTCTTTGCAGAGTGATTTCGTGCTCTCTTTCATTGGGCCAATTACAATTATGAAGATGAATTATGACAGGTGGGCACCCGCGTACCTGCATTACCGTGTGCTAGCTGTGTAATTAATGGCCGGCATCTAGGAGGAGAGTTTGTTGGATGTTTCCATCAGGAAAAAAAAAAAAGAGAGAGAGAAAGAAACACACATTATGATCCATAAAAAACAATGAGCAATGATATTTTCATTTTTATTGGTCATTTTAAAACATTCGCTGATAATTTCCCCTATGCTTAATAGGCACATGCTTGTGTCTTTCCAAAGTAAATCCAAAAACTTGTCGCAGAAACACATTCTTATATGATTGTTCAGCTTTCTCCCATTGTGAAGCCCAAATGAACAACTTCCCAAGGCGGCAGGCGTGGGGTTCCTGGAGGCATTGACCCAGCAATACGGGTCACCTGGGGCAGAAGGACTAGAGTGAGAGTGAGCACTGACTGTCCAGCTGTCCTCTAGCCAAGGGGGTTTAAACCTGAGAGCATTTATCCTGTTTTGCATTTGAATTAAAACAGGATGAGCCCTTCTAAGAGGTATCAGTCCTTTCTGCAGATAATTAAGAGGAGGCTTGAGGTCCTGGTTG
>NW_019154130.1:17414668-17423616 GCF_002288905.1 Enhydra lutris kenyoni | reverse complement strand
GGGGGACTGAAAGCAGCACAGATGGGAACAAAGCCTGGGCTCTGGAGGGAGGGGCCTCCACAGCCTTCAGGATGCCCACAAGACCCACCCTCCTGTCTGTACTGTGGAGCTGGACAGACCTCTGAGTAGGTGCCGGTGTGTGACTGATCATGTGTGTGTGAGCATGTGAGCACGCGTGCGTGTCTGTTACTGTGATCATGTGTGTGTGAGCATGTGAGTGTGAACATGCACACACCCGTGCGTTTGTGTCTGTGTGTTAGTGCATAGGGACATGTGTGTACATGTGCACGTGTGTCTCCAAGTGAGCGCGTGGGTCGTGTGTGTACGTATGTGATCATGTGTGTCTGCCTGTGTGATCGTCTCTGCATGTGAATGAGTGTATACATGTGTGTGAATGTGTGTACATGTGTGCAGATGAGTGTGAGCACATGTCTGCATGTGACCATGCGTGTGCATGTGAGTGTGTGGACACGTTGTGCATGTGTGTGAGCACATGTCTGCATGTGCGTGAGTGGGTGGGTGTGAGCATGTGTATGTGTGCGTGTGAATGTGAGCATGCATGTACACGTGTATGTCTGTTAGTGCGCGGGGAACATGTGTACATGTGCACACATGTCTCCGTGTGAGTGTGCACACATGGGTCATGTATGTACATGCGGTCATGTGTGTGTGTTACGTGTGATTGTGTGTGCATGTGAATGAGTGATTGTATGGGTGTGCATGTAAGTGTGTGTGTGTTAGCACACATGACTATGTGTTCCCATGTCTCCAGAAGCCCCCCGTGGTGAGTGAGTGGGGACAAGAGGTCAGGATATGCTGCAGGGCTGGGGCTCCGTGCAGCATCAGGCAAGGCAGGGCAGCGGCTGGCAGGCAAGGGAGCCAGGCCCCGTCCGTGTGTGTTCCTGGCTGCGCCCCAGTGTGTGTTCCTGGCTGCGCCCCACATGGGCATGTGGCCTCTCCCCGAGCTGAGCATGTCTGCCACAGGCCCGCCAGCGCCCTGGGCTTCTCTGGGACCAACACGCAGGTTACTACTCCTGCATTTCTGCTGTGCCCGTGGCTCTGCAAGCCCTTGCAGTTCCCACAAACAGAGTCGCAGCTGTGGCCCGGCATCTGCTGAGCCAAGGCAGCTCCCCATCTGTCCTCTTGCTTCCTGCAGCCCGCTTGGCTCTCTTTGGCTCTGCGGACATTTTCTGCCTGCACTTTCTCTGACACTGAGTAGCCATGTTTGAACCTGCTTTTCCTGGAGGCTCCCATGCGGTGCCATGAGGACGCCAGAGTTCCCACCCCATGGGCCTGGGTCGTCCTCCAAGTTTGTGTCCCTCTGAGACTGTCACAGGCCTGGACCCAGAAGGATCGGCCATCCTTGTCTGTATCCCTGAGAGTGTGTGCGATGGTGCATGATTGTAAGCAAGGTTTTCCCAAGTGGCAGGAAATGCCGGGTCTTGCCACGTGGGCTCTAGGTAATCCTTGTGTTAGTCAACAAGCAGGTAATTATTCTGTATTTGTGTGATTTCCCCTTTCATGACTCATTTGCTCATCCATGTGTTCAAATAGTTATTCAACAAACATTTTGCAAGCACCTATTGAAGCCAGTGGGTCTGAGCCGTTCGTGCAGGATCCGGGTTCAAATCGCAGCCGGTCACCCCACCCGATCACTCAGAAGCCCGTTTGCTCATCTGTTCAGGGAGTCTCCTGAGGCTGATCAGAGGAACACGGTACAATTCCATGTTAAAGGTCCTTTAGTTCTCTGCCACTGTCGCTGGCATGGGTGTCCTTGCCATTAAACCCCGCAGAGGCTCACATTCCAGCAAAGGCAGGGACAAGGGTTCCCTGTGGTCTGTTCTGTCCCAGGGGATCAGGAGAGGTTGAGGGAGGAGGCAGGTCCTTCCAAGCTGGGCCTTGAGGGATAGTTAAAATGCTACTAGTCAGTGTGGGTGGGCAGAGGGGAGGCATCCCAGGAAGATGGAGGAGCACGAATGGCCGAGTGGATTGAGGATGGTGGCTGTGAAGAGGAAGGTTGTATGGCCAGATTACAGAGAGCCTTAGAGAGCCTCGAATGCCAAACCAAGTGGGGCATCTGGGTTGTGTTCTGCTGGCTGTGGGGAGGGATTCCAGCGTCTTAAACAAGGGAGCAGTGGGATCCGATCGGTGCCAAGGGGACCAGTTGCCATTATAAAAATAAATGCATTACTCGGGACTAAGGAAGTTGGCAGGAATGCACGGCTAGATTTTCACTTGCTCCGCCTGTGTGCCCTTGCTTCCTGCTGCAGGAAAAGGGGCCAGGAATGGGGATGTCATGGGAGCTTGGTGGCCTCTCGTCCAAAGCAGGCAGCCAACTGGGCTTGCCAGGGACTGCGAGGAAGGGGACGTGATGCAGGGGATCTCTGGCCCCATGCCGGGCTTCCTCCTGTCCTTACCGCCTCAGCAGCTCCTGGAAACCCAGAGGAACCACAGGCGGGAAACGAAGGTAAAGAGGGAGTGATGGGGCCCACATGAACTTGCTCTGTGACACTGAGACAGATCACTTAACTTTCCCAAGACATGGTGTCCCTGTCGCTGTGGGAGCTCCGTGGCACTGGCCGTGGCTGTGAGGACTCAGGGGGACAGTGTGAATGTCTGGGATGCACTGTGGGGCACACAGCAGGTGCTCATCAAACGGCAGCTGTGGGGGAGTGGGGGGCTTCGGAGCCTGAAGAGGCTCTCACACCTGCTCCCACCTCCCACCAATCCTGCTCCCACAGCCCTTCTTGCCAGCGCGCCCTGCCACAGGTGGGCTGGACGGGGCGTGGGACATGTGGCTCCTGCCCAGGAGGGTTTCACACAGTTTTTACCACCCCTCTCCCAAGTAGGCAATGCTCGCATCCTATGTCTTTTCTTCCAGGACCTTTGAAGTTTTCACTGTAAGTGGTAAAACACATCAATGAATTTCCCCATGCATATTTATTGAAATGGCACTTTTAATACAAAGCCATTTTAGTGAAACTCCCAGGAAATGCATTTCGTGCAGCCATTGATCTTAAAATTCCGCGTAATTTCATGGCCTCGCCGTTAAAGCTGGAATCTGCAGAAGTGGGGTTTTGTCACAATTCTCCCCCAGATTCACACTGGCTTTTGCGCCCTGGCTGCTTAGGGGAGCAGCAGCCACTTGATGGAGAAGATGAGAGCTCCAGGAGGCCTCACTTGCACAAATGGACAGCCAGAGCCCTTTCCGTGCCTCCAGGCTCTCCCACAAGAAGACCAGCCACAGGACCTTTGCATGTCCTTGCTCATCAGACACCCAGGAGCACCAGCCCCCTGTAGGGCACCTGACCATGTGGACTGACTCAGCGCGACCTGGGTGTACACTGAACCCATCTTTCTACTCATCTGCAGGTCTGGCTGAGGTGCCCTGTAAACCACAAGGCCATCACAGCGGCTGGATCTCCCCTGGGGAAGGAAGGGAGGTCTCTGAGGACCTGCAGCAGGAAATGGGACCATCTACCAGGGGGTCCGGCTGATGCTGTCCTAATTCCAGGTTGGGCAGGAAGGTGGGAGGCCCAGGGGTCAGTGGGCCTGGCCCTCCAGCCATTCCTCTGCCCTTCCCAGCCTCCCCAGCATCTGGGTCTTCTCCCCAAAGTCACACGGGGGGGTGGGCTGCCGGGAAGAGTGAGGGCCAGAGCTGGGAGCCAGGCTCAGGAGGCAGCCAGCATCTGGCTCTCCATCCCATCGAGACTCTAGGCTTGCTTCGGGGGTGTGGGGATCCTTGGGTGCATGGCAGGTGAAGCCTCCTGGCAGGCCTCATGTCTTCCTATGACTCCAGAGAAACAGTTTCGTCAGGGGCCTTCCCAGACTGAATCTCGGAGCCGGGGCCATGCCAATAGGCGTTGCCAGCGTTAAGCAGAGAGCGGCTGTGGGACAGCCCAGGACAGGCTCAGCGCCATGGTGGGTTTGGCGGGGACAGGTGTGGAGGCCTCCCTCCGAGGAAGGGCAGCCCGCCGGGCCCTCCACCCGACCTGCTCTCACCACAGTGGCTCTCGGCTTCCCTAGGGCCGGGGGCAGTGCAGGGTCAGGATGTTCCAATGCTGGTTTCCCCAAATCTCTCACCCCGTTTTCTTCCCCTGGCACAGTTTGGTTCAGGCTGCAGGAGGGCAGACCAAGGGGCCCTGCCTCCATCACTCCAAGCCTGGAGAAGCTGTCGAGGGGCCCACACACCATCATCCACCTGGCAGGGGTCCAACCCCCCCCACACACACTGGAGACCTGGTAGTGCGGCCTCATTTTGAACCCGAGGTACCTCTGAAGGAAGCTCTGTCCCTCCAGGCTGAGCACCAGGTGGCTGAGGACGGTCCCTCTCTGTGTCCCCACCTCTGTCCTCACCCACCCACTCCGCCCCCAGCTGCAGAAACTCAGACACACATGCCCCACAGCCCATCCCCCTGTTCTCCAAGCCCCCGAGCCTTTGCACACACTGTTCTCTCTGCCTCAAAGTCCTTCCTTCAGCTCTGCTGAGATAATTCCTACAGATCCCTCCAGACCAGCCCGTATGGTGACCCTGAGCCTGCATGGCATGCACAGTCCTCTGCTACTGGGTTTCTTCCCCTCTGTGACCACCACTCCTCTGCCCCCTGAGGCTGTGAGTTGGGGCGGACGGCTTTCCTACCGCTCCCCCCAGCCACCGGCCAGCTAGCACACAGCAGCCCACTGTGCTCTTGAGGACCCTTCTTTTGGGGTGAACGAGTGGGAAAGACAGCAGGCTCCCACAGAGACAGAGGGTGTGGCGATGAGGCCCAGGGATCCGACAGCAGGGGGTGGGTGTTGGGGGTGGGTGTGTGTGAACTCAGAGGGTTTGGCCATGGCCCCTCCCTTGATGGTTGTGTGGATGGGAGACATGGCCAAATTGGGTGGGGTCACCGATCCAAGTGACACCAAGACCCATCCCTCCTGGGTCTCCCCATGTGCACCCCAAGCTCCCACCTGGAGGCCAGCCCTTCCCTGCCCCATGACCCCTTGCCCCACACCCTGCCTATAGGACATGGGAGGAAAAAGCCAGGCAGGGGGCCCCTCCATGGAGTGCTGACATTGGGTGGGGTAGTGGGGGGTGCACAGAGCGGTGGCAGGTCCTGAGGTCAGTGTGCAGCATGGGGTTGGGGGAGGCTTCACTCTGCACTGCCCTCCGGTCTACAGAGAAGGGAAATGCAGGGCTGTGGACCCGGGAGCCTGGTGGCCATACCACAGATGTTCACAGGGTGTCAGATGTGCTGTTTAGGGTCACAGGGTCTGGCAGCCTCCGTGAGCCCACGTCCATGCTGTGGTACTCGCTGCCCACAGCACTGACGCCCGCCCAGCCCCACACCAGGGGGCAAGGACCCCGGCCAGCAAGCCTGCAGCGGGAAGCGGGAGAGCCGCACCGGGAGCCCAGCGCACACACCCGGGCCGGCGTCGCCAAGTCCGAGCGGGTCCCCAGGTCTGAGCGGGTCCCCGCAAGTGTGCAGTGGCGCGTGCAGTGGGTCTGTGAGCGTGGGGTTCCTGTGGCGGCTCCGGCAGCCGGCCCTGTGGAGCAGTGTCCGGGCGGCGCGGGCGGCCCGGCCCCGCCCTGGTCATTCAGCGCCTTGTCCACCGTCCAGATGTAGCCATGGATTAGAGCCCTCATCTCGGGGGTGAAGGGCTCAGGGTCGTGCGGGCGCCGGCCACACCGTCGGAAGCTGCCCTCTTTGTTGTTCTCCACGCACAGCAGACACTCCTTGCTCAGGGACACGTTGAGGAAGGCCACTATCTCCCGCAGCGTGTGCAGCTCCTCCTACTGCACCACCAGCAGCTGTTTGCCGAACCGCAGCCAGTCCAGCATGTGGTAGATGCGCACGAAGTCTGGCCACTCTGCGGGGAGAGACGCACAGGTCGGCCCGCCTCCTGGGCTCTGCGGGTGGGGAGGCGGGGAGCCGGGGAGGCGGGCAACCAGGGCAGGTGGTCCCTCGGACCAGGCCCTCCTCACAACCTGTGGGCAGTAAGAGCAGCACCTCAGGGCCAGCCTGGGTCACCAGGCCATGTCTGCCTCGGTGGCTGTGCAGCCCCACACAAGGACAGATGTGGCATGTGTGGAGAGAGCTGGTTCCCTCTCTCATGGATGGTGAGTGCCCTGCCTGCAGGGCCCACGCCGGGACAGGGAGAGACATGTGGCCCACGCGGCACAGCGGTGTTCTTCACAGGTGGGAGATGGGGTGACCCTGATCCACGCTCACCTTGCCCTGGGTGACGGGGACAAGCAGGGGCACCAGGAGAAAGGGTGCAGGCCTGAGCACCTGCCAGGGTCTTCCTGTGAAGCTAAGTGAGCGAGGTCCCTGCCTGATGCCCACCACGTCCCGTGGGGGTGGCCAGTCCACCCCATGATGCTGACAGGCAGCCTGCAACGTTTGGGGAGGATCTATCCGTGAGAGCTTATCCTGGCAAATATAGACGTGCTGGGGCTTTTGTCTTGCTGGGGACGGTGTCAATATCAACAAAAAAGCTTGTGACCATCCTGCCACCTCGGATGGCATGGAGACCCTTCGCTTTCCCTGGTCTTCATGACCATGCTCAGACAGATACTGCCTTGGTGTCTCGAGTGGGTAAACTGAGGCCCCTGGGAGCCAAGGAGGGACCAGAGCTCAGCCTCCTGCACCTGGGGTGCCAGCAAGGGGCAGGGTGGGCTGGAGGCGATGGGGACATCTGCGGGACAGGGTCTGTGGGGACGGGCCTGTCTGCCCGACAGCTCCACACCTGCTGCCCTCTGACTGCTCAGTGTCCCAACACTCGCCATCCGGACCCGTGTCCCAGCCACACTGCAGGGGGGCAGTGGCCAAGCCTGGGCAGGGCCGGGAACGGGTGTCTTTGCACAGGAGAAGAGCTGCCCGGCCTCCCCACCCCACTTCTGCCCACATTTGCTCTTCCAGTTTCGGTCGGCCATGTAGCTCAGGTGCCCGGTACACTTGCGGTTGAACTCGGCCACCAGGGACCTGTATGGGTTCCAGATCAGCAGGATGGCCGAGTCGAACATCTCAATCTCCCTGTGGCTGCTCTCGTGGGTCTTCTCGCAGATGGTGTGCCGGCTGCGCAGATGGTGCGCCGGCTTCTCGCAGATGGTGCGCCGGCTGCGCCAGTTCTCACCTTTGAACCCTGTGGGGGAGACGGGGGGCCGCTGAGGATGGTGATGGACCCCGCCGTGGCAGCAGGCAGAGCTGAGCATACCTCCAGGAGACCCCCCACAAGTCTGGACCCTGCAGGCGCATGCGTGTGGGCATCTGCAAGGCAATTTCCCGCGAGCGTCGCCAACAACCTGTGAGGTAGTCGTGGCCACAGGCATGGCTCAGAGTGGGCAGGACACCTGCCAGGATCGCAGGGCAGCACGGGGCTCTGGGCACCTGGTGCAGGTGTCCCTGTGAGGCCGAGCTTCCAGCCCCAGCCCAGCAGTGGGCCCCGGGGTCCTGTGGTGGGGTCCCAGCCCTCCCCACCCGTAACAGTCACACGTGGGTCAGCAAGATGCTTTGGGCTTGTTCAGCGGTGGCTTTTATGCTGGGGATGGAGGTGCTCCATGTGCAGTCCCAGGGAGCACAGCGCCTCCCAGGAACTAGGAGTAGGGGGCCGATCAGGGGGTGCAGCCAGATGTCACAGAAGGACCCCCGGAGGGGTGCCCCAGAACCTAGACTCTAGCCATATCCCGACAGACCCGGGGTCCGCCAGCCGGGGACCCATGCTCCATAAATGAGCATGCGTGTCTCCTGGGCTCTTGGGGACAGCGACGAGCCCCAAAACCACCTGCTTCATGAGTGGGGTCGGGGGGCACGCAAAGGTGCAGCAGGCAGGGCCGGGTTCTTTGATGCTGGGAAACAAGGCTCCTCTGAGTCGGGTTTGCCTTCTGGAACCCAACCCAGTTCAAACAGATCTCTGCCCCAGGCCTAACAACTGTCAGCCTTTGCCGGGGCTCCTACTGCCCAGCACCGGGGACGAGGGAAAGGGGAGCCAGACCATGGGCTGTAAACATGGGATCAGGATCAGTAACGGGTCCCCAGCACCCCAAGACCTGCAGTGTCTTCTATGTGCGGTGGGCTGTCCCCACAGCGGCCGCTCTGTGTGTCCCATGGGCCACAGTCGCCCAGGACAGACCGGGTGCCCATGCATGTCACTGGGGGGTTGGTGCAGAGGCCAGCGGCCAGCCCGCACCAGTCCCATAAGCCTCACAGGGGGAACCCCCAGGGCCATCACATGTGGCCACGCCAGCCACTGGGCCCCCGGGCCACTTGCAGACCAAGACCACCAGCTGTGCAGACGGCTACGGTCCTCTAGATGAGCAGGTAGCCAGCAGCCTGTGCCACGAGACTCCACGGGTGCCAGGCCACAGCAGGCAGGACCCCAGAACAGGTCATCCGGCCGCCCCCCTAGGGGTGTCGGTAACACTCAGGGCATAAGGATGAGCGACCAGCTTTCTCGGCTTTTCCCACCAGACCAGAGCCCCCCGTCAAGCTCAGGACGCTGTGGACCTGGGCTTCTCTTCTTAAACCATAGTCCGGTCAGGAATCTGGATGCAACGGGGGTGACACCTGACGGCAGACCAACAGCCCCTGGCTTGGCTGGGGTTCTCGGTCCTACTCAGCACAGGAGGTCTCTCGCTTCTGCAGGGAGATACTAGGGGTCACACAACTCCGGAGGGTTTGCACCCATCTTCAAAAACACAGCATTTTGAAGAGCTCCTTCTGGCCTCCCAGAAAATCAGACAAATGAGCCGGTGACGTCTCACAGAATTACTGCGGGTTCTGCCAACGAAGGGAAATTCGGAAAGTGGTCATAGCATGGGAGTGCAAGCCACCAGGATGGATGTCCCGAGTCCCGGGCTGGCCGCAGGACTGGGAATGTGTTTGCAATGCTGGTTCCCCGGCCCCCTGGACCAGCTCTGGGACTCCAGGCCCCGCGGCCCTCACTCACCCTTGTTGTACAGGGTC
>NW_019154130.1:17165763-17411668 GCF_002288905.1 Enhydra lutris kenyoni | reverse complement strand
GAGAATTCTACCAAACATTAAAAAAATAATAATAATAACCTTTTTCAGAAAAAGACGTCCAGATGGCCAACAGACACATGAAAAGATGCTAGCAACACTCAGCTTCAGGGAGATAAAGGTCAAACCCACAATGAGGTATCCCCTCACCCCCGTCAGAATGGCGAGAGTCAGCAGCGCAGGAGAGCAGGGGTCGGCGAGGGAGGAGAGAACGGGGACCCTCGTGCACCACTGATGGGAGTGCAGACTGGTGCAGCTGCTCTGGAGAACAGCACGGAGATTCCTCAGAAAGTTAAATATACAGCTGCCCTGCGACCCAGCAAACCCACTTCTGGGTATTTGCCCAAAGGAGTGGTATCTCGAGGGCACCTGCACCCCCATGTTTATCCAACGTGACTTCCCACAGCCAAGAAGATGTGGGATCACCCGCCGATGCCCACCAATCCATGAACAGGTAAAGAAAATGCAGGCTGTCCACACAATGGAATCTTAGCCTTAAAAAAGATGGACATCCTGCCATTTGGGAAAACAGGAGAGACCCTGCAGGACACTATGCCCAATGACATCAGCCAGGCATAATCTCACTTATGTGTGGAACATAAAAGTCAACTCCAGAAGCAGAGAGCAGAAGGGTGGCCGCCAGGGACTAGGGGTAAGTGGGCGGGTGCTGGGTAAAAGGGACAGAGCTTCAGTTATGCAGGACGGAGTTCTGTGAGTCAGACATGCAGCACGGTGACTGTGGCCAACACCGATACAGTGCATGCTCGAAATGTGCTGGGAGAGAATTCTAGAATGTTCTGGCACACAGAAACAACTTCGTCAGGGATGGACGTGTTAACGGCCTGACCTGGTGAGCATTTCACAACATGTACGTACAGCAGAATGCCACACTGTTCCCAAGCAGTATACACATTTTTCATCAATTATACATCAGTAAAGCTGGGGACAAGATTAACTGCAATTTTCCACGATCTTTTTTGGAAAACAGAAAAGGAAGCACTTGCCAGCTCATCTCATGAGGCCAGGATTTCCCTGAAAGAAAAGCCAGACGGTGTACAAAGAAAGAAAAACACAGAGGCTGATACCGCTCATGAATTAAGATGCAAAAACTCTCAACGAAACATTTTCAGGGAGAATTCAATAGAATCTAACAGGTATTCCATGTCATGACCAAGTGTGATTTATTCCAGATGTGCAAGGCTGGTTGAATATTCAGAACCATTGATGTAATCCACTGCCTCAATAAATGAAAAAAAAAAACCCTAACAATTAATGCAGACAAAGCTCTTGACAAAATCCAACAGTCATTCGTGATTTTTTTAAAAAACCAGGAAGTTTGCAATAGAAAGAAATCACCTCGTTGATAAAACACAGCTACAAAAACAAGCAACACTTCACGTTATATTTAATGGTTAAAAATGGAATGCTTCCTCCCTACGAGTAGGAACAAAGCTCGTCTGACATAGTCCTATATATTCCAGCTACTGCGCTAGGCAGGAAATATGTACACGTATAAAAGGCCTGTGGGTTAGAAAAGAGGAAATAAACTGTCTCTATTTACAGACGACAAGATTATCTACGTTTAACATCTCAAAATCAACAAAAACACTCCAACAACTAGTACATGAGCTCAGCGCATTCTAGGAGATAGGACCGACTCACAAAAATCCACTTTGGTCCTGTATGCTAATGACAAATATGCCAGAACCGAAATTAAAAACACAAGGCCATGTACAACCACCTCGAAGAGGATGAAATCCTCAGGTGTGCCCAGGATTGGCACTCTGTACATTCCAAAATGCCAATGGAAGACAGCGAAAAGGCCCAAACTAATGGAGAGACGAGCTGTGTTCATGGGTTGCAAGATCCAACCTGGTGAAATGAGCCCCAGATTGATGTACGGGTTTAATAGAATTTCTGTCAAAACACCAGCAAGTTTTTTTTATTGGTGTAGACAAGCTTATTCTAAAATTTATTCGGAGAGTCACAGACACCCCGCCCCCAGCATAATTAAAGCAATCTTGGTGGAGAGGAACCAAGGGGGTGAGATCGCTGTTCGAAACCACTGCCACAGTGATAAAGACCATGACCGTGGTATCCGCAGGGGGAGAGACACAGATCAACAGAGCAGAACAGAGAACCCAGAAACAAGCCCATAGCAGTGTGGGTCACTGATGTTTGACAGAGGTGCATGGACTGTCTGGTGGAGGAAGAACGTTTACAGGTAGAAACTGAAGCTCGCCTGTTACTTCACGCCTCATATAAAAATTAAGCCGAAATGCATCAGGGAATTCAATTAAAATGCGAAATCATAACATTTTTAGAACAAAAAAAGGAAGAAAAAAATCTGATACCTGAGATGACACAAGCAGCTCTCAGAGCTGACACCAGAAAGCACGGAAAATGGGTGAGCTGGGGCATATCAGAATGGGAAGGACCTTGTAAAAGGGATGGAAAGATGAGCTTGAGACCCGGAGGAGGTGTTTGCAAACCGTCGTTCCTACAGAGGACATGGCCACAATATACCAAGAAAGTTCAAAACCCAACAGCCAAAACCAAACGAGCAATCCAATCAGAAAATGAGAAAAACACATAACCAGACATTTCATTTTTGAGAAAAAAGCGCATGAAACATGCTTGGCATCAGCAGTCGTCAGGATAGTGCAAAGGAAAAACCACGGTGAGACACCACAGCACATCCATCAGCTTTTGGCGGAAATGGACATGGTGACGTAGATGGGGAATACGGAGATGGGGAATGCGTCGCGGGGAGCAACTCTAGAAGACAGTTCGGCAGCGCCTTGTAAAGGGAAACGTGCAGCTCTTACTAACCAGCATCCCAGAGAAATGAAGGCTGTGTCCCCAGAAAACTGCAGACTTGTTCACAGAAGCTTGATTCCTCAGAGCCAAAACCTGGGGCCGATGTCCTTTGACGGGTGAATGGAAGGCACGCCCACAGCATTTCATACAGCTGAGCCATAAACAGGAGCCAAGGACAGACAGACACAGTGCCTGGAAGGCTCTCTGGGGCGCCATGCTGCGGGAGGGAGCTGAGGCAGAAGGAGACAGGCTGTATGGGGCTATGAACAGGAAAGGGGCAAAAGGGAGGTGCCTGTGGTTGGAACAGTCTGGCAGGTGGAATTGTCTTTCCCCAGGACAACAGGGGAAGCTGGTGAGTGACCTGCTGTCCATAACTGAAGACGATGGCACACATTAGTAACATAGTAAGATTAGGAACCCTGGGGAAACTGAATAAGAGGCAAGGGTGTATCAATGTCAGTGTCCTGGCTGTGATGTTACGAAATTTTACCACTGGAGGAAAATGGGTAAAGACCCACAGAACCTCTGTGTGTTATTTCTTAAAACTGCATATGAGCCTGTAATTATCTCAACAAAAATTTCAATTAAAAAGAAAGCTAAACACATAACT
The DNA here is from genome assembly GCF_002288905.1 of Enhydra lutris kenyoni. Taxonomy (NCBI): domain Eukaryota; kingdom Metazoa; phylum Chordata; class Mammalia; order Carnivora; family Mustelidae; genus Enhydra; species Enhydra lutris. The sequence goes on along the minus strand of NW_019154130.1, from coordinate 17,408,241 downwards.
GCTGTAAGATCTCACTGTCCTGCCCCTCGGTGTGTATGCACCCAAGGAAAGCGTGGAACCGTCTTTACAATGACTTGCAAGTCGATATTCGCTGCAGGTTCATTTGTTTTCGCCCCGAGCTGGAAACGCCTCCCGTGTTCCTCCACAGAGGATGGGGAAACCAGCTATGGGCATCGTGGCGTGGAGTATGATCGGCCATACGACAGGAGGGAAATCCTATCAGGGGGAAACATGGAGAGTGTTCGTGACAGAGGAAGCCGGAGGCAACAAGGAGTAGGATTCTGCTTACAAAACTCTAGGAACCACTAAGTGGTCTTCAACAAAAGAAAGCAGGTCAGTGGGCAGCTCGGGGTGAAGAGGGGGCAGCAGGAAGCTTCTGGAGTGAGGGGTGTGTTCCTTGTCCCAAGTGTGCTGACGGCTTTGTGGGCGTGTGCGCCTCAGGCTGACCTAACTGTGCCTTTCCAATGTCCGGAGACTTGTGTCTCAATACAGCTGTGGGTAAGAGAAACATGGGATGTGCACATGAATATGACTGGAAAGGTCAGGAAGGGGGTGCATGTGTTTAAATGGACAGGCAGGGGAAAAGCAGATGTGAAGTGGGGTGCAAGGAAGGAGGAGCCTGTGGAGAGTTTCCAGGCAGAGGCCAGACCCAGACATCCACTCTGGCCCAAGTCTGGAGTTCGGACAGTCGCTGTCCTGGGTCCTGACCAGGAAGCCGGTCTCAAGCCTGGGACCTTCAATTTCGCTCCCCTGGGCCCCAGGTTCCCTGGCACTTCTAGGGCAACGCTGCCAGGACGCTGGGACATGTGCTCAGAGCATGAGGGGGCAGAAGCCACCCACCGCTCCCAGCACAGGACGCAGGTCCAGGGAGTGGCGGTCACTGAACGTGGCTCTGATCCTCCCCAGGAACAGCCGGCCAGCCTGCCTCCCACCACCTGTGCCAGATGAAGGGGCCCCCAGCCAGTGGGCTGCTCAGGACCAGGGCTGGAACGCAGGAGGGTTCCAGAGCAAGAGAACTGGGATGGGGAAGACCTGACCGGGAGGTGATGTGGGTGATGCCTGGGAGCCGGAGCTGCTGGGAGGGACCAACTGCAGAGCTCAGGGTGACTTCCCAGATGGGGTAAGGACAAGGGAGCCCCTCCCCAGAGCCATGCAGGCCACCTAGAAGCACCTGCCAGGCAGGAGAAGGTGTGGTGCCTGCCTTGAGGGGAGGAGAGAGGGTCCGGGCCTATCTGAAAGACTCGAAACTCCCCACCAGGTGCTGCAGACCCTCAGGAGGCCCCGGAATGTGTGCGCTTGTAGCTGTGCCTGAACCTGAGTCATCATGTCCCCTTCCCCATCCTGCACTGGGGAAATGCAGCTGCCCAGAGCCAGGACAGGGGAGACAGTTAGCAAATGCCTGTGGCATGAGGGGGAGAAGAAGAAGACAACCCCAAGTATACGCGTGCCCACAGGCACACACTCGTGCACCTGTGCACACACTTCAGCAGCTCTTGGAATGGTAGAGGCATGGGGGTCCCAGACCCAGCAGCCCCTGGGGTGGGAGGCCTGGTAATCCTCTCAGTTAGGGCCCCCCGGCTCTTCGGGGTGGTCCTAACCTACAGGACAGCTGCAGGGGCTTGGCTTCTGATTCCCTGTCTGGGGTTTGGGGGAGAAGCTGAGTTTGGCCTTGTGTTGGTCCTAAAGGCTCCTTGCTGGCTCTGGGGCTGAGGGTTCTGGCCCCGTGGCTGAGCTGGTCACTTTGGAAGTGGCAGCAATAACCCTCCAGGTGTAGGGGGTGGACAGTCCAGTCCTGTAGCTGTGGCAGACACACAGGGCTCCTGGCTGCTGAGAGCACAGGGGCCTCTGGGGCTCCCGGGAAACTGCTGGCCTGGCTGTGCCCATCCAGGGGGTGCAAACACACACTCGTGTTGGAGAAAGCAAGCAGGGCCAACACCCGCAAACTGGGTGCCCAGACAGACCCAGGGAAGGGGCTGTGGGTGGGAAGGAGCCTGGGATACAGGCCCCACCAGCCTTGGGGGGCACCCCCAGGTGCTTAAAATGAAAACAGCAGTAACAACCAGGCCACCCGAGCCCCAGCCTCACAGAGCTGCTCCCACTTGTCTCGCCCTCCTTCCAGCCCTCATCCTGTCCTTGTCACTCTGCAAGTGTAATATGTACGTCATTTTGCATCCGGGGGGGGGGGTGCTGTCCACTTAACAATATGTAATAAACATTTGTAAAGTTTCCACACAGGTTTCATAATCAAATTTAACAGCTGCACAAACAACACCGCATAAATGGCCCTAACATACTTGATAACCCCATCACTGGGTGCACTGGTTTCTGCCGAACTGTCGTTACTGACAGAGGTCGCATTGCACATCTCCAGGGGAACATTTTTTCTTTCCAGAAGTAAACTGACTGGACCAAAGGACGGCTGTTTCTGACTATACTGCACACCATCTGTGTAGAGCAGCGAAGTCTCCTTCACCACCTCAGGAACCGAGTTCAAGGGCGACGCCACCTTCACACCCCAACCCCAACCCTGCCAGGGCATCTGGTGGGGGAGCACTTTCTGCCAGCTTAGCAGGTAGCATGCAGCACCTCAAGACGGCTTCGACTGCCCTCGCTCTGATGACCAGCGAGGCTCCCAGTTTTCCCAGAGTGGCTGGCTCTACGGAGCACCCCATATGAGCAGCCGGGCTGGAACGCAGAGCCTGCTGGCTACCGGGTCACCGTTTGCCTCTCGTGAACCGTCACGAGCCCTTCGTGGGTACAGCTATTCCCCGTCTGCACACCCCAGCTGGCGCAACCACCTCCCTCCCCGTGTCCTTTCCCCATGTACATGGGTCTTGGCTTTGTTCTTGCTGTCATCTACCCATGTTTCCCTCTGCGGCTTCTTGTGAGGCTTCAAAGCTGAGAGCGGTCTTTCTTCATTTGTATAATAAATATTTCAGTATGCACTAACTGTTCTGTTTTTTTGTTGTTGTTTTGTTTTGTTTTGTTTTTTAAAGAGGTTTGGCTCTTCGAGGCATCTGCTGTCTATTCCAGCACGACGGGTGGGGGGGGCTGATCTAAATTAAAATTCTTCTATGTTATCTGGTTTCTCAACATCATTCATTTTTAATTATTACTTTATAAAGTGTTCTAATGTCAGAAAGGTGAGGCCTTCTGACTTGCTCTTTTTATTTTTCAAGTGTCCTATGAAACCCTCATCTGTTTGCTTCTGCAGAACCCACAGAAAAATACGGTTGGGATTGATTTGAGGGAGGCTGTGTCTGCAAATGAAGCTGGTGACGAGTTCTCCCCTTATGACGTGTGCTCATTGTGAGATAGATCATGTCTCTTACCTTGACCCTACCCCGAGGGGGCTGCAATTTTCTTTACAAAGGTCAGGCATTTATTATGTTTATTCCTAAGTCAGTCAGTTCACCTGTTTCTGTTACAAATGGACTTTTTCATTATATTTTCCAGCTACTGCTCGTGCTCAGGAAGACAACCAGCTTTCAGGTGTGTGGCTTGCAATCGTCTTCCTTCTTAAACTCTCAACTGTTGCCGATTCCTTTGTATCCATTGACCACACCAAGGTTCTCATATGGTGTTTCCCTCCAGCTTATCTTGTCCTGCCTTCTGAGTTAACTAGAACGTCCAAACGAGACCAGGGTGAACTACCTTAAGTGTTTTTAGGAGCCTGGGAGGGTGTTCCTTAATTAATATTCATTAATCATCAGTGCAATGGTAGCAGGAACGTATTTTGTTCCTAAGTTTGAAGCCACTTTACCGGAGCTGATTGTTTCCTTGTGCTTCACCCTAGCAAGGAGTCCTTTCATTCTTTAGCTTTAATTTGTTTGAAATGGTTGAATCTTATCACTTTATTTTTCAGGTAGCTGTGAGGACGATTTTAGGCCTTTTATGTTGTCCTTCGTGTTGAATGAATCATGAACATTTCTCCCCAGGGACAGAACTGGGGTCCCCACCCTGGTCTCCCATTTCCCACCCCCACATGGTTTGACGGAGTCCCTCCTCTAGGAAGGTGTGTTTGGTTCACAAAGGTGGAGCGTGCTCAGAGTTGTGAGAGGACCAGTGCAGGGGAACAAACTTTGCCACCACAGAGGAAGCCTCTCTGGCATATTATTTTAAGCCAGTGGTTTTTAAGAAAATGCAGACCCAAAATGACTGTAAAAATCAAGGAGAAGATGGGCGCCTGGGTGGCTCAGTGGGTTAAGCCGCTGCCTTCGGCTCAGGTCATGATCTCAGTGTCCTGGGATCGAGTCCCGCATCGGGCTCTCTGCTCAGCAGGGAGCCTGCTTCCCTTCCTCTCTCTCTGCCTGCCTCTCTGCCTACTTGTGATCTCTGTCTGTCAAATAAATAAATAAAATCTTTTAAAAAAAATCAAGGAGAAGTTGCCCTTTGTAAGAGACATCTCCACGCACAAGGGAATCTCCATTTGGAAGGGTGTCCCCATTGCTTTGCTGGTGATTCTAAACCTCTAGAAACTCTTATCGGTGGAGGAGGCATGGACTTAAGTCTACATGATGGCCTCACCCTTGTTCACTGTGCTTTCCCAGGAACCTCCCATAGCGGACTCCCCACCCCCAACCCTTTTGCCTTGAGCTGAAGATGGTATTTAAGGTGATGGCTTCAGCCATTTTTCTGGGTCTCTCCCATGTACTCAGGAAGTATACATGTAAACCTGTGTCTGACTTTCTCCTGCCAGTCTGTCTCACATTGACCTGAGGCTCAGGCCAACCAGAAGAATCCCGTAGGGCAGAGGAAAATTCTTCCTCCACAATACCAGTGAACAGGCAGATGAAAGGTGCTTCTGGACAGAATTCTTTCTGCCTCGAATCAGCACATCAGGACACCTGGATTCAACGGCAGTGGTGAAACAGGCAGTACCAGGCATCTGCATGAGACTGACTTTTAAATTAAAAAACAAAACAAAACAAAAAACTTGCAAACACCAGAGAATTGATGGCAAACGCTCTCTCTCTGAATGGAGAACTAGGCTCTTTTGACTAAACTTTAACGGAGGCCCAAGTACAATTGGCAGAGGAAGGTCCTGCACTCGGTACCCACATCTCCTTCTCTGTCTCCCCTCCGAGGCCATCAGACTTCCCGTCAGCCCCCCCAACCCCTAGTCCTCTGCAATCTGCAGCTCCTACCCCCACCCTCTCTGGCTGCCTTCTCTGTGCTGCACTGGGGGAGATTTTGTTCTGCTCGCATTAGCCAGAACAGTACTGCTCCCTGGAATCCAGCAGGGCACAGGACAGCCCGGGGAGCGCTGTTCCTGCTGCTATGTGGGCACCTGGTTGTGAGCTGAGTCACCTTCCTGCCCACCCTCTCTAGGACACGGGTTTCCAAAACATCCCTGCAGACATTTCATTTCGCCTGATCCAAGGCCTAACCCGTGGGGCAGGCTGACAGGGGTTACCACTAAGGCCCTCACTGTACAGATGGATGGATGGACATGAAACACATGCAGCTAAGAAATGGCAGGGCAGAAAATCCTAAGCGAACTCCAATACGATTCCAGACCCCTAGTTCTTTTAACCATATCACACCGTCTTCCTGCAAGAAATCTCATCTCCTTTCAAGCTCGAACTAGAGAACTCAAATACCCACGACTGCAGGAGGTAAGTGTGTACTTGCATTAAGTAACTTGAGACTTCCCAGAGTGTGAAACCTAGGGGTTGCCATGCTGGGGAGGGCACAGGGAACCCCTCACTGCCTTCGCCCCCATTTTGTTTTAATTCTCACAAAGCAAATCAAACCTCATCCTCTTGGTGACCCAAATGCTGAGCAGAGTGGAGGGTGGGTGGGCACAGGAGGAAAGGTGGTAGCCGGGGCATTCCACTATAAAGGGCTCTGCCCACAGGTGCTCAGGGCTGGCCAGGAGGGCCCGCATGCCCCAGGGGCTCAAGGACAGAGTGCACGTGGTGGGAGGGGCTTGGTCTGGCCCGCCAGGTGAGGAGGGGCTACAGGTGGAAGAGAAGCCCAACAAACCCCATTCTGAGTGGGAGGAGGCCCCAGGGGATAGGAGGGAGGGAGAGATGAAAAATCCCATGGGGAATGAAGGAGAACAGCAGGAACACCAGCCCAGAAGGTGGGGCTGTGAACAGAGTTGAGAGGCTAGTTCACAAAACACCCTGAGGGGAAGCAGACAATCCTCCAGAGTTAGAGAAGCGAGGAGGCCAGGGTCACACAGCCACAGGTGCAGAGCAGGTGAACCCAGGGCTCCCATCCCCCAGCCAGGGCTCTGTGGATGGGCCACGGACGCTGGAGCAGCTACCCCTGTAGCATCCCAGCAGGCAGGGCAGGTCCAGGGCTCCAAGCTGCCCACCCAGTGAGTTCCCACAGGTGACCCCATCCCTGTGTGGGTGCTGGTCAGATCAGTGAGAGGCCCCAGGGCTCTGAGAGCAGAAGATATACAGCTGGGAGTGGCTGCAATCTATAGGAAAAGGCCAGCACGCACACGTGCCCACCGAGGCCTCACTTACTGCAGAATCTGCCGACAGCATCAACAGTCTCTGTGATTCCTGTTCTAAAACATCCTGCTGTCGGGGCACCTGGGGGGCTCACTGGGTTAAGCCTCTGCCTTCTGCTGGGATCATGATCTCAGGGTCCTGGGATCAAGCCCCTCATTGGGCTCTCTGCTCAACAGGGAGCCTGCTTCCCCCTCTCTGCCTGCCTCTCTGCCTACTTGTGATCTCTGTCTGTCAAATAAATAAATAAATATATCTAAAAAAAATAAAAATGAAACATCTTGTCATTCCCTGGCCCCACCTCCCTCCAGCCACCACCCTGTCTCTGCCCCCAGGCTCCCCAACAAAGCCTGTGAGCTGTCTGCAGCACCAAGCCCTCACCTCCTGCCCTGGTTAACCCATCCTGGCCTGGCTCCTGTCCCGGCACCCCTGGAGCCGCCTTTGTCTGGACTCAGGGTCCTCTGCTCTGTCTGGATCACTGTTGGGATTCAGCACGAACTGCCCCAAGATGGGCCACTTGGCCACGCAGATAATTTTGAGCTGGAAACAGTCAAGGCCAAAAAACTCAGAAAGAAACCGTGACCTCCTCAAACTGCCTGAAAGTTTAGAAAAACTCAGGAGGAGCGCTCTCTTGGTAGATAGCTACGTCATACTGTGAGCGAGGTATGGGGAGCGGGAGGAGCCCAGGAAGGCCTGTTTGATAGAGTTCCTTGCATCCCATCATTTTGAGATGGCCCAGCAGACACCTGCTACCAAACATTGGTCCTGTTTGTCTTCCTGTAGACTGTATTCCTTCCCTTCGAAGTTCCCAAGCCCTGCCCGGTTTCAGTCCCAATGACAATGCCGCTCATTTCCTTGCCTTTGGAATCTCACATTTTTGCAAGGGCGGGGGGGAGAGGGCAGGATGTCCCTATTCCTCACGCTGACCTGACCTGCCTGGACTTCCTGAAGGCTCCATCTGCCTGCACTGATTTGCAAATGAGGACACAGAGCAGGGAGGTTCCCAGAAAGAGCCTCCACTGAGGGGTGCCCTACGGTTCCTTGTCCCCCCACACCCCTGCACACCCATCCCTGCCTCGTTCTGTGTTTAGCCATACTAATTAATGAGCAAACATTCTTTACAAAAGAATGTTTAAAAACCTTGGGATTAATTTAATCAGATATTTAATTGCCCTGTAATTAATCATCTAAGCTTAACGAATTGAAGCCAGATCTCTGGGAGCTGGGTGTATCCCAATGACTTCTGAAAATAACTATGTGTCAGAACCTGAGGCTTCCTGCTCCCACTTAGGGCCAGTCTTACACGGGGAAGCGGTTGGCTACCTGGGGGTGTGTGGGAACGCCCGAGGTCAAGCCCCTCGACCTCTTTGTGAGAAAAGAGTCAGAGTGGAATGCCAACACCGTGCCCGCACACGTCGCAGCACGGAGAAGGATGCCTTCTCAAAGCTTGGCCTGGAAACCTCGAGGAAGCACCTCCGCCTTACCTCCAGGAAACAAGCCTGAAGCCGAGCTGCCTTTCACGGGCAGGCCTCTTTCGCGGAGAGAGAAAGAGTCACCCTGGCGGTTTAGTGCAGAAGCCTAAAGAAGTCTGCCTGCCGGGCCTCAGATTGGGGGCCATCGGAAAAGGCGGCCCCTTGCCTCGGCCTCACCGAAGCCCCGTACAAGGCTGTCGAGAGGGGCTTCTGCTGCGACCTTGATGCTGGATCCTCAGCAGGAAAACACTAGTTCTGAGGGCACGGGTGGACTACTGACAGCAGCCCCAATTCCCTCATCCTGACACATTGCATTTGGCCCTAATGTGGCGAGAGTTAGGAGAGCAACCTGCTGCACACCCGGTTCGCGGAGAGAACAGAACGGTGATGCCGTCCTTCAGAAAAACCTCTCTGGGGGCGCCCTGTGCAGGGAGGCCTACCAGGAATGAGCAACGGAGCGCAGAGCCACTGCCACAGGATGGCTTCAGGAGAACGCATTGGCACAGCAAGCCCCACTCCATCCCATGAAGAGAGAAGTGGTGGTGACACCTAAAAGCACAGTGCACGGCGCCAATCCCTCAGCTTCTTGAATGAACTTACCCAAGTGTGCCCTGTCAACTCCTCATTCCGCTAAAGCACAAAGCCTTCTTACAAAGGCGTAGGGAAGTGCCCACAACCTGATGGCTTGGGCCTCAAGCACAGGGACAAGTGGGTGCCGCCAGCATGTCTGGTGCGACAGCGGACTTCAGGGACAGACAGTCGTTTCACCCAGGGGCCTGGAAGCCGAAAGGCACAGTGCAGCCCTCCATTCAAAGCAACACCGTGCTCCGGGAAACACGTCATCCCTGAACGACGTGCGTGAAGAGAGAAGTGTGGATAGGAGAGGAATTGGCCCGCTTCCTGAGGACAGTCCGCCCGGGCAGTGGGGCCGGCCGCTCCCGGAGCAGCGCCTCCAGTCTTACACGGGGAAGCGGTTTGCAGCCTCCGAGTGTGTGGGAACGCCCCAGATCAAGCCCCTTGACCTCCCTGTGAGAAACAAGTCAGGGTGGAATGCCAACACCGTCCCCACACACGTAGCTCCACAGACAAGGATGCCTTCTCAAAACTTAGCCTGGAAACCTCGAGGAAGCACCACCGCCTTATTTCCCAGAGAGAAGAATGATGCCAAGCTGCCATTCGCATGCGGACCTCTTTCGGGAAGACAGAAAAAGCAGCCCTGCCGGTTTGGTACGGAAGCCTAAGGAAGTCTACCTGCCTGGCCTCGGATCGGGGGGGCCTTCTGAAAGGCGTCCCCTTGCCTCAGCCACACCGAAGCCCTGCACGAGGGCGTCGACTGGGGCTTGTGCTGCGACCGTGACGCTGGACCCACAGCAGAACAAACAGTCTCGTTCTGAGGGCGCGGGTGCACTTCTGACGGCAGCCCCGCTTCCCTCAGCCTGATGCCCCGGCGGGGTCCTAGGCCCCACAGGGGCGAACATTAGGGGAGCACCGTGCTGCGCACATGGCTCGCGGAGAGAACCGGACAGCGACGCCGTCCTTCAGGCAAACCTCTCTGGGGGCGCTGTGCGCAGGGAGGCCTGCCGGGAATGAGCGGAGGAAGCACAGAGCCACTGCCACGGGATGGCATCAGGAAAACGCATTTGCACAGGAAGCCCAACTCTGTCCCATGAAGAGAGAAGCAGTGCGGACACTTAGAAGGGCAGAGCAGGGCGCCAACCATTCAGCTTCTTGAACGAGCTTAACCGAGGATGCCCTGTCAACCCCACTTTCCGTTAAAGCCCAAAGCCTTCTCTCAGACGCTTAGGGAAGTGCCCACACCCTGACGGCTTGGGCCTACACCGCAGGGACAAGTGGGTGCCGCCAGCATGTTTGGTGCAACAGCGGGCTTCAGGGACAGTCATTTCACCCAAGGACCTGGAAGCCGAAAGGGACAGCGCAGCCCTCCATTCAAAGCAACACCGTGCTCCGGGAAACACGTCATCCCTGAATGACGTGCACAAAGAGAGAAGTGTGGATAGGAGAGGAATTGGCCCGCTTCCTGAGGATAGTCCGCCCGGGCAGTGGGGCCGGCCTCTCCCGGAGCAGCGCCTCCAGTCTTACACGGGGAAGCGGTTTCCTACCTCCGAGTGTGTGGGAATGCCCCAGGTCAAGCCCCTCGACCTCCCTGTGAGAAACAAGTCAGGGTGGAATGCCAACACCGTCCCCACACACGTCGCTGCACGGAGAAGGATGCCTTCTCAAAGCTTAGCCTGGAAACCTTGCGAAAGCACCACCCCCTTACCTCCCAGAAACAAGCCTGAAGCCGAGCTTCCTTTCACGTGGGAAGAGAGTCGGCTTGGCGGGTTGGGCGGAAGCCTAAGGGGACCATCCAAGCTGGTGGCCCCATCCCTCGGCCTCACTGCAGCCCCGCACAAGTGCGTCGGTAGCGGCTCCTACAGCGACTGGGATGCGGGACCCACCGCAGAACAAACACTCTCTTTCGGAGGGCTTGGGAGGACCACTGACAGCAGCCCCGCTTCCCTCAGCCCGACACCGGCCCTTCTGTCGGCCCCACAGGAGCAAGCATTGGGTGAGCACCGTGCTACACACCCGGCTCATGGAGAGGACAGGATGGTGACGCCGGTCTTCAGGCAAACCTCTCTGGTGGTGCCCTGAGGATTGAGGCCTGCCTGAATCGGGCAGTGGACGCTCAGAGCCAATGCCACGGGCTTGCTTCGGGACGACGCATTGGCCCAGCAAGCCCCACTCCGTCCCGTGGGGAGAGAAGCGGGGGTGACACCTAGAAGCCCAGAGCAAGGCGCCAACCCCTCAGCCCCTTGAACGAGCTTCACGGAGGGGGCCCTGTCTGCTCCGCGTCCCCCTAAAGCCCAAAGCCTTCTCTCAGAAGCGGACACAAGTGCACACACCCTGATGGCTTGGGCCTCCACCCCAGGGACCTCTGGGTCGCTCCCGGGCATTGGTGCAGAAGCATAAAAATTGTTCCTAACCATAGGGTTGTAGGACATGTGAGAAGATGGCCCTTCACTAGGCCTCACAGAAGCCCCACACAAGGGTGTCAAAACCGGCTCTAGCTGTTACCGTGCCCGCGGGACCCTTGCAGAACACACTGCAGGTCTGATTGCGGGGTGTACTTCTGACAGCAGCCCCACTTATCTCAGCCTGACCGTCGCCATCGTTGGGCCCCCCCAGAGCAAGCGTTAGGAAAGCACTGTGCTGCATACCTGTCTCACGCAGAGGACAGGTCGTTGACGCCCTCCTTCAGGCACACATCATTGGATGCGGCCTATGCAGGGAGACCTGCCTAAAATGGGGGGGAGGACGGGGCTGGCGTGGAGGAGGTGTGGAAGCACAAAGCAAGTTCCACAGGAGTACATCGGGATGTTGCAGTTTCCCTGCCTGCCACACTCAGTCCCGTGAAGATAGAAGCAGTTGTGACACCCAGAAGCACAGGGCAAGGCGCGAACCCCTCACCTCCCTGAAGGAGCTTCATGGAGGGGACCCAGTCAGCTCCAGTTTCCCCTAAAGCCAAAACGACTTCTCTCAGACACTGGTGATCGTACACTCACCCTGAGGGCTTTGGCTTCCAACCCAGGGAACTCTGGGTGCCGCCAGCACCTCTGGTATGATAGCGTGTTTCAGGGAGACAGAGTTGTTTTACACAGGGGCTCGGAAGCCAAACGAACCAGCAGGGCCCTGAAATCAAAGCAACACCGTTCTCTGGGAAAAGCCTCCTCCCCCAGTGTCCATGAAGAGAGAAGCGTGGATGTGCGAGGAAGCAGCCGCTTCCTGACGGGGGAGCGCCCGGGTTGAGGGGCCTGCCTTTGCCGGCTCAACACCTGGCGTTGTACATGGGGGAGCGGTTTGCTAACTCAGAGTGTGTGTGAACGCCTGAGATGATGTCCCTCTGCCTCCCTGTGAGAAAGAAGTCAGTGTGGGATGCCAACACCGTCCCCGCACGTGTGGCTCCACGGAGGAGAATGCCTTCTCAAAGCTGAGCCCGGACAACTCGAGAGAGAACCACAGCGTTACCTCCAAGAAACAATCCTGAAGCCATGCTGCCTTTCATGTGCAGGCCTCTCTCGCGAAGAGAGAAAGATTCGCGTGCCGGCGTGTTGGTGCGGAAGCCTGAGGAAGGTACCCTGCCCTCGCGTCGGAGGACATCAGAGTAGGCACCCCTTCGCTCAGCTAGGCCAGAAAGGAGCAACGGAGGGGGACGTCCGTAGCTCCCGCGTTGCCCGTCTTTCACGGAGACAGCACGGTTTCCACACAGCCTCCGGGAAGTGCAATGAGCATACAGAGGCCTGAAGCTTAAGAAACAACTCTCCAGGGCAAAACCTCCTCACGCGAAGACTTTCCAGGAAGAAGGAAGAGTCGCTCTGCCAGCAAGTGGCGCGCATCCCGACGTGGGAGAGATGGGGCTCAGGGGCCGGCGGCGCTCAGGTCACCATCTGGCATCCTGAAGGGGGAAGCCATTTCCGTGGGTACGCGTGGAAACACTTGCAGAAATGGCTAGCTGCTGCCCTGTGAGGAAAGAAGTCTATTTGGAAGGTGACCACTGTCCCCTGATGCGCGACTCCAAGGAGAAAGAGCTTCACAAACCTCAGCCAGGAAGCCTAAGCCGTGTGCCACGCCCGCAACTACGAGAAACAATGCCTCTAACCAGGAAGCCTTTCACGAGCTAGGCTCTTCCCTGAGGAGAGAAAGATTCACCACCCATGTGCGGTGCACAAAGCAGAAGGAAGGTGGCGGGTGCTCGGCTCAGAGGATCTCCGAGAAGGCGCCCACCTGAACTCGGGCCTCAGAGCAACCCAACACGCTGACAGGGCTCTGGTGGCTGCGCTCTGCCGGGCCGGCGCCCTAAGCGGGATCCCTTGCGCCAGGACCCAGAGCACAATGCAGACTCCAGTTCTGAGTCCGCCAAAAGCACTTCCGAGAAGCCCCGCTCTCAGTCTGACGGGAGCAGTAGGCCCTGGCCCTGCCTGAGCAAGCATGAGGAGAGTGGCCTGGCGGGTGCGTTTCTCGAGGAGAGCCCACCTACGCGAGGCCCTCCTTCCGAAGAACGTCCTCGTGGCTCCCTGAGAAGAGAGGCCTTGCGGAAAGGGTGTATGGCAGCGCCAGACAAGTGTCCCAGGCCTAAGTGAATGTTGAGTACAAACATTTGTGGCCACCTTTCTGTCATCAGTAAATCGCTTTTCTCCTAGAATTAAATTAAAAAGAATCAAATTTAAAAGGCGATTGCTGCTATGGTAGAGTGAGAGGAGAGCCCTTTAACAGAGATCCCATCTGGATCAATCTCACTCCAGAACCGAGTCACCTTGGAGGGAGTGGGAGACCGGAGAAGACTCTCATAGAGGACACATCCAATCTTGAAACTTTTTTTATTTAACTCTCAGGGTTCCACAAAAAACAAATATGAGAGAGAAAGTCTGGGGAATGAAGTATTTTCCTAATACAGCAATGTTTTGGAGGCCAACTCAACTCCAAACACAGCGTCTGCACCTAGAGACACTGCGTACACTCAGGCTCTCTGCTCTAGGAGCTGTGGGCAGGACTAGATTTTCAATACCCACACTGGAGAGAGGACCAAGTCTTTCTATTCCTTAACCAGACCATAGCTCGGACTGCTCTACGAGATGCTGCACTGAGTTTCCCCACTGACTGATTCTACCCCTCAGTGGCAGCTGTGGTTCTGAGTGGCAGCCAGGTAGGACCAGTTTTCCAAGTTGGAGGCTCTCGGGAGTTGAGTCTGGCAATGCCTGCAGAAACCTAATGTGTCCCGCCTACGTCAGTTACAAATTTTCTGTAATCACATTACACACAGTAAAAGGAAGGAAGTCAAAATAATTGTAATTGGAAAAATGGTATCCCTTCCACATGTATTTACATCAGTAAGAATTGTTTTAAAGATCTCAATAAGATAATTTAACTTCTTCTTCCTTCTTCTAGTTTCAGAATCCAGTGTGCATTTTACCCTCAGAGCACATCTCAACTCAGAGGAGCTGAAATCCAGGTGCTCGATGGCCACGGGTGGTCGGTGGCTACAGTATTGGACACCCACAATCTGGTTCAATTCACCAGCTCAGGTCAAGGCTGAATGACCAACCGAGCTTTTTATTCTCATTAGCATCTCAAATATCAGAAGTTTGTGGCCAAAAGTCACTTATCTTTATATTGTGTGTCATTTCCTAGTAGAGGGATGACGTGTAGTAGCTACATAACATGTCTATGCAAGCAAAGATTAAGAACCCAAGCACTCAAGGTCATTTGGGTCATTAGGAAACTCCAGTCTACATGTTTTTCTGCAGAGAGTGGGTCCGGCTGAACATTTTAAAGAAGGAAGTAGATGTCTTATCTTGAAAAACCCATGTACCTAAAATGTGCTTATGTCTGCGGCCACAAGTGCACCAATTCAGGGCAGAAGGAGCCCCGTGGGGAAGGTTTGTTGTATCTCTTCTGCTCTGTGGTCCCTCAGAAGAGCGAGATCAAGACAAGTGTTCAGCTGAGGGAGCTGGTGTCCAAGATCAGGGACCTGGAGCCCTGACAGGAACTATTCTCCACTTTAACTCAGGATGTGAAGTTCCAGGGTGAGGCCACTGTACTGTCCTGGGTTCTGTGACACACATCCAGGGACAAGAGGAAGGAATTGGCCCCTGAAAAGTGAGATGCTGAAACACAGCATCCAGTCAAACCTTACCATGCAGAAACATTCCTATGGGCAAGGAAAGCTTTACCACTGCCCCAGCAGAAGGCAGGCAAGCTCCTCTCTATGCAAACTCCCACTGGGGAAATTAATGTAAGTAGCTGCAGGAGAAAAAGGCTAAATCCCACCCTCTAGGGTCTGTGAAGAGAAGAGAAGGAGAGGGAGAGGGAGGAGGAGGAGGAGGAAGAGTTTCTTTTACAGAAAACTCCCTGGCCAGGGACACAAGCCTTGGAATACAGTTGTGACTTAGTGTCATCAAAAAGAAAATATGTAACTTTAGAAGCAGTCAAAGTAGGTGTACTGGGACTGGCAGAAGGCAAAAGCTGCTAGAGCTGATGGTTTTAAAGTGTTAACAAAACTAAATTTCACCCTGTCTCAGGACACAAGAGCATAAACAGGATTCTGTTTGAGGAAAATAAAAAAGTCAACCTTAATCAACAACAGAAGAGGCAAACGGTCCAGGAGAAGACCCTTGCTCCTCTGCTCAAAATGTAGCTGAAAAATACACATTTTGCAGCTGTATTTTAAATATATAACTTTTTTGGAAGCCAGTCCACCGTCATCATCTGACACTCCACTTCTGCCAGACTTTTAACATTTTCAAGACGTAATCTCCAGTGCCCAAGTAAGAAAAATAAATCGTCTTTAGACTTTAGAACATGAAGGCTCTAAGGGGATTCCGGTTTGATGACATTGCACACTGGGATGAACTGCCCCAGTCAGAGGGAGGAGGCGAGAGCACAGACAGTTGTGTTAGCTGACCAGACAGGACAACAACTGAGACAGCCGTCCCCTTCGCTAAGATAACTGGAGTACTTCTTCTTCAACTCGGGTTTCTCTGGATCCACCATGTGTCAGGATCCTTCAGGCTGAAAATCACAGCCACCCAACCCAACAAACAAGCTAAAGCAAAAAAATGAAATCAATTGGCTTAGTGACTGCATGACTGCTCATGAATTCTGCGTGACTGCAGAAAATGTAGCCCAGGAGTCCCGGGCTAGGTGCTCAGTGTCATCAGACTTCCACCATTTCCATCACCATTGTCATCGCAGATCTATTCTCTTCCGTGTTGACTTCATCACCGCCACAGAGGCCCAAAATGGCTTTTAACAGATCAGGCAAAAGAAAAAAGAAAAAAAAAAAAGTTTGAGTATAATCCCCATTGGTCTAGCTCTGAATCACATGCTCCAGGTTCCAAACCAATCACTGTAGCCAGAGGGATGGCTGATGCTGATTGGTCACATCTGGGTCATGTGTTCACTGGTGGAGTTCGGGATGAGGTGTTATTACCCTATAAACCTGGAAGGGTGGGTGATTCCCCACAGGTCTCTTGCTGTAATTGGGAGGAGAGGACTAGATCCTGGGCAGGCAAAAACTGAAATCACACTATCACACCAGGGGATGTCCAATCCTTCTTGAACATCTCCAGTGATTCTCCTGATATTCGCTTCCTGCTCAGAATTTCTCCCATATGTTTTCCAGTTACCCTTGATAATTTCCTCAACTGTCTCGAGGTCGGGGTTCTGTGGCTTTAGGCTGAATCACCTCAAACATGGCCATGACCCTCTTCTTCCATTGCCCAAGATGCCCCTATTATGCATTAATGTGCATAATCCCTGCCATAGTCTAAATGTGTGTGCCCCCTTAAATCCATATATTAAAATCTTAACCCCCAATGTTATGGTGTTAGGGGGTGGGGCCTTGGGAGGTGACTAAGTTATGATGGTGGAGCCCTCACAAATGGTATAATGAAAGAGATCCCACAGTGGCGCCTGGTGGCTCAGTCAATGAAACAGCTGACTCTTGATTTCAGTTCAGGTCATAATCTCCCCAGTCCTTGCCAGCAAGCCTGTGTCTGGCTCCATGCTTTGTATGCAATCACCTTGAGGATACACTCTCTCTCTCAATCTCTCTCTCAAATAAATAAATAAATATTTTTTTAAAATAGAGAGAGTGCACCTGGGTTGCTCAGTCCATAAGCATCTACCTTCTGCTCAGGTCATGATCCCAGAGTCCTGGGATTGAGGCCCATATTGGGCTCCCTGCTTGGCTGAGCCTCTACTTCGCTCTTTCCCTCTGCCCTGCTCATGCTTTCTTTCCAAAAAAATAAATAAATAAATAAATAATAATAATAATAAGTAGAACCTTTTCAAAAATTAAATTAAATTTTAAAAAAGAGATCCCACAGAGTTCCCTTGTCCCTTCCATCATGACAAAGCAAGAAGGCACCAGCTAAGAACAAGGAAGGGGGCTCTCCCCAGAAAATGACTATGATGCCCTGATAACACTCCATCTGGTCTTAAGGCGTAACTTGCTTCAAGTGAACACACTCCTTACTTGCTAACCTAATGCCCTTGACCTGTAACAGAACTAATGGCCTTGCTTTGAGATTTGCAGGCTGCTCCCCTTAAGGAATGAAGAACCAGAGCTTTCCCAGGCCACAGAGGCCAGCAAGTCTGTTTGAAGCCAGCTCAGCTTTCTGATCAGCCTATTTTTTCTCTTTTAGGTCACACAAATGACTTTACTGACCTCCTTTGTGGAGCTGTAAACTTTGCCCTCCTTTGCAGAAAGAACAGAGGACTCCTGCACATCACAGAACTAGAATCAGATCTCCTTGTACAACCCCAGACCACCAAGGCAATATTTGTAGTTAGCACAGAGTCTGCACATGATGAAGAAACACTGCAGGCGACTGCACCCCCTTTGCTGATGAATGACCTTAAACACCTTTAAAAACTCCTGGGCCAGGCAGAAACCTCAGAGTTGGCTTTTGGACAGGAGTCCACCTTCTCCCCAGGTTGCCAGTCTCCTGAATGAAATTCAAATTCCATTCCAATCGAAACTCATCTCTTCTATGATGATCTTTCAGGTGACGGGCAGCCAGACTTGGGTTCAGTAACAATGCTGACTTGATCTTAGACTTTTCAGCCTCTGGAACTATGAGCGAACATTTTTTTGTTTGCAAACTATCTAGTCTATGGTATTTTGCTATAGCAGGCCAAGTGCACTAAAGATTTGGACAGTGAGTGGGTTTGGAATTAGAGCACATCACAGAAAAGCAGAGAACCCCAAAGACCAGATAGCACTGACTGTCCATCTTGTGATGCTAGAGGGCTGGGATCAGTTTCCTCCCAAGCCAGCCATTCTCCCAGCTCTTTGTATCATGCTTCCATCTCAAGACCTACACCATGTGTTTCTCGGTACCAGGTGACAATTAGAAATTGAGATGATTTTATTATTTAAGCAGTTTAGCTTCTTTTGTCTTCAATTCTCCATTCCAGACTGTGCTCTGGGCTTTGCCTTTCATAACCAAAAAGGCCACTAAAGTATTTTCCTAAACCACAGTCACAAAACACTTCTTTCCTAAGTTAAAACTTTGGCATCCCCCCCAACCTCCATATTTTGGCTATTATACAACAATGCTGCAGTCAACCTAGGGTTGTATGTATCTTTTTGAATTAGATATACACACTGCTATGTTTATTGCAGCACTATTTATAGTAACGAAGCTATGGAAGCAGTCCAAATGCCCATGGGTAGATGAATAAAGAAGAAGTGTTATGTATATACAACAGAAAATTACTCAGTCATGAAAAGGAATGAAATCTTGCAACTTGCAACTACATGGGTGGAACTAGAGGGTATAATGCTAAGTGCAATAAGCCAGGCAGAGAAAAACAAATACCATATTACTTCACTCATATGTGGAACTTAAGCAAAATAAACAAAGAGGAAAAGAGACAAGCAAAAAAACTGACTCTTAAATATAGGGAACAAACTGGTGGTTGCCAGAGGGGAGGTGAGTGGGGAATTGGTGAAATAGGCAATGGAGAGTAAGAGTACACTTATCATGATGAGCCCTGAATAATGTACAGAATTGTTGAATCATAGGGCACTTGGATGGCTCAGTTGGTTAAGTGTCTGACTCTTGGTGTCAGCTCAGGTCTTGATCTTGGGGTCATGAGTTTGGCCCCACATTGGGTTCCACACTGGACAAGAAGCCTACTTAAAAAAATAATTGTTGTTGGGGGCTTAAGGGGGTAGGAGAAGAGTAAATGAAACAAGATGAGATTGGGAGGGAGACAAACCATAAGTGACTCTTAATCTCACAAAACAAACTGAGGGTTAATGGGGGGAGGGGGGTTGGGGGGGTGGGATTATGGACATTGGGGAGGGTATGTGCTATGATGAGTGCTGTGAAGTGTGTAAACCTGGCGATTCACAGACCTGTACCCCTGGGGATAAAAATATATGTTTATAATGTAAAAAAAAAAAAAAAAAATACCATCACCAAAAAACAAACAACAAAAAAAAAAAATTGTTGAATTGTTACATTATACAATGAAACTAATATAATGCTGTATGTTAATTATACTGCAATTAAAAAGAAAAATAGGGGCTCCTGGGTGGCTCAGTCGGTTAAGTGTCTGCCTTCAGCTCAGGTCATGATCTCAGGATCCTGGGATCGAGTCCCACATCCAGCTTCCTGCTCAGCGGGGAGTCTGCTTCTCCTCTGCCTCTGCCCCTCTGCCTCCCCCTGCCTGTGCGCGCTCTCTCTCTCTCTCTATGTCAAATAAAAAAATAAATAAAATCTTTAAAAAAAAAAAGAAATTTTAAAAAACGAGTGCCTCCCAGTGCAAATCAAAACCACAGTGATATATGACTTTAAAACTACTAGGATGGGGGTACCTGGGTGATTCAGTCAGCTGGGTTTTGGACTCTTGATTTCAGCTTGGGTCATGATTTCAGTGTTGTAGGATCAAGCCCCATATTGGGTGTAGAGATTACTTAAGTAAACAAAACTTTTTTAAAAAAGAAATATATATAATGGAATATTATTAGGCCACACAAAGGAATGAAATTTTGAAATATTTGATCATATGAATGGATTTTGAGAACATCATGCTTAGTGAAATGAGCCAGACACAGAAGGACAAATATTAGAGGATTCTATTTACGTTAAGTACCCAGGTTAAGTTCCTAGGGACAGAAAGTAGAATAGAGTAACTGAGGGAGGGGAGAAGGGAGAGTTATTGTCTAACGCATAGAGCATTTTGGTGGAAGATGATGAATAAGTTTTGGATCTAGATAACAGTAATGGTAATTATACAACATTATTAATGTATTTGATACCACCTGATTGTACATTTGTGAATGGTAAAAATGATAAATAATATGTTATGTATATTTAATCACAATATTAATTAGTTGATTGATTAGCAACTCCCAAAATTTTGTCATTTTTGCTTTTGTTGATGCTTTTAGAAGAAAGAATTATAGATGGAAATGTATTACCTGAAATGTAGGGACTTAGATATCACAGATAAATGCTACAGTCTGTGATCATGCCTGTATTCACTATGCAAGCATTTACTGAGCACCTACTATGTGCAAAGCACACACCATGTTAGGAATTTGGGGAAGAAGGGTACAAAAACAAATGAATGTCAGATTGTGCTCTGAAGGTAGAATTGTCATATATAGCAGAAAATAAAAGCACAGCATTGCTCATTTACGTTTGAATTTCAGATAAGCAACAAGTATAATATCCCATGCAATATTAGGAATGTCCTTTAACTAATTGTTATTCATTGTTTATGTGAAATTAAAATTAAATGAATGCCCTGCACCCCCGATGGAAGAAATTTATAGTCCAGTTAGAGAAATAAGACATTCACAAGTCACCAGAATACAAAGTACAATGAGCCGAGCATCAAAAGGTCAAAGGCTGTGAGAAATTGGAGGTAGAAAATATTATATTTAATTGTAAATGGTCTGCTACTTTAGTAGACATATAGTACATATAGTGTACAAATATATGTAGGCTACTAAGTGGAGAAAATGGGCTATTTTCAATACTTTTCTTGTTTTTCTTCCTCCCCTCGCCTTTCTGCTCACTCCACATCCACACAACAGACATTTGAGAAAACTTTTCCTGTTCCCGGGACTTTTCCCGGCACCAGGGGCAGAGTGGTGAACCAGACAGACATTGTCTTGCCTTCATAGAGTTCACAGTTTGGTGGGGAAGACAGGTAACAACCGGGAAACGTCAAAGAACAGAATCACTTGAGATAGTAATGACAACCATAGGAGAAGGTAGGCTGAGTGTGGAGGATGTGTTGGGGGCTCCGGAAAGGGCACTCTGAGGAACAGACCCTTGGGCGGAGGCCTCGGTGCTATATAGCTGCCTGTCATGCACATGGCATAGGGAAAAGCATTTCATCAAAGGGAACAGTAAAAATCCTGAAGCAGAAACAAAAACCGAGGTCAACGTGCCGGGGACGTAATTACACATGGTACATTCTCATTAAACAATCACCTTTTTTTTCTTTTTTTTTTCCTAGTCCTTTTATTGAAGGGTGTATGCATTTAAACTGAAATAGTTAAATGATGGGCAGCCAAAGAAAGAAAATAAAGCTAGGCATTGCAATAATCCACAAACTATTAGGTAGACTACAGTGATTTTTAGGGTCCATTTTAAGCCCACTTTTCTAAGACATATTTTCCATAATAATAACAGAATAATCCAGAATAACAGAATAAACTCAATCACTTATAACGTAACATGTCATTTACATGCATTTATTTGGGACGAAGAGAGATTGCAATTCAGTACCTGCAAGCTATGGCAAAACCATAGACAAGTTCAACAAACAAAGGAGAGGGACTTATTTTATGACAAAGAAGGAGGAAGTTGGGGGGTGTGTTTTGAAGGAAAGTCCATCACAGAAAAGCAAGAATTAAGCGTGATGACAGTTTCTCACTGTCTGGGCTGCAGGGGTAGTCACTTTGTTGTAGGAGATTTTAGAAAAGGATGTCTGGGTAAGGGTTTCCTGAGAAGGTGGCATTTGTCAAATGGTACTACAGTGTCTATTTTGTAAGGACCTACTTAGCAAGAGGCTTTCATTAAAGCTTCTGGGACATGGGTTCTCAGTCTGAAGGGTATACAGACACTCAGATTCAGAGGTGAGACCCAAGGCCCTTTGTAAGGACCTATTTAGAAACTGTCCCTGCTCCCCTTCCCCCAGGGGATTCACTTAAAACAAGTCCCGGAAACCAGCTCCAGGTAACAAAGCCCAGATACAAGTGTGGGTCAGGCCAGGTGGAGACATCTGATCAGTGGGGGGATGCATACTGTCTCCCTGGTTACCAAGGAGTATGGGCCCCGCCCTTTGGGAGCCTTTTGGGGCCAATCCTAACCAAGGTGTGATAGGCTAAATCAAATGTCTACTAGGGTAAATTGTAACTCAATTGGTCACCTAGCATCACTGTGGAGTTTCCTGTGTGTGTTACAATCTCATTGGTCACCTGTGTGTGGCCAGGCCCAACCACATGACCTTTGCCCTTAAAAGCTAGACTGTGAAACAGAGAAGGGCCCTCTCTTGTAAGAGTTGCGGCCGAACGTTCCGTTAGATTCTTGATGCTTGGCGCAAAATAAAGCTTTGCTTGACCTTCGCTTTGTATCAGTCTCGCTCCTTTAATCACGGGCCCATTATTGGGGCATAACATATTTCTTGGGCCTTTAGCGAAGATCTAATAAGAAAATACATGGATTCATTAAAAAACCTTCAATAGACCCAAAACGGACCCAAAAGCCCTCTACGGAAAGAGGCTCGCCCCGCGCCCACAAAAAGGGGAACGTTGGTCACGGCGGAGTGGTGATGGAGAGGGACGTTGCCCCAGAGGGAACAGTGATCCCTCTAAAAAATGGCCCGGGCGAACTAAAAACGTTCGCCAGAGGGACGTCAATCCCGGAGGAACCTCGGGGGACCGAGCATCACTCCGCCCGGGATTATGGTTACCCTGGCAACGACGGGGGGGGGGGGGGGGGGGGGGGGGGGGGGGGGGGGGGGACGGGGCGGGAGGGGGGGGGGGGGGGGGGGGGGGAACGGAAGCGGGGCTTTCGGTGGAAGTGACCTCTCCGCCCCAGCGGCCTGGAAAAGATGGCGCATCTTGTGTGCTGGTGGCTGTGCTTCGGCCTGGGCAGCCTTCTGGCGGGGCAGGCGGAGGCCCCGAGCCCCATGGAGCCGCCGGAGCGGAGCCGGCCATACGCTGTGCTGCGTGGGCAGAACCTGGGTGAGCGGCAGCCGGCCGAATGGCGGCGGGCAGAGGGGACATGGGAGGGAGGGCTTTGCAGCTGCGGCTGTGCTCAGCCCGTCCCACTCCGCGCCAGGCTTGTACCAGATAGGCTCTCCTTGTGTGCTGGTTGCATGAATGAGCTCGTTGTTGAGCCCCATCTTTGGCTGCGTGGGCCCAGGCTAGGCAACAAGGGTGTCTTAATGAGAAAGCTCAGGAGTGCAGCCCCGTTTTCCGGATGAAGAGGAAACTCAGGTGAAGTTATTTGCCCACGTTTACACAGTTAGGATAGCGGCGGCAGCCATTACTGGTACACCCCCCCCCCCCCCCCCCGCCAACACACACACACACACACACACACACACACACACAGCCTGCTTTTCGAATGAGTATCTGTTTTCGCTAACCTAAAGAAATCTGAAGGGGATTTTTCCCTTTTACGAAAAAAGGCAAAAAAGTGAAAAGAGAGCTCACCAGGTGTTCTGCAGTGCACACCCCCAGCAGCGAGAGTGACAGCACCGAACTCCGATCCCGGAATTACATTCAGCCTCTTAGCATTATGCTGTTACAGCTTTGAAATGTGTCTGAGTATCTGTGCGTGTTCTCGATTTATTTTGTGTATCCCTTAGTTAAATGTGTCTTAAGGTATCAGAAAAGCCCAAGGTTATTTTTGGGGTCTGGGAGGCTCAGTTTTTTCCACTTAAATTAATGGTAGCTTTTTTTGCTTTATGCCATTTCTGCTTATGAAAGTTTTCATGGGCACAGGACTTTCAGAGAACGTAGGAAACTAGCACTGGAACCTAGGTTTTGTGAAGACACCTATTTACACACACAAGTATATACGGTGTACATGGGTTTGGAAGGGGTCCTGGAGCTTAAAGCTTCGCAAAATTCCCAATAACTTCCTCTTCTGCCAAAGCCCTTCCTTTCCTCTATTCCTCAGTGATATATCTGAATCTCTGTGCCACATAGTAGTATAATTTTTGGATTATCTTGAGACTCATTTACGTTTGAATTGAATGTCTGTGTTGACCACTTACTGTGTACCTAGCAGTCTGCTGAGTGGTTTCCACGTGCTCTGCTGCTTAATCCTTTGGAGCAGGAGAGTTTCTCCACAGTGGTACTGTGACATCGTGGACCAGATGGTTCTTTGCAGGGGAGGTAAGGTACACTGTCCTGAGCACTGTACGATGTTGAGGGCATCTCCAGCCTTCACCCGCTAGATGCCAGTAGCACACCTGACTCCCAGTCTGAATAATCAGAATATCTCCAAAGAGTACCAGCTGTCCACTGGGGGCAAATCGCCCTGGCTGAGAACCACTGCTGAACAATAATACTATTCAAAGAGTGGTCTGCAGGCCAATGCGGTTTCCAAATTATTTATCTGCAAAGAGAGGACTACAGAAATTTAGTGTTGTTGTTGTTGTTTTTAAGATTTTATTCATTTATTTGACAGACAGAGATGACAAGCAGGCAGAGAGGCAGACAGGTGGGGGGGGAAGCAGGCTCCCTGCTGAGCAGAGAGCCCAATGCGGGGCTCTATCCCAGGACCCTGGGATCATGACCTGAGCCGAAGGCAGAGGCTTTAAACACTGAGCCACCCAGGCGCCCCAGAAATTTAGTGTTTTTAACAAAATTAACAATTTGACACTGTCACCACATCCAAGCAAGTAGAGGCCAGACCTAGGTGTCCATGGACTGACCTGCTTCATAGGTAGAGGGAGCTGCTTACTAGTCATGCACATAGTAATGGCCTGGGACTGGCCACAAGTTATAAAAACTAGTCCTTTACCACAGATAGCGTAGAAAACACTACCCTAAACAATCCTGTGCAGGGGGTATTTTTGTCTCCATCTTTACAGAGAAGGAAACAGTCTACGGCCATACCACCCTGAACGCGCCCGATCTCGTCTGATCTCAGAAGCTAAGCAGGGTCGGGCCTGGTTAGTACTTGGATGGGAGACAGAGAAGGAAACAGAGAGATCGTGTAATTTATTTGGGAACACATAGCCTGTCAGTATAGATGGGAGCCTGTCTGAGTCTGACCCCACACCTTGAGTTCACGACCGCCGTTCCATGTTGCCTGTTTTGGTCATCATAACGGCTTTCACTTACCGTCTGCATGTTCTATGTCTGCACTCTGTTGAGTGCTTTTCATAGGATACCACAGTTAGGTTTCAGGAAACCCTCTTGAGGTGGGTTTCACTTGCCACATTTTATAGATGTAGGAAATGAAGTTCGGCAATTGGAAGTGACCAATAAGGAAGGACCCAAGTAGTCTTAGGTTCTGCCTGAGCCTGCCATTCAAGCAACTAATACCATGTGTAAAGTGCAGGAGAGGACAAAGATGAAGAATGGGAGAATCTATCAAGCCCCAAATGGATAGCTATCCACACAGGCATTATGTACCTAACAACCCATCATTTTAAACCTTTTCAAATGCTTTTTGAGATTCTGTTCTCTACTTCCAGCCTCCTATATTCCTGCTTTGGGAATTTGGTTGGGGGCTTTTTGGGGGGAAGGTGGGGGGAGAAAGAGGGTTGTTTTGTTTTTGAGAGTCCTTTCAGAATGTCAAATGCAGGAGAATGGTTTAAATGGAATAAGGCAACTTGAGGTCCAATTACAATGAGAACCTTAGAAATTCGTGGAATTCAAAACTGCAAATAAGGGCAGGTATTTAGATAACAAGGCCTGTTTTGAGATAGGACATTTAGCTTATATGAGTTGTAGGTTGTCTGTATCACCTACATTCTTTCTTCCCCTTCCTCACCAAAAAAAAAGTATTTCTGTATGGTCAGTATTTAAATAATTGGGTTCCATATGGGGGCATTTTGTAGGGGTCACAAATACCCCAGATTACTGATTTAAATAAAACTTTGGTCAAATCTTGTTTTTTCAGTAGGCACACTAGAGAACAGCCATGGTTAGTCCCCCACTGGAACCTGGGATGGGCCCACATACGTATAAACAAATGTACACTTGCTTGGTAAAGGTAACATCTTAAACTCTTGTTAGACCTCTGAGGTAGTCACACAAATGGGATTGCCCTTCCCTTCCATGGGTTGCTGGTTACGTTAAAGCCTCAGTCCTTAGGTCTAGTCCTCTACCGGGGCTCAACCTAGTTGTAGGTTCCATTTCTCACTTGAGCTCCCTGGAGATTTTAGACCTGAAACTTACTCTCTGAAATGGAATAGGTTTGTGAAGTTCATTGCTTCTTGGATCCGAAGGCCTTTGTCTCTTCTAGAGATTAAAATGCTTTACTCTTTTTTTCATCTCCAGTTTTTATGAATGGCTTTAAAAACGTTGGGTTCCCTGCTTCTGTTCTTGTCACCTATAATCGGGTGGTTCTCCATGCAGCCAGAAGGATCTGGTTTCCCACGTGAATCACATCATGTCACTCTTTGCCTTTGGCCCTCCCTTTAAACTTACAGTAAACCCATGTTGGCATCCTGGTCTGCGAGGCCCTGCATGAGATGGCTGCAGCCTTCCTCTCTGGCTTCATTTCCTGCCTCGCTTCCTCCCCCCTCAGCCATGCTCGCCTCTTTCTATTCATTGGCTTTCTAGGCTTGTCTGGCCCCAAGCGCTTGCTTTTGCTGACCCTTGGGGCCACAGTGCTATCCCTGCAGATCTTCACGGGGCTGGCTCCTTCCTCTCATCACGGTCCCAGCTTGTGTGTCACCTCCTCAAATGCTTTCCCCACTGCCCTACCTACCCTAACCCCTCCTCACCGCTCTACCCCTATCATTGTCACATTTCTTCAGGCCCTGTCAGCTGCTCTTACTTGTTTACATTTTCTCCCCCACCTACTTGGAAACATCCTTAGATAGAATCTGTTGGTGTCTGTTTCCCACACACCTGGAACAGTGCCTGGCACTGAGTGGCATTTGGCAAATTATTGGCAAAAACTGGATGAATGACAACATGGAGCTGCCATTAGGAGGTAACCTGTTTTCCTTTTGCAGTGTTGATGGGAACCATTTTCAGCATCCTGCTAGTGACCGTGATCCTTATGGCATTTTGTGTCTACAAGCCCATTCGCCGTCGGTGACAGCTGAGCGACCAAGTTCTTCCACAAGTATTGGGGGAAAGTATAAATTGTGTTGCACATGGGTCATTGGAGAAGTTGGAATTAGAACTTCACCACTTGGAAATGACCTTCAGTCTGGACAGTTGGTAAATGTGAAATGATTTAGAAAAAACATCCATCTGGCAGTTATTTTTTTCCTAACACTGTAATGTAAATAACTGACTCTGCTTCTCGGTGTTTCTTTGTATATCTGGCTGCACTTAACACTTGTTACAAGGACCTGAGGCTACAAGTTTCAGTATAAAGATGGGAAAACAGCTAACTATGTTAGTGGTGGGAAAACCACACTGGAAAGGACTCATCCCGAATATTGGAAAATACTCATAAGTGGAAGACTTGACATGTAGACATTTCGTACTTGAGAACCATTTGGTCACAGTGGGGTTAAGAGTCACCCGTGTTTTTAGTTAGATTGAGCTGGCCTGGAATGCCCTGGTTGCAAAGCAGTGTCAGTTGTGGGGAACTTAGGCCATCGGTCCTCGTGCCACATCTGGGTCTGCACCCAGATGCCCCTGATGAAGTCAGGCCGCATTAGCTAGGCCTGTGACCATGAGCACCCTGGGGCTGGAAGGCTCTGAGTTGGGCTGATTACTGGTTGGCCCATCTGAAAAAGAGCTCCATCCTGCTTAAATACATCGAGCTCCCTGGGGCTGCACTCAAGCCTTTCCAGCCCCTGGCCTAAAGCTTGTGGCAGCTTTTCAGATTTGGAATCTAAAAGAAACTCAGCAGGAGCTCTTTTTAGCTGTGGGTGGGGAGGTCCTCAACCCACAAAAGTGTGTGTTCATAGTAGGAGGCTGAGAGGCAGGTGGATGTGTGTTTACACAGATTTCATCTCAACCTTGAAAATGCTGCTGTTTTGCCCTGTTGAAATGGATTGTTTTTTCCTGTTGAAATACTTTCATACTTACAAAGTAGTTAACAGTATTTATTTTAAAGGTGCTACGTTTAATTTGTTACTGAACTGAAATGCTTGTCTTGTATTCCAGTCACCTCACTGATGTGTGTTGTTTTTTGTTTTGGTTTTTTTTTTTAACAACCCGCACTGAATGTGAAATAACTAACGTAGGATACTGTGACTATTGGACATCAGGATTTTGTGTGTAACCCTAACATTGAGCCACTGAAATGTTCACTGTTTTGTGGTTTTGAGCAAAGTGTCAATTAAAATTAAAGTAAAATCTTACATGCTATTTGACTCCTAGTGATTTATTTTCTAAGCGTCTAAAATGCAGGTGTGTGTTTGCATCTGCTCTACTCAGGGAAGTGCTGTGAAGTTGCATTTTAAAATTTATATATGTGAAGTAAGACAGTTGCCCCAAGGCAAGGTATTATTTCCGGAGACTGAGCTGTAAGTAATCTCTCAGGCCAGGCCAGGGGTCTGAAGCTGGATTTGTGTCCCCGCTTCTTCAGAGCCTCGGTTTTTCACCTGCAAAGTGGTGCTATACACACCTTATCTTTCTTAATTATGGTGAAGATCAAACACTGTGAAACCAGTGGTGACAAGGGTGGGGTCACCACCTTTGGCCTGTCCCATAAAAAACCATTGTTACTGACGGACTGCAGGGAGGAGCAGGTGGGATTCTGAGCGGCTGGCACTGACAGCTAAGTCCCAGGAGGGCACATCCCGACCTCATCTGGAATGCCATATTTTGATACGCTGCCTAAAAATTTACTGGCATTTTTAGGACTTGAGAGGGAAACAGTGAAAACTTGGTAGGCCCATAAACCAACCTTGTAACCTGCTGTTTGCCCAGTGATAACTAGGCAGCTTACAATA
Source organism: Enhydra lutris kenyoni (assembly GCF_002288905.1). Lineage (NCBI taxonomy): Eukaryota > Metazoa > Chordata > Mammalia > Carnivora > Mustelidae > Enhydra > Enhydra lutris. The sequence goes on along the minus strand of NW_019154130.1, from coordinate 17,379,662 downwards.
GAATCACGTCCCAATTTTCAGAAACAACCTTGCAATAGTTATTCCATATACAAATCCCAAAACCCAGCCTATGTCTTCATTCCAACATTACCATCTGTTCAGCATGAAATTTCAATCTGAAGTCAGACACAGAGTAATCTTTGTAGAAAGAGGCTTATTACAGAGATGAGTAAGGATACAAACCTCAATTCTGGGAGAGAGAGAGACAAAACTCTACTGAAAATTTTTATGCACCAGGACTGACCACTAATACTTTTGAAGTACCATTATTTCCTTTACCTGTGTCTCTGGGAATACGAGGTTGGGGGGAGGCAGCCAAAGCCCCCTAAACTGAACTGTGCCCAGAATACCCATCGTGTACCCAAATGAACGTATTCACTTCATTTATACCAACCATAAAAATGGCTTATCTTAGTATTAATCTTAACTTTGTTTAAATTTGAGATGAATAAATCTGTTGAGTGCTGCTTGGGATTTGGGGGCTCTGGAAGTCTTACTAATACTACATTTTTTTCAGCTGGACCCCAGTCTGAATTCTACACTTTTCCAGATGTGGGCGTAGTTTGGACTTTGAACCCCAACACTTAGCTGCACTGCAGATAGTCCTGGGAAGCAGCTGTCGTGCAACTTGCCTTCCTTGAGGTCTTCGGCATTTAGCAGGAAACCCCTGGTTACAGTAAGTCTGGCCATCTCTTCCCGGTCATTATTAAGAGCAGACCTCCCTTCCTTGAGAGGCCAACACCATGTTACGTATGGTGTGTTCAGCTTGCTCATGGAACAGAGTATCTCAAGTGCTTTGGCTCCGTTTCCTGCTGGTACTGCACCACCTCAGCTTTAATGAACCTAAAGGTGAAGAAACTGTTATTTTTTTTTAAATTAGGTAATCCCCAGTTATTGCCTAAGCTATTGCCTCTTGGCCTAAGGCGAATGAGTTTTCTTCACAGTGCCCCACTGGCTCAGTATTGTCTACTTCCCTCCAGTGCAAAGCAGCTCCTTCTCATCTCCCTGGAAATACCAAGGCCACATTTCTGGAGCCCAGATGTTTTTCTACTGGTCACTGCCTCCGTTTGTGTTTTTATGTGTCTTTTCAAGATTTTAGATTTTTTTTATTTAAGAGAGAGAGTACAAGCAGGGCAGGGAGGAAGGAAGGGCAGAGGGAGAAGCAGACTCCCCACTAAGCAGGGAGTCCAATGTAGGGACTCGATCCCAAGCCCCAGAGATCATGACCTGGACTGAAGGTTTAACCGACTGAGCCCCGATGGCACACACCCCCATCCCCATTTCTTGTTTAATACCAAAGTAATTGGGTGTAGGATAAATCTGGAAGCCCTAATTATCACCTGAACTTCTAAGATCAGCCTCACAGAGCACTTCAGCCTCAGAGGGGAGAGCATCTTCAGTCCCATGAGCGATCTGAAGTTGGCACGGCTTCCTGGACTCCAGAGGAGCCAGGCCACCTCCAGCAGGACCACTGCAGTTTCTCCCAGCAGCCCCTGTGCTGGTGGGCTTTTCAGTTTCTATGTGAAATGAGCAGCATGGGGCATGTGGACTATATGACCCTGGTGGGGAGGCTGAGAGGAGCAGGTCACCTTGGTAATGGACGCCAGGTGGCACGACGCATTCTCCTGTTGGAGTCACATATGTAACAGGGAGTGTGGGGACATTCAGCGACTAGAGAAACCCCGTGAAAAGGAACAAAGACTCAAAGGCTGGCTAGGATACTGTCCGAGCACCCTCTCGGGAAGCAGTCTTTATTTGCATTTTAAGAGAGTGAACACATAGATGAGAAATGCTGCAACAGATGGACAGAACGCTCAGTCCCTTTTTAACCGACTTCCCGGAGAGTCCCCTTCCTCCGGAACCAGGACAGTGGAATGCAAACACAGAAATCATGGCTGGTTCACCTCAGGGAGTAAACGCTGCGGCCTGATGGATTCCCAAGAAGTGTCTTCACTCAGGGTGAACACGGAGTAAACAGAATGCCAAGCTGTGTGTTGGAAACAAATATGACCCCGCGGTATACTGGCCGTGTGTGTGCCCAACAGAAGGAATTCTGGTGGGACCGTGACTAAAAAGGCAGGTGGTTATGTGGAATCCAGAGCACAATCCTCTGTGACTAAGAACATTTTACTGGCAGCACTAACTGGAGGATACGGATGCTAACTGCAACGTAGTTTCTGTCTCTTCCCATCCTGAAAGCAGCACAGCAGACAGGAAAGAGACAGGGAGCTGAGGAGGCCACTGTTACCAGGTCATGTCAGTCAGCCTGTGGGGACGACCAGATGGGCCAGAGTGAGGGCGCCCTCGGCTCTCCTCCCCAGGGTTCTTCTGTGTGGTGTGCAGTGCTTATTTACAGAAGGGTCAGATAAAATCGTTAAACTACTAAAGGTATCCAAAAAAGGCCTGAGAAAATCTGGTTAAAATGTATAACCTTGTATTGCTACTGATGGGAGTAGTTGTCTTTAAATCTTTTAAAAATAATAAAAAGATTCTGTTAAAAAATATATTTATCCAGAAAGATGTTGATTTGAACTCTAAAAAGCAATGCAGAATCCTCATTTTCCCTTTTGAATACAGAGCTTAATATTAAGTTCCGCTTGGAGCTCCCTTTCTAACTACAAGGCCACCCCTTCTTTAGTGAGCCTAGGCCTGTAGTGGGGTCTCCCTTGGCCTCTCCGTGGCAATCTGGTCACTAGGGAAGGTGCGGAACACACCTAGTTTGGTTCTGCGCTGTCTGATGTTTTGGCCAGCCTGCGGCCTCCGAGAACAAGCCTCAGGCTCTCCTAGCTGTTCCTTCGGGGCCAGGATTAGCTGCCTTGGATTTAGCCTGGAGGATCCTGCTCTCAAAGGAAGTGCCTTTATAAATTCAAATCAGACCCCTCAGTGTGGAGTGAGGTGGTTTGAAACTATTGGTAATTTTTAAGGCTAAGGCAACATCCGTGGTCATTTGTATATCCTAATGTGATGCAAATAGTTACACCTAATCTAAAATGTATCCTGTACATGTCTCCTCTTTGACTCTAGCGGGGGTGGGAGGGATGGAATAAGATGGAGATGGAGGAGGAGCAGTGAGAGTGTCCTAGAAACCCTGTATAAAGGTAAAAACAAAAGAATAGATCAGCACAGACTATCCATTTCTTTGGTGAACTGTAAAGAAGTGTCTCATAAATTCTCATAAACCACGCTCTAAAAAGGCTGCTGCTCTCATATATAAAAGCACCCTGACTCTGCAATAACTTGTTTTGTTATCACTCCTTGATAAAAATTAATCTACAAACTTGCGGGGACTGGGGTTTTTGTCTAAAGCTGGTAGTAAAAACGTGACCTGCAAGCCAATACATCTAATGGAAAGTGACGATGCTCTCCTCCCCTTAGCCCGGAGATGGGGCCTGCTGGTCCCCAGCCCCTCCCCGGGGGAGTGTCATGGGTGGGCCTGGGAGTCCCTGGTCCGGCACCTCGGCAGAAGGAAGGGCAGCTGCTGTTGGCTGCATGCATGCGAGGTGCAGTCCCTCGGCCCACACTAGTGATGCAGCACTCGCGTGCGGCCCAGAACCTCTGCTTTGTGCAGCCTGTGAGCAGAAAGGTCTATTTCTCAGTGAGAGACAGCTGTAAGACTTGTTGGAGCTCCTCCTCCTCCTCCCGGAGCCGGAGCTCCCGCTCCTCCAGCTCTTTGGCAGAGAGCTCCATGGCCAGCTGCAGGTCGCTATCAAAACGGCTCGTCTCGCTGGAAGCCCCGGGGCGCAGGCCTTCTGAGCTGGTGAGGAGGCTCTCCTGGATGGCCCTGTGGGGGGAAAGAGGCGGAAAAAGGAAACCAATTACCAGTATCATCAGGGCTGCAGCAGCACCTACATTTAACTGCCTGCCGAGAACGCACCATACTGGGCACTTCATACACATCCCACAGGCAAGGTGCCATTCAGTCCCCTCTACGTCTGGAGGCAGAGTGCTGTGTACAGGTGAGCAACTGGGGCTCAGAGAGGTGAGCAAACCCGCCCAGGATCACCCAGCTGCTAAGGGATGGGGTCAGGAACTGAATTTGGATCTATTTTAAAGCAAAACCTAAGTTTTCTTTCAGTGGGCTTTCATATACGCCTGGAGTACATAAAAATACTCCATAAAATAAATCTTTCCAGTCTTTACCCTCTCCTTTAAAAAGGTAATCTACTCATCCCCGTATCTGTTCCCCAAAGCCTCCTCATTCTTAAAACTATCTACTTCCTGCTAAGGGCATCTAGACCCTGTGAGCATATACTCCTTGCAGAAGATCACACTGCTCAAAAAGCATTTACTGGGAGCCTTTCTGCCAATGGCACTGGCCTGTGGCTAGTCACCAACTGGATCAACACTAAGTCCCATGTCGGCCTCAGTTTAAGAGTCACGCCAGTCACCTCTCATACTGGGCGTCATAGGCATGTGTCTGGCCGATCCCTCCATTCGAAGCTGGTCCTGAAAGTTCCTGCGAAAAACAAACATGATGGACATGAATACCTCCTAGAAGAAGGAGGCATCATACTGATAAGGCGACGAAAGCAACAAGAACAAAATTTTAATTTGTTTCCATGTCCGTTACTGATAACACCACATGAAAAATGAACAGAAACTGGGGTGATCTCAAAAACGACACCTAAATGTCAGGTGGAATGTGGTACACTACCCTGCTTAACGGCCAGAGCCTCTCATACTTGACACAGAATCTATCAAAAACAACCTTGGGCAAAGTTTAAATGAACAAGGCAGGTCATTCTTGTAAAGCAAGGTGACAATACATAACTCAACATTTGTCATCTTTGACTTTGGCCACCCCCCCCCCACCTTGCAAAATTTATGATCAACAAGGTTTATGCAGATACTGGGCAGGGGGGTAGCAATGAGCTCACTTGCAGAAGGGGAAAGTGCACTGGAGGGACAGTGAGGTCCAGGGGCTGGGCTTCTCCCAGGAGACCTCCCAAAGGGAATATGCTGGCTCTGGGTGTGGCCCTTGGCCCAGCAGCTTCAGAAAACTGAATGGTTCCAAGAATGGATTGATGGGGAATGGAGGAAGGGAAGGGCGTACACTGCCCAACCTTGGAGTCTTAAGAATAAAACCATAATGCCAAAAACCGGAGCTTGGACGCTGGAGTGTGGGTACCACTCTCAAACTTTGGGGGGCCTGTGAGTTCAGGGGCTGGGCCTGCTTCATCAAAGAATCCTCACTCTGCAAACATGTGCCAAATGAGCGATGGAAGGAAACAAGGAACCAAGGAACAAAGAGCAGGAGCCCAGGACACCAAAAGGTGGGAGACACAGAAAGACAGCCCACCACAGCAGAATCAGAAAAGCACAAGAGGGCAGGGTTGGAAGGACTTGACATTGGGGGAGGAGGAGCTCAAGGCCTGCACTGTCCCAGGCAGGTGAGACCTGGAGGAAGAACCATCTGAGGAGACCAAGGGCACCTGTTCTTACTCTGGTCTGCCCCACCCTTAGCTCTACCCTTTAGAGTCCCTGACAGTTTGGGATTATACCCTTTGCAACAGAGTAAAACACAGGAGTAAAAAACAAACTTAACAAACAAAGACTCAACCACCATTTTCATCACACACTGAGCAACCACAACACAATGACTGGTCTTCCCTCGGGAGGAAGCTAGGATTCAAATCCACATGCCTTCTTACAAGACGACCAACATGTGGACAATATTCCAGAAAAAAACAGGATGGGGGAAGCTAGCATGAACCTACGGTTTCAGTACTAGCATATCAGATAGCATGCTCTGAAAACTACGTGATTGTGGGCTGTGTGGGTGAACCTGAGGAGAAGGAAGTCTGTCGGGAGACACCCTGTGAATGATGCTGACTTGGGCTGTGCACATGGTGTCAGAGAAGCAGCTTTTGGGAAAGACCAGGTGCAGAAAATAGGACCTCTGTGTACACCAGAGAATATGCCCAGCTTGTGATGTCCAGTGAGTCTCACAAGTCAGCTACAGCTTGAACCCTCCCGTGCCCTGCCATTTGTTCCGCTAAATGCACCTGGCTCCTGCTGGACTCCAGTAAACTCTGCTGGATGGCAAACTGCATTAGCTCATAATCTTCATCTTGTAAATGCACATTTCTGCCATTGTCTTGAACGTGGTAAGAGTCTGGAATTTCAAATACAGACTGATCCACCTCAAAGTTTGTGACGTGGGAAGCTGAAACACAAAGGGTAAGAGTCTGGTGCCTGAATCAGCAAAATAAATTTCCACTTCAAACTTAAAATTTTAAATGTATAAAAATTTGTTCAGTTAAAAAACAAAAGGATTAAAATGATTAAGATCTAGGTTTGCTACTATGTGAGAGAGATTTTGAGGAACAATAACCTTGACAGAAAAGTACCAAAATATGGCCTTTTTCTTTCGGTCTTTTTCTTTAAGTAATAAAATTAACTCATGGTCATAAAAAAATAAAGATCTCTGTCTCCCTACATCCTTTCTCTTATTTCCAAAGTCCTGAGGTAACCAGTGTTCCCTTGCATGTCTTTTGAGAAATGTGGTGTGTGTATGTGTGTGAATAATACATAGTCACACCAAGGACTCTTTGTAGTTTTCCTTTTTTTACTATGAAATACAGTAAACATATAAAACAAAGTAAGATGTCTATAAACTAAACTAAAAATGATAATAAAACGGGGCACCTGGGTGGCTGTCGGTTGGGCATTCACCTCTTGGTTTCGGCTCAGGTCATGATCTTGGGGTCATGGAATTGAGTCCCGCACCAAGCCCTGAGCAGGCTCCGCATTCACCATACAGTCTGCTGAGATTCTCTCCCCCTGCACCCCCCCTCACAGCTTACACATGCTCTCTGTCCCTCTCTCTCAAAAAATAGTAAATGCCTGTGTATCCTTCAACTAGTCCAAGACACAGAACACCATTTTACCCCAGTAAAACAGACAAAACAACAACAACAACAACAAAATCAGTTTAGTTTCTATATACTACCAACGAGTAACTGGAAAGTAAGTAAATAATCCACTTACAGTAGCCTCCAAAAGATAACGTGGATGGATGGCAAGGAAGCCTGAGGAAATTTTGTGAAGTAACAGAAATGCTCTACATCTTGACTGTGGTGGTTCTGTGGGTACACACATTTGTCCAAAAGCACTGAACTGTCACACTTAAAGTGGGAGCATCTTACTGTATATACAGTACACCTCAATAGAGCTGGTTTTTAAAACTATGCTTTTTTTTTTTAAATACAAGTGGGGTCATATTCTGTAAGTTCTTACACGGACTCTCAAAGAAATCTAACATTTTCATTCAGTGCAGAGATCTATTTCATAAGATACTCCAATGTCAAACTGAATAATCAGTAATTAACTGGATGTGTGCTTTTTTTTAAAACCACAAAGCCCAACTTTTTTTTTTTTTTCTTTTTTTACCTGTATCAGCCTGGGTCCCTTCCACGTTTTGAGATCCAGTTTCTTCAGCAGTGCTACAGCCATTGACGTTTCCAAATGTAATCCGTGCATTTAAGACATGAAACAAGGGAATTTCTAACAAAATAAAATCTTTTATAAATAAATTTTACGAGAATATAATAGCCACCATTTACTGAGTGCCTACTGTGCTTGTACACACCAAATACATTAACATAACTACCCTTCCCAATATACAGATGGGAGAACTGAGATTCATAGAGGTTAAGCAGCTTTTCCTAGATCACAGTGAATAAGCGATTGAGCCCGCACTGAAGAATGTGTCACCAGTATGCAACTATCCGAACTGTAGATTCCTCGCAAGTTCTATGTATTGTGTATACGATTATGCATTCCACTACAGGCCCTAAAACATACTTAGGTATCAAAGATCTTGGTGTCAGAGGTCTTCCTCAGAAACAATCTAATTTGATGCCTAAGTTAAGTGTGACATGAAAACAATGAATGTTTTCCATTCATTCCCAATGACACTTCTTTAAGCCATATTAAGCTAAAGGATCATTGTGACCTCCTCCATTATGTGTACTGTCTGCTACTTTTGCCTAAAATGTTCCAGTGCCAGGGTGCCGGGTGGCTGAGTTGGTTAACCATCTGTCTTCAGCTCAGGTCATGATCCTGGGGTCCTGGGATCAAGTCCCACATCTGGTTCCCTGCTCAGCGGGGAGCCTGCTTCTCCCTCTCCCCACCCCACCTCATACCCCATCCCACTTGTGCTCTCTCTTGCCCTCTATCCAAATAAATAAAATCTTTAAAAAACAAAAAAACATTCCAGTGCCCTGAAGCACATTCTGTCACCCACAGAAATGGCCAGAACCTGCAGGTGCTCCTGTGGTTTAGTAGTCAGTACCTATTTTGACAGGAAATCCAGGTGGGAATTCCAGTTTGATGAAATCTCTCAGCCGTGCAAAATGAGCACTGGTTCGGGCCATGAGATCAATGATGGGAATGACCTGCTCCACAAGAGAGAGCGGAAAGTCCTCACACATCCACAGCGTCGCTTTGAATCTGCAAGACGAACCAAGATAAGAGTGAGGCCAACACCCCCAGACAGGGAAAGTGAATGACTTGCACGCAGCTGGTGAGACAGCACCAGCCTCCTCCTGAATGCAGCCTTCCCAGCCACCGTACTTCTCTTAATGTGGAGCCGGGAAGGGACTAGACCTGTGCGGAATTCGCACGACTATGAGATCTGGCCATCAGGAGAAATGCCCAGCATGCTGACCTCCCCCTGCAGCAGCTGGAATTGACAGCAAGCGTGAAGGAACTGAGCGCTGGTGGATCTTTCCACTGGATCAGCTGAAGCTTGCTGGCAGTAAAAAGTACAAGGAATTCTTATATCCCATCTCTACTCCATTTGGAAAAGGGCTAATAAGAAGGTGTAAAATCTGCTATTTGCTTTTCTCAGATAAAGTAACTTCCAAATGATGTTTAAAGGAAAGGGACACAAAAATGACAACACGACCCCACAAAACAGTACAACTTCTGAAACAAGAATCCGTGTGGCCGCTGAGCCCCTCTTACTTTTGCGTTCTAATCGTCAGCTCTTTCGGCCTTCCAATGTCCCGGTCCTTCAGATCAAACTCTTCATTAAAGTACTCCTCAGGCGTGATGGCCGTGGGGTTGTTGGCGGTGGCGCATTCTGTAGTGAGGTCCTGCCAAGCCAGAACTCAGGGGAATCAGAAATGCCAATTGGTGCTCATAAGTGGAGACCTACGGCAGTCAGCCCCAGAGGTGGATGTGTTAACCAGCTACGGATCAGGACGTTCTAGTCTTTTCCCTGCCCCCCAACCGCACCCCACACATACTTTTTTTTTTTTTTAACTAAGTTATGACACAGAACAAGAAAATCCACAAAGGTGTGAGGAAATGACACAGGAAGCCTAACGGGTCTCTCCATGTCAAACGTTTCTCCACTCTCTTTAGCATTTTTATCTCCTGACAGGAAAAAAGAAAAAAGAGAGAAATGGCTGAAAGCACATAAGACCTAGGAGACCTGGAGCTTACATTCCAGCTCTGTCAGGCTCTTGCTCGGGACACTGGAAAGGGAATCTCAGTTTTCTGACCCTCTGACAGCCATTATACCAACTCCACAGAGTTCTCATAAGGATCAAATAAGAAAATGTTTGTTAAGGTGCTCGGTTAAAACAGAAAGTCCTGAATCCTTTCTAAGTTTGATGAGAGAGAAAGCACCTGAATTCCACAGTCATGACCCTCCTCTAAAATCTGTATTTGTAAGACTCATTTATTTCTCTTCCCAAAGAGTATCTCCGATTTCAGTTAGGAGTGCTCTTCAGCCTTGCAGACAGAGAGGCCTGGTCAGGTTCAGTAAATGCCATCACAGCACAGCAAAATCATGTCCTTTCTTGAACCTGAGAGCTCGCTGCTTCCACTTACCCCTTGAGCACCAAACTGGTGTTCCACAGTTCCCAGCAAAGATTCCAGTGGGTTCCTGTCCGCTAGAGAAGGGAGGAAAAGTTTAATGTCTACTATTATGCCTTACTTATGCCTACAGAAAGAGATTCTCGTCCTATTTTAAAGTTCTGGATCCCAGCTACCTACATTAGGAAGTCCATTTATGGGCAGGCTGGTAAAATTATCTATAATAACCATCAGCTAATTTATCCCTCATAGGACATTTTTTATTAGGGTCTCTAACCTAGGTTAGCAACAGTTACAAGAACTAGAGTAGAAAGAGTTTGGGTTTAGGAGTGAGCCTGGGGTGGGGGGCCAAAGAGTTCTCATCTGTCAAACCAGAATCCTAATAACAGCAGTGGTGGTGGAGGCACCCAGCAATGACCATGTCCTTGCCACACTCTGCGGGAACCTTCCAAAGGTTCACATGAAGCAACTCGTCCCATCCTCCCAAGCACCCCCATTTCACTGCTGAGGAACCTGAGCCCCAGAGGGTAGGTAACTTAAGGCCAAACAACAGGCCACTGGTGGGGCTCGGATATAACCACTGTGCATTGGCAGAGTTTGGGCTCATAGTCCAGGTTCTGTCCAGATCTTCCATGGTACGAGTTTGGACTGACTCGCTCATTCCAGGGAGAACTAGTCTCCAATACCCTTATCTACCTATATGTCAGATCCAGCAACTGTTCTTCAGAACACAAGCACAAACCCTCCTGCATGGCTTTAATTCCACTTGAAGCCAACTATAGGTAATATCTTCAAAAAGGGGCCAGACAGGGGCACCTGGGTGACTCAGTGGGTTAAGCCTCTGCCTCTGGCTCAGGTCATGATCTCAGGGTCCTGGGATGGAGTCCTGCATCAGGCTCTCTGCTCAGCAGGGAGCCTGCTTCCTCCTCTCTCTCTGTCTGCCTCTCTGCCTACTTGTGATATCTCTCTCTCTCTCTCTCTCTCTCTCTCTCTCTGTCTCTCTATTAAATAAATAAATAAATAAAAATCTTAAAAAAAAAAAAAAAAAGAATGGGCCAGACTAAGGAAATTTTTGTAAAAAGGAGTTAGGGTTAGGATGAGCCTGACCTGACCACATTCAACCCAAAACTTAATGAAGCCAACAAAGGCTCTCTCTCTCTAGGCCAAATAAAAGGTGGGGATTACCTTTATATCTCTTTTTCTCTTCCTCAGTCAGATGTTCTGTCCGGATTTTGGTTATCACACTCACATTGTTTACTGTGTAAACCTTGAGAGACGTGTGCAAAAGAAAACAGTGACACAGGGAATCAAAACTCAAAAAATAAGCATAGCAAGAGCAAGAATGCTGAAGCCAAAAAAAGAAAAAAGAAAAAAAAATTCAGCAAAATAAAAATGAGAAATGGTTGACAATCATTAGGATCCTTCAGAGAAAAATATATAAGCTATCAACTTAGAAATGCATCAGCAGTTAATTTGCATCTCTGACAGTTTTAAATACCGAGGAGTGAACAGGTACGGCTGCAGCTTCCCGCCTGCCCTTTGTGTTGCTAAACACCCTCGAACAAAGGTCCTGAAATTTAGGCCTCCCTGCTGGATTCCTATCACGCTATTCCTATCCCAAAGCCGCATCATGGGCTTCTGTACTATCTGTGGTGATCTTATAACAGGACTGACTTAGACAGCCATCTGCTGGGCAGAAGGAAAACGGAACAAACACAAGGTTCGCTATACCCATTAAGACTTAACGAGGAAACTGGCAAGTCACTATTTAAAAAGCTATTCCCTCTACAGACAAAAAATTATCCTCACCACCAGTCAGGGCTCTTGTTCTCAAGGCCGCCTGAGGAATGTGGGGTTCTGGAAGACCAAATCTCATGGTAAGCGGAATTAACTGTATGTGCCCTCCTGCATGTATGTGGATTCCTGCAAGATCAGAGACTAGAGGAAACCCACAAGCACTGGAGCGACTGTGTCTAAATGCATCTTGCTGAGCATGACGTTAAGTGTCTTTGCACGCTCAGAGGTCACCAGAGGATCCTGCAGCAGCCGACTCCGGCCCTGGGAGCCAGCAATCCCTGCTAGACTGCACAGCTACAGAGAAGCCAGCAAGCAGAGCGCTCCCGCTGACAAGACACCAGAGGCCCCGACTGACAGCAGTCTCCACTCTTGACAACTGCATTCTTAACGCACTGATGTCATGCGAGTGGGCTGTCAAGCCACTGGTTACAATTAGGCTGACTACGAAAATGAGAGATTATTAAAGCTACTTTACTTTTTTTTTTTTTTCTTTAAACCCACTCAGGTTATAAAAAAAAGATCAACATGCAGGTCTAAGTCTAATCCTTTCTTTTCGTCCTTAAAGAATTAAAGGAACGGTCACTCCCCGGGGGGAGAATGGCACCCAGACTCACTTCTCTACAGGGCTGTTTCTCTTTGGCATACCTAGGGGCCTCCTCGGGACATGCTATTCTATTTTCTGAACGTCAGATCAGATACAAATCCAAGTTGAGAGACGCCAAGCAGTACGTTATTCCCCAGAGCATCTCCACGGCAGAGGCATGAAAACAATCTGAACAGACTCCTCATTTGCATAGAAGCTAAATAGCTATATTAAATCTTATTTTAAGAGTTTCCTTTTACCTTTGCTTCGTAACCATTAACAACTTCTGCTTTATCTGTCCTCCAGCCCCAGAATCCGGATTTAGTTCTGATAAAAAGTGAACACCACAAATTTCTACATGTACAAAATGCCATTCAGATTTATCCCTGCCGCCTTTATAGTTTACTTCCCCCAGCTTAAGGCGGTGAAGGCCACTTGGTGAATATGGTCCTACTGTCCACAAAAGGATGCTCTTGGTGACAGATGGCTTACGCAGCCCCACCCCCTCCCACAGTTATTAATCAATTCGCCTCACCCCTGGCATAGAAAGCCTCCACTCTTGGCTTCTTTACAGAAACCGCCAGCACAGGGGACAAGCGTGGTGACACTGACTAGACAGCTGTCCTAAAGAGATGAAGATGACCAGCATCCAAGGGCTCGCCACGAGGTGCAATCTGGGTCTGAGCATTTGTCTGGATCATCGTAACTGTGGGCATGGACGTCAGCAGCTCTGTCCCCATGAGCAGCCGCATCTCAATCAAGGAATTCATAGAACAACAAGGCACAGACCATCCTGCTCCTTCGGAGAGAGGAGGTGGGGCAGGAACTCATCACTGTGGCGAGCTGCTTGGAGAAGCCATTAATGCCTGAAAAATGGCTTGGGAGTCACATGTTTTATCAGGTTTGGTGCAGCAGAGGAAAGGATGTTATGTTAAAAGCAGTTTTTCAGCCCAGGCATTGATTCCAGGTCTGTGGAAATGCTTTTAAAGTAGCCCAGCATTCCAGCGGCCACTACGGCGTTGGTCAAGGTGCCTAAACACCGTTATTCCACTCAACATACTTCTGGGTAAAAATGCATTTAGAGCCAAGAGCGGCCAAGAGGCTGTGGTTCATTTTCAAAGCAGCTCATCCTGGGAAATACTACCACTCAGAGGGGAGCCCTGATCAGTCTGGTCCGCCCTTTTGTCTAGGACATCACATCCTAGCTCCACTCCGTCACGTCCTAGCTCCATGCTGCACTTGGCCCCATGCGGAACCGGCCTGCCTGCTTTCTGCTCTGACCCCAGAGGGAAGCGGGACATCACGCAGGAAGCTCCGGGAACTGGCAGGTGAGCCAACTCACAACAAAGATAGAGGCCATTTGCATCTCGTGTTTCCAAATGGCTTTATTAGTCCAAATGGGGTATGCAAAGTTTTATGCGTACATTACAGCCCATCAGAGAAAGGAGGGACCAGAGCTTCACCTTTCCAATTAGTCCACAATGAAGGAAGCATGACCCATGGACAGAGAGCGAGAAACCCTAAAGGGATTACACCAAATGCTAGCTATCTCCACTTCACATTTCAAAAACAAAACTGAAATCTAGGGGCCAAGGGGTTAGGGTCCACACTGAATCATAAACCCAAGTCCCCTCTTAGTCATCAAGAACTGAAAATCAAGACAGTCCTTTTAGTTAACAGATTCAGTCCTCGGTTCCTTGTCTTTCACCAAGTCACTTGATATTTTGGCCTGGGGAGAACTGTTTCCTGGCACACAGTCTTCCGAGGTACCAAAGGATGACTCAGTCTGTTCTCTTTCACCCTGCGGGCCTGCTGGGGAAACGGAGCTGCGCCGTTCTCCCTGGAGACTGCCATGCTGCTCAGTTCTCTGCATCTGCTTGGCTTGCAGTCCTGGCTGCTCCCCTTCCCTTTCCACTCCCCCTCTGAGAGCTTGCTTATTAAATTCAGCGTCCTAATTTAAAACCAAAAGTCTAATAACTCCTTGGCTCTTCATTAACTTTACATGCAGAGGCATCTGAAAATGACAGGGGGACACCAGCATCCCCTCTGCCATTTTTACCTCTGTCGAGACTGCCATACCAGGGGCCACTGAGCCAATGCTGCAGCCTGGAGGCTGCTGAGCCATGCAGAGAAAGGCTCTGAGGGTGGCAGGGAATGTTCTGCTTAAGGTTGGCAGAGCCTAATCTTTCAGGGACGAGACCAACCCAGACTTCAGCCAGAGGGTATATAAGGGAGGCCAAAAACTCATGCAGGAAGCAAGCCTCAGGCTGTCAGGAACAGATCAGAGAGAGGAAAGAGACGGACAAGAACGACTATCGCAAGAGAGCACACCTTCCAGATTCAATCAAACACACACTCCCACCTCCAGTAGGAAGGACATGCGTGCACCATTTCTACCACTCGAGTGGCTCCAAAACTCACTAACTGCATATTTAATTCTGAGCACCACCAAAAAAAGCACGTCTTCCAGAAACCCTTTCTCCGAGACCCACTGTCAGTTGCAAAAAAGGAGGTTAGCTTGAACCTTCTGAAAACCTAGTAACCATATGACCATCAGATGTGCCTTAGTCCTCCACACAAATGGAACGTGCCCTCATATACCATCTACCTTCAGCCAGTAATCAGCACAATCTTTGTAAATTACACTTAAGAGCACTGACTCTACCAACTCTGCCAGTGAACTAGAGGGAACAGCAGCTCTTCTCATGACATCTTAGGATTATGGGGACTTTAACAGCATATCTCAAGATTCACTCCTTTCTTTCTTTCAAGGACACCGAAATCCGGAGAGACCAAGCCACCTCCCCAAAGCCACATAGTCATTCAGGGGCCCTGCCAATGGCACTCAGTTCTTCTCACCCCCATCTCCACAGCTGGGCTGCAGCAGGGAGGGCAGGCTCCTCTCTTCCCAGCTTTCCCAACAGAACCCTAGCTGAAGGAGTCTGCAGAGGTGTGTGCCAAGCCTCAGGGGTCTGCCCCAAACCCTCCCAGGTAAAGTCACAGTCAGTCCCTAGTAGACAGCTATCACCTGGCAAGGCTGGTGATGGGGCGCTGACCCCGCCTCACAGGGGTACCACTACCCAAGCAGCAGTGGTATCAGGACACCACACAGGCTGACACTTGGGTTTTCTCTTCTGCTACTAATGGATGCCCTAATTCCACTGCTCTATCTAAATTCAAAGAAAGGGGCATTTCAGTCTTATATTTGACTCATCAGAAAATTCTCAGTCTTACAAACTAATTTTATGGAAACAAAGAAAAGAAAAAGAGAGGAAAGGTAGTATATTCACTAAAAGTAAAGAAAGCCTAAATCCAGGATAATATATGTCCATGTTATCTCAGGTTGTGCTGCTTTGGATTACAGAGAGCTGGATGTGACATCCTAGGCAAACACTCAGGGCTCTCGCAGACTCCCTCAGCTCAATGTGTTTGGAGGTAAAAACACTCAGGCCAACAGCTCTGACAGCCTCTGCTTCCCCTACACTCAAAAGCTCTCCATGCCTCTCCCGGTCCAGAGGCAGATGACCAGTTCTCGTCCAGGTTAACCAAGGTACAAACCTCTCCAGAAGTTTCTTCTGGTAGAATCTGGAAAAGAACCAAAAACTCCTCCAGACTTTTTCTCTAAACTCTCAGGCCTCACAGGGGAAAAGGGCCACATTAAACGATACAGTAAGTGTGAATCTGACTAATATCAGTACAACCACAATCAATACTGGGTCAATTCTAGCTTCCAGAAACTCAAAGCTCCATGGTTTGGGACTAGGGAGTCTTATGGATCCCCAAACACCAAAACAAAAAATTCAAATAAAATCCATTAGAAAGGGCCCATAAAAGAATATGAAGACATTTCTCCAAGATGTAACCAATGTGCTGTAAAAAATGATCTATGAAAGAGGAGGTCAGCTATGGCTTTTACTTGGTTAGAACAGAAAGCAATGTTAAAACTCACTACTGTTTATTATGCCGGAATAGAAAAATCCCAATCCACCCATAATCTCCGATTCATATCTACATGCTACTAAAGATAGCCGTAAAGGGATTAGATGTTAAAATGCAGAACCAAAATGCGTACCTTTCAAAAGCAATATTTTTAGTATCGAGGCTGGTGTTAATGACTGGGCTTGTGAGCCGCCTCTCAACTTCCCTGCCTTTTGGCTTCATCAAGTCCAGAGTGAGGCGCTCCATTTCCTGGGAAAGGTCAAAGTGTTCAGTGGTGACCACTCTGTCATCATGGTTGACTTCCATCAGCTCCGCCCGGTTGTCTGTTAATGGAAACAAGAGCGTAACCAAGCGCCAGGCAAAGAAGACACAAAAACAAGGAAGCCTCAAAAGTTAAAATGCATCATCTCACATTTTTCCCCTCAAGTGCTATCAGATAAAACCTAAAGACTATTGATTATTCACTACCTACTTACATGGGGATTATCTGGCCAGTTTCCACAACCCATAGGCCATCTTCCTCAGAACTGCAGGCATTAAAAACAATTTGCCTTTTTCATTGGCAACACATCTGTGTACACAACTTACAAATATACAATTTACGTAACTAATGTAAATTGTTTATGTATCATGCTGGGCTGGCAATACAATTTTTCTCACCCTCCATCAGGAGGATTACGCCTGCTTATTGAGTGAATATAAGGAGATACAAGACAGTCTCCCACTCAACGCTCAGGAATGTGGGACAGACGTATGTCAAAAGGGTAACAGTATTGGGTGGTAAATGATATGGGCAAGAGAATCAAGAGAACTACCCAAAAAAGAAATAAAATTGAGGAATCGAGAGCTGTAAAGTTAACAAGAATAACCAAAAAAGAAAAAAAAAAAAAAAGCCCCAGACAGGGTCAGATAAAGTATAGGAATGTAAACACATTTTGATGGTCAAAAAGCAGTCTGTAACTTATCGTGAGCAGTGATTATGAAAACAGAACAGAATCACTCACCTTCTCCCTTAAATATAAAACTACGCCTCCCTCTTATCCAGCTCATGTTCTCAAATCCCAGCAATGTGATATCCACACGCAGCTTGGCACCACTTTTCCAAATGCGACACACATCGTTCGGGCATATTCTGGAAACCAAGGGCACTAGAGAAGAGAAACGTACTACTGAGGAGAAACCTGAGGGCCAAGCAGAACATGTAGGCCCAGGAAATCAGGATTGGGACTTTAATAAAAGGAAAGCAGTGGCTGGATAGTGACTGTCAGACAGAACTGGGCTTGGCTCCCACACTGAGGATCCAGGTGGTCACTTTTAAAAAACAGACCTTCTGTTCTATAGCTCTTTATAAAAGTGTAGGTGTATGTCTTACCCAGAGAAGACCCTGAATGAATCTCCCAGAGGTATTTTCGATCCCAAAACTGAACATCTCTCTGTGACCGTCACCACCATCAGGGCTATACAGCGTGTCCACCTGGCCTTCTCGCTCACATATGCTGCTCTGGCCACGTGGCAATGGCCTGCCACATTGCCACATCCACCCTTCAAAATATCAGACCTAACACAGCTAAGATCTGTGGCTGCTTCGGCATTGGAAAGAACTTGTAAGGTTTCCAGAAGAACCTGAAGTTCTCTTCTGTTACATACTTTTTACTTCATTTAAATGTTTCATTACAAATATGACTTTTTGCCTGACAGAAAAGTCGGTGCGAAACAGCTGGGAACCTGGGAATTAAGAGCTGTCATTAACTGATCTACAAGAAATAAAAGTGGAACATCTATGAAAATTACTGTCAGTCAACTTGCCTTACATAAGATTTTAGAGAAATACATCCATTTTGTAAAAAAACTAAGCTATCCCAACATTTGTCTCATCTTCTTCCATAGAATAACAAGTTTCAATGAAACAAGTTGAACCACATAAGGAAATGAGTAATAAATTATGGCAAATCTACTTACTAAAATTTTAGCCATTTAAAAAACCTAATAATATGGATAGGTATCAGCTCTAAGTGACAAAAAAAGGAGACAAAATTGTCTATATATTATCTTTACAGATGCTCAAGAGAAAAATCCCTATGTGTGGAGGAGAAAACTAGAAGGAAAATATCCAAAGCATTAACAGTAGTTGCAATTAAGTGGGACTATGGGTGGATGTTTTTTCTTACTCTTTCCTACACATTTCTTAGATTAAAAAAAATAATAATACATTCAGGGCGCCTGGGTGGCTCAGTCATTAAGTGTCTGCCTTCAGCTCAGATCATGATCCCAGGGTCCTGGGATCAAGCCCTGCATCGGGCTCCCTGCTCAGCGGGAAGCCACTTCTCCCTCTCCTACTCCCCCTGCTTGTGTTCCCTCTCTCACTGTCTCTCTCTGTCAAATAAATAAGTAATTTTTTTAAAAAAAATTCTGTTTTTATAAAGGAAAAGTAAACGTATATTCAGGCTCTATAATTTTGGAAACAAATAAAATACAAGCCCAGAGCCACTCACCCCAGCTGGTGAATTCCCATTTCATCTGCACATAGAAATCTGGAGCCTGAAGGACAAAGGTTTAAAGTAAATGATCCTTAGCACTATTAACCGAACACAAACATGGTAAGGGTTAATGAGGTTTTAAGTTTGGGGGTTTAAGTTTGGGTGGGGAGGAGGAGAGAACACAGAAAATAAGAAACATAAAATGCAAACCCATCAAAGTAAAGGCTTATTTTATAAGCAGGCTGTTATTTTATCTTGATATAAAATATGTCTAGACAGTTAATAAAGTTAACTAAGAGCAACAAGGTTAGAGAGGGATAAAATCAAATCTGATTTAGGACTCAGTCTGGTTCCTAACAGTAGCAGAAAGATGAGCCTAGAAGATGGGCCTAGGCACTGCCATGCAATGTGGGTAACAGGCTATTCTGAACAAAGAGAAAGGAACATCAATTCCATCTATTCTATCTGCCTGACTGCAACAGGTTTTGTGTGCTGGGAAGGGCTTCATATTTACTG
Organism: Enhydra lutris kenyoni; assembly: GCF_002288905.1. Lineage (NCBI taxonomy): Eukaryota > Metazoa > Chordata > Mammalia > Carnivora > Mustelidae > Enhydra > Enhydra lutris. The sequence continues at coordinate 17,360,522 of NW_019154130.1, read as the reverse complement.
GACCTCCAAACCAGAGGAGGCTGCCAGACATCACCTCTCCAAGAAGTTCATGTTCCCTCCAGTTAACAGACTTCTGCCCTCATTTTCCTCTTAAACTTTGAGAATTTGGCTTTATAAAATTTTACACCACCAGAGAAGTCCTGTTTAGGATGACTTTCTGATCTGCCCTGAATTCTTACAGAAGGTTCTTGGAGAGCTTACTTAAGAAATCCAACAGTTACCATCCAAGAAGAGAAATGCTAGAAATTCCAGATGTTGCTCTGTTCCCCCTCTGTCCACAATGGCTTTGTCGTGGTTTTTACAGAAGCAATAGAAAGGAAGACCAAGAATCTACCCTAGAGTAAAACCAGGATTCCAGTGATGGGCAAAGGCTCTCCGAGGGGCAGCAGACAAGGGGGTGGGGGGTCTTGTTTTAAAGAGCCAATGTTAAAAGACAAAATGTCAGCAACAACATCTGGTGCCACTGGGCACACAGGTCATTCACAGGCTCTAACTTCAAGCAGAGAACACAACCCAATGCAGGTTACTGGTATGGCTCAGTACAGGTTAAAAAACAGAAAGTCCTTTATATGGCATTTTTAAAATGAAGAGTGACCCCACATTAAGTCAGTTTCTGGTTCACCAAGTGGGCGAATGTGTTTTTAGTTCCTCCTCCAGTAAGCTAGACAAGAAAACAAGAAATCCCCTTGATCTTTCGCACACTCACATACAACGCAGCTTAAAAACAATGCAGACAACTATTTCATATTTCATGGAAGGTTTTGTGTACTCTGTGAAAAATGAGTAACTCCAGGAACAATTTTGCTTGAGTGTCAGAGAAATACATTTTTTAAAAAGTGTGCTCAGATAATGAGCAGTGATAGTCTTACAGCAAAGCTGTTCCTTTTCTCAACAGAGCTGTTAATTTTTCTCAAGAAACATGTTGACTAAAGTTGTAAAGTGGATTTATCTAGCAAATATCTTTGGAGATATTTTGGGAAGCTCCCTTATGTGCTTAAGAATAAATGACACGGAAATTGAAGCACTAATACTTTCTTGTCTCCCACAGCTCTGAGAACATTCCATGACTGGCTCCTAAGATGGTTCTTGCAGGTAACAAACACTTTCTGGAGAAGGGCAAGCATGATGCAAAACAGTTCATGAGCCTAGAAGTAAATGTTCACAAAAATGACCTCCAAGTGTCACAGAGCCCATACACTTTAATTCACAGATAACGGTCTTTACGGGCCCGAAGCCAATGGCTGTAAATAAATTAAGCCAATGGACCGGAAGTCACAAAATGCTAATGCCTAGAGTCAACAAGTGGCAAGGAGAAGGTGCATATACACTTCAGAGCCTCAAGAAGCCTTGGAAATCCCTGTACAGTAACCAATGCTCATCGCAGTTTCCTCAAGATGACCTATGCTCAGGGGCACCTTGCAGGGGCTCAGTTGGGTAAGTATCCAACTCTTGATTTCGGCTCAGGTCATGATCTCCCGGTCGTGAGATCGAGCCCTGTCTCAGGCTTCATACTGGGTGGGGAGCCTGCTAAAGACTCTGTCTCCCTCTGCCCTCCCCTGCACCATCATCCCACCCCCCGCCCCCACTCACATGTGCGCACACACTTTCTCTCTCAAAAAAAAGATGACCAATGCTTAGAACGCCACTGTTAAGAAAACAGTTACCTAGACAAATTGCTTCATGTCCATTTGTGTTCAGTTACAACTCTTGAGCCGCACTTAGAAGGGTAGGTCTAGTGACGGAGAAACAAAATCTGTGAAAGACCTCATACGTTTAATAGATGAGGGATAATGCCCTTTGGTACTAAATATACCATATTTACCATTCATTACATTCATGGGAAGGTACATGTGGACATCTAACTGTGTCTCTCCAGCTACGCTGTCAGCATTTAACTCAAATTATGGCATTGCCACATTTTTATGGATACCTCAAGAATCTTCTGGAGCAGCTCAGGAACTCCTTCAAGGGCCATGGATGTGTTGTGGTAGTCCCGATGCTGAAGAACAGTATACACCATCTCGGGGTCACCGGTGCTCACAGCCTCGTGTAAAACTGAAAACCAAAAAGGTGAAACTTCATCATCCAGTAGTCTCATACTCTGACAGACTCCTAAGCTAGTTCAAAGAGAGTCTACAGATCAAAGACAAACATTTTCTTCAAAGAGCAAGAGAGGCTACAGCCCCACCTTACTTTTACAACCATGACTGCTTATCGCTAGCTCTTAACTGAGTGAAAAGAAAATACAGGGCTTGTAGCCTCTTGAGCAAGCCGACTTCCATCCTCCCCCCGCACCCCCTCTCTTACCACTGGTTCTGAAATCCTGACAGTGTCTTCAGAGAGCAGGCTTTACCTGTGTGATCACACAACTGGGGTTATATGTGGATCGGGCAGGTAGGGCTTATGTGTATCTTTGCTCAGCCAACACAGAATTACTCTGACCAACAGAGAGCTTGCAAGCAAGTGAAATGCCAGGATATCCCTGGAAGCAGCCATAATTTCGTTTTCATTTTGCCTATCCCGACAGATTCACTGCAGTTACCATCACATTCCTCAGGAGGAATCTGGCCTCCACACTCATGTGCGATGGAAGGGTTTGCACTGAGAGCTGCTTTCTGGATAGGAGTCGCCCTCCACTGAGGGCTTCTGGCCCAGGACACAGTTCGGACCATCGTGCCGCAGGTCTCTGAGGCCCGCATCTCCTCGCCCCGGCCCCTACTCCCAAGAGAGAAAGAGTCTTAATATAAAGATAACTTAAGGGCAATTATCATTGAGACTCACCTTTATTCAGAAAGAGACACTGAAACAAAAGGCTTTCAGATATTTTCAAAATATACTTGCCTGTCCATCCCTCACGATTTTCTTTCGTAACGTCTGCTTTGTGTCGGAGCAAGACTCTAGCAGATTCCAAATGTCCCAAAGAAACAGCAAGGTGCAATAAGGTTCGACCTCGTGGATCCAGAGCCTCCACATTCTGTGAAGTAAACACTGGCATTTATGTAACTGTATATATTAAATCAAAATAAATAAATGTGTGAGAGATAAAATTTAGTATAAAATGGAAAATTGCACGTTACAGCAGTGTGTGGAAGAATGAATGCTTGCATGCGGGAGTGGCTGAAATATTAATTTGAGACTATAATAAAGATGATGGTTACTGAGTTCCTTTTTCTATAAAGTGAAGCACCTAATAAACAAACACTGGCCGTAGGCCTCGGATCATCAGGCACATCTTATGCCCTCCACAGCACTCAAATGAAGACTAAATAAAGCCGGGGCTTTAATGAATGCAACCAGCCCATGACACAGAACATGGGGGATTTCTCAAGCATGTATCAGGTCTAGAACAGGAAGTAGAGGACTTGAACCAAACGGAAAGCATAGAAGAGAACTGGGGTCAGACTAAAACTACATTCTCTAGCTGGGTTCCCACCAGAACGCCGCTCTCATTGCTCTGTATGGAGTTCCAAGTACCCTGAAGCAGCAGCATCCACAGGTCCTACAATGAGCACGATTTGCCAGACAGGGACGTGGACATATTTATAGGTAAATGTGAGAAGAGACGCATGCCACTGTTGTCCATTTCCCCTCAAAGGTTTTCTTCCCCATGCTAGACACAGCCATCTGGCTTCTACTCTTCATTCCTATTCCCGCCCTCCTTCCCCCAACCTGCGCTGGGTGGAGAGCCAAGTGGCAGTTTCTCTGGTTTGAACTCAGTCTGAATGACCGAAGGCTGCCTTCCAAAGATGGCTCTGAACGTTCTTCCAAGGACACAATAAACCACCATGGGACTTCTAGGATGTAAAACGTTTTAAGTGCTCAACTATTTCTCAGGAAATGTGCTTTTATCTTGATTTGAGATGCTAGTTGTTGTGCAGGCATTAACTGCAGCCTCCAAAGATAACCAGAATGTTCCACTTACTGGCCACATGGGAGAAAGGTAAGCAGAACTAAACAGCTACTGCCCAACAGCTACTGAACCTCCCTGTTCTGCAAAGGGCATCATGGCTACTGTGCAGTGAAGACAGGAACTGTTCTTGAGGAATGACAGCAGTGGCCAAAGACATTCTGCAAAGCAAGCACACGTCCTCCTGGACCAATCCCAGGCATCAGCGTTCTCTCCGGCGCTGGAATACCAACACATCTCCTGGAATGGGGCCCACAGCACCTCCCAGGATTCCCTGGCTTTCCCCAAGGGCATGGCTTGTCCCTCTCACCAGAGACACTGATCATCTTCCAAAGGGCTGGATCCAAGTCTCATATCCCATAATCCCTAACTTCCACAACCCTGGTCTCTAATTTGCATTAAACCATTATTTTTTAAAAAGTAATCTAGCTAAAGATTTTTACCTGAGTTGCAGTTTAGCAGGAGAGACATAATTAACAAGTTCATTACCTCTTTACATATCTGTTATATAAACTGTTTCCTCACCTAACAAGTTCAGTCTATGGGAAAGGTGCTGGGTTTTAGCACACTGCCTGAGAGAGAGGCGATGTTTAATGATATTTGTCAAACAAAAAGGGCAAATTCTATTTTATGCAATTCACACCCCAGAACAAAACTAACATCTCGGACCAAGGACTGACACTCAAGCTCCTGGGCAACCACTAGATATGATGTGTAAAATCAAAGCCAAATTCATTAAGTTGTTGACTTTGTCCTATTTTTTTGGACCATAGGAAAAAAACTTACGTATGAGCCAGACAGCAGCAACATTTTGTGTTGCTGACTGTAGCCCTTCGGAGCCTCTTGTGCCTCTTTCTCATGTGAGAATCATGTGAAAAGAGAGAAGGAAGGAAGAATATTATGGGGACTGGGATTAAAGACGGTGGATGATTGAAGTGGCAATTAGCAAAACAGAGGACAGAAAATCAAAAAAAAAAAAAAAAAAAAAAAACAACAAAACTGAAAATTGGTTCTTGGTAAATATCAAAAAAATTGACAAACTTTCAGCTAGATTGACCAGGAAAGAAAGAGAGAAGACTTCAGTTACCAAAAGCAGGAATGAAAGAAGGGATGTCTCTACCAACTCTACAGAAATACAGAGTATTTAAAAGGAATACTATGTGGGGTGCCTGGGTGGCTCAGTGGGTTAAGCCTCTTCCTTCAGCGCAGGTCATGATTTCAGAGTCCTGGGATCAAGCCTCAGCAGGGAGCCTGCTTCCCCTTCTCTCTCTGCCTGCCTCTCTGCCTACTTGTGATCTCTCTGTCAAATAAATAAATAAAACCTTAAAAAATAAAAAATAAAAGGAATACTATAAACAACTGTATGCCAGCATATTAGAGGCTTAAATGAAAGGCACATATTCCTAGACAGATACAAACTGGCAAAACTGACTTAAAAAACAGAAAATCTGAATAATTTGTAACAAGTAAAGAGACTGAATCAGTAATGTTTGAACTTTAAAAAAGCTCAGGCCCAGATGGCTTTGCCGGTGAATTCTGCCAAACATTCAAAGAATTAATACCAATTTTTCACAAATCCACCCCCCCACCAAAAATAGAAGATAAAGGAAAACTTTCCAACTCATTTTATGAGCCCGGTTTATCCTGATAATAAATACATTGCCAAAGAAAGAAAACCACAGACCAATACCTCTAATGAATATAGATGCAAAATCCTCAACAATATAGTAGCAAAACAAATTTAGCAATACACAGAAAGGTTATTAAACACCAGGACCAAGTGAGATTTATCCCAAATGCAAAAGTGGCTTAACACCTGATAATTACTGTAACGCATCAAATTAATAGAATAAATTTTTAAAAACACATGACCATCTCAATAGATGCACACGGTCTGAATGTAGTCTGCATTCTTATGTCGAAATGCTAACCCTTCAAAGATGATGGTATTAGACGTGGGGCCTTTGTGGGGGGTGCTTAGGTCGTGAGTGTGGGGCCCTCATGAATGGAATTAGTGCCTTAATAAAAGAGGCCAGAGAGTTTGCTAGCCCCACTTCCACCATGTGAGGACACAGCTGGAAAGATCCTGCTATGAACGAGGAAGAGAGCCCTCTCCAGCCACCACACTAAATCTGCCAGCACCATTATCTTGGACTGAGAGCCTCCTGAACTTCAGGAAGTAAGTTTCTATTGTTTATCAACTACCCCCTCTATGGTATTTTGTTACAGTGGCCCAAACACGGCTAAAACAATGCAGAAAAAGCATTTAACAAAATCCAACACCCCTTCATGATACCAAATAAAAATAAAAAAACAAGAAGCACTCAACAAACTAGAAATAGAAGGGAATTTCCTCAAAGAGCATCCCATTATGAACACCACAGCTAACGTTATCTTAGCAGTAAAAGACTGGATGTTTTCCCCCTAAGATAAGGAACAAGCCAAGTACATTCTCTTTTGTTGCTTCTATTCAATACTGTACTAGATGTTCTAACCAGGGCAATAAGGCAAGAAAAAGAAAGAAAAGGCATCCAGATTAGAAAGGAAGAAGTAAAACGATTTCTATTCATATTTTACATTATTTTATACACAGAAAATCCTGAGGTATCCACTAAAAGGTTAGAACTAATGAAGGAGTTCAGCACAATTGGAGGATACAAGATCAATATACAAAAACCAATTATATTTCTCAGAGAACAACCTAGTGGTTGCTAGCAGGGAGGTGAATGGAGAGATGGGTAAGATAGATAAAGGGGATTAAGAGATACAAACTTCCAGTTATGAAATAAGTAAGGCACAAAGATGAAAAGTACAGCATAGGGAATATAGTCGATAATATTGTAATAACATTGTTTGGTGACAGGTAGCGACTACACTTATCACGGTGAGTGCTGAAAAATGTATAGAACTGTCAAATCAATATGTTGTACAACTGAAACTAATAGAACATTGTATGTTAATTATACTTCCATTTTGAAAAACGAAACAAAATCAATTGTATCTCTATACACTTGCAACACAACTCAAAATGAAATTATGAAAACGATTCCATTTACAATAGCATCAAAAAGAATAAAATATTTAGGAATAAATAAAAGTACAAAACATACAATCTGAAAACTATAAAGCACTGTTTAAAGAATTTAAGACCTAGATAAATGGAAAAACATCCATGTTCATGGTTCAGAAGACTTAATATTCAAGATGTTAATACTAGGCAAGCCTGGATGGGTTAAAGCCTCTGCCTTCGGCTTGGGTCATGATCCCAGGGTCCTGGGATCGAGACCCAAATCGTGGGCTCTTTGCTTGGCAGGGAGCCTGCTTCCTCCCCTCTCTCTGCCTGCTTCTCTGCCTACTTGTGATCTCTGTCAAATATATAAATTAAAAAAAAAAAAATCTTAAAAAAAAAAAAAGATGTTAATACTCCCCAAACTGAGGGCACCTGGGTGGCCTAGTCAGTTAGGTGTCTGCCTTTGGCTCAGGTCATGATCCCAGGGTCCTGGGATAAAGTCCGCATTTGGCTCCCTGCTCAGCAGGGAGTCTGCATCTCCCTCTCTTCTGCCCCACCCCCCTCCTCATGCTCTCTTTCTCTCAAATAAATAAATAAAATCTTAAAAAAAAAAAGTACTCCCCAAACTGAGCTACAGAGTCAATGCACCATCTATCAAAATTCCAGCTGACTTTTTGTAAAGATTGACTAGCTGATCCTAAAATTCTTAAGGAAGTGCAAGGAGACCAGCATAGCCAAAACCATCTGGAAAAGAGCAAAGTTTGAAGACTCACATTTACCAAATTCAAAATTTAACTGTGTACAAAGCTACAGCAATCAAGAGTGTGGTATTGGCAGAAAGGCAGAATCAACAGAATACAATTTAAAGTCCAGAAATAAACTTACACATTTATGGTCAATTAGTTTTCAGCAAGGGTGCCAAAATAATTCAGTGGGGAAAGAATAATCTTTTCAGCAAATGGTGCTTGAACAACTGGATATCCACATGCAAAAGAATGAAGTTTTATATATATGATACATGAAAATTAGCTGTAAATTGATCATAAACCCAAATAGAAGAGCCAAAACAATAAAACTCTTAGAAGAAAACAAAGAAGTTCATCTTTGTGACCTTGGGTTAGGCAAAACCTTCTTAGATACAATACCGAAAGCATAAGAGACAAAAGAAAATAGAGATAAATAGTACTTCATCAGAGCTAAAAATTTTTGTACTTCATGTGATATCATAAATAAAGTAAAAAGACATCCCACAAAAGGGGAAAAAAATATTTGTAAGTCATTTATCTGACAAGGGGCTACTTAGTATCGAGACTATACAAAGAACTTGAACTTCTTAAGGATAAAAAGACTACCCAATTTTTAAATGGGCAAAGGATCTGGAATAGACATTTCTTCAAAGGCGATATGCCAGTGTCAATGAGTATATGAAAAGAGGCTCAATTTCTCTCATCACTATGGAAATCTCAGTCAAAATCACAATGAGATACCACTTCACACCCACGAGGATGACTACAGTCCAAAAGACAGCAAATGTGGACAAGGATGTGGAGGAACTGGAACCCTCACGCATGGCCAGTGGGAATCTAAAATGGTGCAGCCAATCTGAAAAATGGTGGGCAGGTCTTCAAAAAGTCAAACACAGAGTAACCATATGACCCAGCCATTTCTCTCATGGGTATTGACCCAAGAGAAATAAAAACATACATCCCTATGAAAACTTGTACACAAATGTGCATACAGCATTATTCATACAGCCAAAAAGTTCAGCAGGGACAAATATCCATCAACTGGTAAAACGATAAACAGAATCCAGCACACCCAGACAATGGAATACTATTCAGCCAAAGAAAGGAATGAAGGCCTGATCTGTCCCACAGTGTGGATGAATCTCACACACATGGTAAGTCCAAGGAGCCAGACACAAAAGGCCACATTCTGTAGGATTCCATTTATAGGAAATGTCCAGTATAGGCAAATCTAAAGAGACAGCAAGTAGATTAGCAGTAGCCCGGAGCTGGAGGGGTGGAGGGGAAATGGAGAGTGGCTACAGGGTACGGGGTTTCTTTCTGGAGAGGTGAAAATGTTCTGGAATTTGATGCTGGTGAAGGTTGCACAGCTCAGTGAAGACACTAAAAACCACTGAGTGTTATTATACTTTAATGGATGAATTGTATGATTAGTGAATTATAGCTCAATAAAGATGTTTGAAAAAAACCTATGTATGTATGTATGTGCTTCATGTAATATATAAAATGAATCTATCATCTATATACTGTTGGATGAGTTAATTTCTCCAGAGCTTCAGTTTGCTCCCTTGTAAACTGGGAATAAAAAACGGGGTGGGGGAGGGAATCGACCTTATGGAGTTCTTACAAGAGTAAAGGCGTAATACCTAACCCTGTAAGAAGCACTAAGAATTAGCTCTTCTTATCATATACCCACATTACAGAGCGTATATAAGCAGTTTCTTCCTAAAAGGGATCTGTTCAGATTTCATTACAGTTAATAGTGGGGCTTAGGGTCTCCAACCAATGACATTAGCTCAGTGAGCAAGAGATTTCAGAGCTAAACTAGAATTCACATTGGAAGCTGATCATTTCAGGTTTTCCTTTACGTTTCTCCAGTCATGAACTGTACCAAATTAAAAATACCCGCCCGTTCAAACTGTAATAGTGCCCCTGAGGAAGAAAAGCAGGGAGATTTCTGCCCATCTCCATCCTAATTGCTAACTTAAGAATTTAAGCCCACTGACTAGGCTTGCTCAAAGCAAGCCTACTTTTTTTACATCCTGCAGCCCTCCGGAGGCAGTAAAAGGCCGAGCTCTGAGTGCAGGCTGCAGAGCCGGACAACAGGCCCACAGCCAGGCCCCTGACTAGCCTCAGGTGCAGTGCTCAACCTTTCTGTTCTTCAGCACCCAGCGCGAAGTAAGTGCCTCATCTACCCTCACTGCCACCTGGGGGCGGGGAGCCCTCCACCAAGAGGCTGCGAACCGGCCTTCCACTCTCTCCAGAGTCCACTCTCGTTCCTGTGCATCTCTCAGGCTGCTCGGGTCCTCTGCGGCTGTGACCCAAACTGACACCCCCACCCCAAGTCCAGCAGGAAACGGTATCCATAGGCATAGTTCCCTCAAGGGAGCCTGAGCCTCTAAGGGCCAAGGGGGACCAAGTGAGAGCAGGCCCTAGCTCTTCATCTTGGATGCTGGGCCCCTGGCTCCTGGCAGGCCTCCAGCCAACAGGCACCAAACTGAATGTGTGCCCAGGGCCCCACTCAGCCTGCGGCAGATGGGGGTAAGAACCCCAGGGTAGCTCCCCGTCAAGCTCTGAGGACTGCTGCCACCTCTAGAACACCCTCTTCTTCTTGCCCTGATGGTGTCCCTTCACCTGCCAGCTTCCTCACTGGGGGCCGGCCCTCGAGTCGGGCCTCATCTGCCACCCTCCACCCTACTGGGTCCTGGGTTTCCCCCCATCCAAGGTGCACTGACTGACCTTTGCATACATCCGTTTAAGTGTTCACCCATTCTCCCAGCATCCGTAAGAAAGCCAGGGATGTTTAACAGACCTCTCTAGCTAAATGACAAACAACATAACCATGACACAAATCACTTCCACTGCACCGGCTTCAAGGCCCCACTGAATATTAAAGACAGTAGAGCTGATGCATCAAGAGGCACTTAATAAAATGCCCCTGCTGAGCCAATATGGAAAGTTTGAAACAACTGCAGAGTTGGCAAACTCCACACTCCAGCCCTCAGCAAGACCTTGGGATGGGGGGTGACTCACGCGCCCTCGGAAACGCGCCTATCCTCCTCATCTGGATAAACTTGATTCTGTGCTGCTGTTCCTAGAACAAAATACAATTCTTGCAGCTACCAGTGTGCCCTCTTAGAGTCCCACTCGTGGGATGGGAGGAATGAAGGAACAGACCGCAGAAGCTTACTGGCAAACAAATGGAGTGAAGCAGCTGGTTGTGTTGCTGGGCCGATAGGAATTTTTTGTTTCTAACTCTGCAGCCAGTACGTGTTCCTTGCAGAAAAACTGGGCCATACATAAAAGAAACTGAATGCCCAGGACGATTACAATAATCACAGCAGCAATGAGGATAAATGGGATCACTCTCATTTATGATGTGCCTGCGTTTTCAGATCTGCTCTCTGGCTTATCTTCCACAATTCTGAACTGGAGGGACTCTTACGGAAAAAGCAGCAGAATGGAAGGGTTAAGAATATAGCATCAGGGCAGAGCCCGACCTTCTGGGTTCACACCCTGGTTCAGCCAGTGGCTAAGTGTGCAGCTGAGCCTCCCCACCTTACCTGGTTTCCTTATCTGTAAAATGGGAATCGTGATAGCATTCACTCCGGCATACTGGTGTGAGAATTAAATCTGAAATTGCACAGAAAGCATTTCAGCACAATGCCTGACAAACCGGTAGGCTTTCAGGGCTACTCTCCCTATTTTTACAGATGATAAAACAACTCAGCAAGGGTAGATAACTTGCCCAGGCTCACAATGTTATCAGTATTTGTACTGGCCATTAACCCAACTGCCTGTAAGTCACAGACCTCCGTAGTTGTTTCATAATCAAGAGAATCTTGACAAATATGAAAGCAACAAAATATTTCTTACCACATGTTTTAATGATATCAATGAATAACTTCTTAACCCTAAACTGGTTACATAATTTGCAGGGTGCAGTGAGAAATGAAAATGCAAGGTGGTGGGGCCACCTGGTGTGGCTCACTTGGTTAAGGCTCCAACTCTCGATTTCAGCTTGGGTCAGATCTCAGGATTGTGAAGTCAAGTCGGGCTCCATGGCTCAGCGGGGAGTCTGCTCAAGAGTCTCTCTCTCTCCCTCTGCCCCCTCCCACACTGTCTTGCTCTTGCTCGTGCTCTCTCAAATAAATCTTTTTAAAAAAAAGAATTTCAAGATGGTGAAAGCAGAGCATTGTACCAAGCATACCCCTTGAAGCCAATCCAACCTCTACCCCTTCAATGGCCAAGCTTTAGGATGGAGATTGGGTTATGTGGTCATAACAGTCAAGCTTTCACGTAAAGATGTTCTTTATGATTCATCTGCTTCAATTGCCTCTTACTCAGAAAGGATTGGTATACTACGAAATGATCTATGGGGATAACGGATAACAAAGTCAAAACCAAATAACTGGCAAGTATTAATATTCTTCCTTTGAACCCCCCCACACACTTTGACAATATAAGGTGCAAAGAATCAGTTTACTCCAGGAAAATCTGCTGCAGAATTGTAATTCTCTGATCACAAATGTCCTTAACATTTTTTGAGATAAGAGGCACAGAGAACTTTGAATGAATTACAGCCTACAGGAAAAGGAGAAAATTCAACTATGCCACATTTTAGACTGTAAACCAAGCCTGTGCTCTTATCAAACAAGTTTTTCCTATAAAGAAAACCTGCACTGCATTCAAGCTCTTTTCTTCACCCCCGATGAATAGAAAGCCTGCTGTTTCCAGAAATCAGTATTGAAAGAGTGTGTGGCTTAATGGTGGCAACCAACTTCTCTATCAAAAGGGAGTTTAGTTCTGCAACTTTCTTTGTACTTTATCTCAGTATTTCACAAGAAGCTGGGGCAGCAGGGACACTGAGGAAGTGCAGACGCACAACAGAGCAGGATTCTCTGGTTGTTTTTCAAGTGTCCAAGGTGAGAACGCTGAGAGCTGAGAGCAAACTGATGGAGGATTCCCTCTGCGCCACATCTAGTAACAGAAAGGGAATGAAATCACCAGGTATACTGGGACACCTAATGGTGAGTCATCTACTCTGGGGGCGTGATCTAATTAAGACCAATGACTCTTACAATAAAAGTTTATTCTGTCTGGACAGAGGATTTAAATGAAAAAAGACCAACTCTTGACTTCCAGGAAGTGCCCAGCAGATTTTTTTTCTTTTTTCTTTTTTTTTTTTTAATATAGCAGGAGGCAAGAACACACTCACTTAGCAGTAACCATTCACCAAACGGGGTGATGCTGACCTTGCTCAATTTTTGCCAACCAAAAGTGCTCCTTTTTCTTTAAAATTTCTTGAAAATTAGCATCGATTTTGAGCCACTCAAAAATCAGGACTTCAAAGTCAACAAGAATTACACCAAATAACTACAAATCCTTATCCTAATGGCAAAGTACATTAGCTTGGAACCTGAGGGCACCAATAACTCCCCGAATTGTTGGGATGCCTTTAAAAGCAGGCTTTCTCCCACAGAACACTACTGACACTTTGGACCAGATAATTCTCAGTTGTGGAGAGCTGGCCTGCGCACTGGAGAATGGTGACCTGCATCCTTGGCCTCTACTGCTAAGATCCCAGTAGCACCCATTCCCCACTGGTAACAACCAAAACTGTCTGCATGCATTAACATTGGGGGTGGGGAGGTGTGTGTCAAAAATCACCTCCAACTGAGAACCACTGATTTATAGAGATGGCAAGAAATAAAAGACAAGGAATCAAAGCCCTGGAGGACAGGAAGGGATTTTAAGGATCCTGTGCCCCCGTGATTCTCAAACTTTGGGATGTATCAGCCTCCGAGGGCCAGAAAGGGAAAATGCCTTGCCCAAGGTCACAGGGCGAGTTACAACCTGGACTCCAAACCCAACCAAGCCCTTCCTTACGAAAAGGGCGGGGGCGGGGAGGGGCGCGGGGGTGAGCGGTGTGTGCCATTCTTACCTCTTTGGGAGAGGCAGGAAAGCCTAACTGGTTACGACAGTGTACTCTGGAGCCAGCCGGCCAGAGTTAAAATCCCGACTTGGCATTTATTAAGTGGGCGACCTTGCACAAGGCACATAACCTCTGAGAGCCTCAGTTTCCTTCGCTGGCAAATGTAATAATAACAGTGCCTACCTCCTAGGACTGCTGGAAAGGCAAAAAAAAAATATTATAATGTTCCTAAAGCCCTCGGCACAGGGCCTGGCACCCAATAACCACTCCGATACATCTCTTATTATTATTGTCGCAGGCTGCAGAACTGAAGGGGTCTGCAGGACCCCGAAGGCAGAGAGCTGGAGATGGGCTCTGGGGGACGAAGCACCCCCGATTTCCCCCCCCCTCCCCGCCCCTCGCCGCAGGCGGACCCCCGCCCCGCCCCTCACCTGGCCCCGCAGCTCCTTCTCCAGCTGCCGGTAGTCGTTGTTCCAAACCAGGAGGTGCAAGGGGAAGTGGCCGCTGTTGTCGCGGGCCGAGGACATGGCGAGAAGGCCGCAGCCGGGCCCGCACTGCCCGCTTGCCAAGCCTCAGCCCCGGCGGGGTCTCCGGCGCCCGCCCGCCCGGCGGCCGACCAGAGAGAGAGAGAGAGAGAGAGAGAACGGAGCCAGTGAGCGAGGGGCGCGGTACGCGGTGGGGCGGCCTACGGGCCGGGTGCGGGGCGCGCGGGAGGTCGGGGGTCGCGGGCCGGGTCGGGGACCGGGTCGGCCGCGCCCACCCCGCGCCCCGCCGCGCTCCCGCCAGCGCTGACAGCTCCCGAACCGACTTCTGCGGGCCGAACTGCCCCAAACAGGGAAGTGCGCGGGGCGAACCACCGCGCGCCGCGGCGGAGGGAGACGAGGCCAAACGCACGGCCCAGAGTCGGCCCGACCGCACCCACCCCCAACTACCCACCGGAAAACACAGTGCAATCTCAAAACAGAGCTAGCATTCTCTCCCTTTGCCCAGGATCTCGACACGGACAACTCGGCCTATCCCTCACCAGCCTCTATCCCCCTGCTCCAGCTCTCTCATATGGTTCAGTCCACAACTGGGCCTCTTCCATCAGCTCTGGGTTCAGGGGGTGGCCGCTGGGGCCTGGACCAAACCATTCCAGTTACTGACTCCCTTGCAGCCTTTTTGGAATTGGGCAGTGCTTCCATGATTGGCCAGAAGCCATTTTGGAAGTGGGCAACACCCAACAATTTTAAAGAGGGAATATTACAAACTCTGGAGAAGTGGCATCGAAGATTGGCCTAACAAGGGGATTATTCTTCCTTAGGGTTTCTCAACATTGGCACACTGTAAACTCGGTAATTTTCTTTCTGTGAGGGTTGTCCTGTGCTTTCTAGGATGTTGAGCAACATCCCTGGCGTTTCTATCCCCTGGATGCCGTAGCACTTCCCCGCCAAAATGTCTCCAGACACTGCCAAATGTCCCCTGGGGGAGAAAAATCATCCCCAGTTGAGAACCACTTTCTACCAGAACTCCACACCGAGTTAGGATTCAAAGTGACCTACAGTGTGGTTTCCACATATGAGGGGCATTGGTTTTTCATACTAGCCACTCGAGTTTTGGATTGTGGCTAAAAAGACTCACGGAGAATACCCAGACTTGATCAGAGTCTGCAAATATTAAGTTCATTCTTTGAGTTTCAACCTCAGACACTACAGTTCTTTGATTCAATGAAGAGCCAAGTCAACTTAACAGCTATTCCCCAGCCTAAGTTATCGGCACAGTTGTCTGCAACTAGACCACACAGCCGGGTGAAGTTATTCAGTGCATCCTGAAAGCATAGCCTCTCCCTCCCCAGCCTGCATGCATCCAGCTCTCAGATGCCCGCCACAACAGCTGTTCAAGAATCCTGGCCTAATCCGTTCTCCACACGTGTTGAGTCGGGAAGATTTGTGAGTCTGCGGAACAAAGCAGGGTGCAGGAGCACCAGGATATGATCCAGAGGCCCTTGCTGTGGAATGTGTGAGAATTATTCCCGTCATTCCTACACCACACATTTATCAAAATGGAGAGGTAGACCAACATCCAGGGCCTCTAAGACCTCTTGAGGACTTCCTATCTTTCCAGAAGCCTTACACAATTTAATCTTTCTTTTCATCATTCAATACTCATTGGACATATCTCTTATTCATGAGTTGAAGAACTCCAAAACGGCAGCTTACCAGAGTATCTAAAGTCAAAACAGTGCCTGGCCCTTAATGGGCATCCAGTATTTCCCAAATGCAGATCATGGCTGCGTTTACACGTAATACATACAATAAGTATTCACAGTATTAGGGTCGCATCTCTTCTCTCATTCACACTGATTAAACTCATCTCATTGTGTTTATCTCACAGTATGTATCCTACAGATTACTGTAGGTCATCTATTCTTATTTTCAAAAACAAAAAGTTGTGATTAGAAACTAGTAGTAAGGGGCGCCTGGGTGGCTCAGTGGTTTAAGCCTCTGCCTTCAGCTCAGGTCATGATCTCAGAGTCTTGGATCGAGCACCGCATCCAGCTCTATGCTCAGCGGGGAGTCTGCTTCCCCCCTCTCTCTGCCTGCCTCTCTGCCTTCTTGTGGTCTCTCTCTCTGTGTCAAATAAATAAATAAAATCTTTAAAAAAAAAAAAAGAAAGAAAGAAACTAGTAGATACTAAATACCAAGAATAGCAGGAGCTACTATTATTGAGTGCTTACAATGAGGCAGGCACACCACATTTTTCCGTAAATTATTCCATTTGTCCTTAGCCAGATAGTAAATATTTAGCTCCGTTGACCATACATGAGTTCTGTCAGATATTTTTCATCGACTTCCTCCTCTTTTTCTTCTTTATAATCCTTTAAAAATGTTTTTTTTTAAATTATTCTTGTAGAGGCCGAGAAAAATCAAGGCCATCCCACCTCAGGTTTAGCCTTAGAATAGGTACAGCCATCTTAGCTCTGGCAGCCATTTCAGACCCCTGTGCCCAAGGGCTGAACTTTCCCCTACTTTGCTGTAGTTCCAGAGACCCCCACCCTGCTTTAGTAACAGGAACCCATAAATAGCCCTGTCTTAACTAAGCTCGGGATCCAAGTCCCTACTCCGCTGTGCCGGTATACTTGGGCCCAAGCTTAAGCTTGTCAAATAAACCCTCGGCTGATTGCATCGGTGCTTGGCTCCTTGGTGGTCTCTCAGATGCAAAAACTTGGGCATAACATTCTTATGTAGCAAGACTTGCCAAAAAAAAAAAACAAAAAACCGCACACACACACACACACACACACAAATCGTGCACTAGAGGTAGAGAACACATCAGCTCCATTTTGCATATGAGTCTAAAACTGCAGCCAAAGAAACACCTAGTGTTGGTTATTTAATGTATTTTGTTGTAGATCTACCACAATAGAATGTAAGCGCCATGAGAACAGGAAATTTTGTCTTTGCTCACTGTTATGTCTTCTGTGCCTGGAACAGTATGTGGAACAGAGTACATGCTCAGTAAGTATTTATTGAATAAGTGAATGAACTCGACCAGTTATACTAAGTGACTTGACTATTGATGGCCTTGGGAAACATGTGGCTGCAGAACCCTGGCCACGAGATTTTGCTGCTTCTCCTGGTATTAATCAGTGCTGGGACTTCCAAAGAGAGAGAGAAACCCAAACTGGAGAAAATATATAGGCAGGGCAGAAGATGCTCAGGCACATACCTGCCCTCACTCAAGATGGCGACAAAGCAGCGTGCCCTTTCCGGTCACATGATCTGCCCCTCGGCGAAGGGCGCCTCCCCGCGCGTGCGTCCTGCGACGCGGCTGCGAGGCGCTGAGGGGAGAGGCGCCACCGCCAGCGCCGCCGGGGAGACCCGTTAGAGCGGAAGCGCCTCCGCCGCTGCCTTCGCTGTTCCGCGGACCCTGATTCCTGGCAGGTGGGAGGCGGGAGCCATGTCGAAGCGGCTTCGGAGCAGCGAGGTGTGCGCTGATTGCAGCGGGCCGGGTGAGTCGCACCGGCCGGGCCCGCTTCCCTCAGTTCTGCTCGAGGGGACCCCTGCCCAGGGGCCGCCCCCTGGGTCGGGCGGGTCCCGGCGTCCGAACCCCACACCCCGGGTCCCAAAGAGGAGGCACCGGCGCGGCCTCCGGGCGGTACCCGTCCGGGGCCTGTCAAAGCCGGGCAGGCTAGGGACCCGCCGCCCTCCCGCCCCTCCCTCCCGTCTCATCCCCTTTCGTCTCTGTCCCAGGCCGGGCGGGGAGGCTGCGGGGTCGAGGCTGCTTCCCCAACAGGAAGGGGCTTGGGCAATCCACAGGAAGGCCAATTACAGAAGTAAAATGCGAGCGTTCTCCCGGCTGCGGCCCCCAGAGGCTGCAGGTGTTCCCCCAGCTCCCCGCGCAGCCCCCTGGACCCCGCCCCGTGAGGGGGCCCTGCCTGGGGTGGGTGCGCTCGCCGCTTCCGTCTACTGATACTCTCTCTCCATAGGACCCTCCTATTTCCCTGTTCTAAGAGCCCGTCTCCCGCTCCACCTCCACCGGGGAGAATCTCCAGGTCGGGGTTTTGAGACACAACCAGGGCTTGGGAGGCAATACCGGTCTCGAGTTTTGGGGTCTTAAGGACCTGGGTTCAAGCTAGGTTTTGTCTCTGGGTGACCTTGGACTGGTGATTTCATGTGGCCCAGCCTTAATTTCCTCATTTTTCCGATGGTGATAATTGGGAGACCCACATTCAGTGATAAGGAAGAGTCGATGAATATTCTTAGGATCATCTCATCTAAGTTTTTTCTGTATTGCGTTGTCTAGTACAGAACCTTTGCTGTCTCTTAAAACTGGAGTTGAGGTTCTAAATCATACATTAATTACAACCTACAAAACAAAATGATTGGCAGCAGACACATTTGGGCATTCAGGCCCGATAGACATGGGTGTGTTGAAAGGTCAAAACCTTTCTTCCTTGCATAAGGGATTTAGCGTTTTCAGATTTAGAGTTCAGATCCCTCTTAGCAACTGAAACCGAATTGACAGGTCTCTGTGCTGTTCTTGGTGCTTGGATTAACCTGCTTTGAAATTTGAAGTAATTCAAAGGTAAGATGGCTTCTCTCGTTACAATAAAGTCCAATTAACCATCATAATTAAATCATTGAACACTAATGTTTTCTGCAACTGTTCCAAACTTCATCTTGTTGCATGGCAGTGGAGACTGATTTTACATAGTACTGTGATAAGTCAGACCTTGTGTGGTTCCTTTATGGCCTGTGTAGTGCAAGTAGGGTTACCAGTTTCCTTCGCAGATGGGGAAGGGGGTAGAGGAGTTGAAAAAGAGGACCTCAAGTCAGTATGGGTTATACAGACTCCATCGTATTCTCTGAAAATGTTATTTGTTCCACTTCCTTATTTTCTTACTTGTTTTCAGTTGAACTTTCTGTGGTGTGTTTCATTCACATGAGTCTAGGTTCAGACTTCCTCTTGGAATGTGTATTCTTTACTCCTTAGGTGATAGGGAACAAAGGAAAACTGCTTCTCCATTGCTGCGCTAATGACTGTCTTGCCCTTCTGCAGCATTTCGTGCATATTTCAGAACATTTTCTCTTCCATTGTATCATTTTCGTTGTTGTCTCAAATGCCTAATCTACAGAGACTTGAGTCACTTCCTTCCTGTTTTGAGTATAATTAGGCTACCTTGAAATGTTGTGTGAACTTGAGCAGCTAGGAATTTGTGCTGCCTTTTCTGCAGAGCCCCAGTCAAGAGAGTTGCCTCTTTCTCGAAGGGGTCCCTTTAAAGATTCTGATGACTGCTGAGACCTTCTCCCCAGAAAATGCACATGTAGTCACTCTTTCATCCAGAATTCAATTTCTTAATGGGGTCACAGACATTTCTGAGGTCCATTTGTGGTGTTCCTGGGGAGGAACTCCCCATTGTGGAGTCCAGGGAAGAAGCCCCAGCATAAAACAGTTTACCTTTAGGCAACAGTTTCACCCAGCCTCATTCATATGAACTCGATTTTGATTTTGCTGTGCTGTGAATGTTCTAATATTTTTTCCATGGGACTGTGATCCATGATGTTAAAGTGATGAATTGAGAACCTTGCTTAATGTGTATTAAATCCTTGTTGTCTTACTCCTATTTAATTTTCTCCAGGAACACTGTGAATCCTCTGAATGATATGTGAAAACAAAAGCTATGCTTCAAAATAGTCTTTTTATTTTTTTTAAGTATCAGTACCAAACTACAAAAAGCGGTGTTCTTTTTTTTTTTTTTTAAGATTTTATTTTTTTATTTGACAGACAGAGATCACAAGGAGGCAGAGAAGCAGGCAGAGATTGGGAGAGGAAGCAGGCTCCCCGCTGAGCAGAGAGCCCGATGTGGGGCTGGATCCCAGGACTCTGGGATCATGACCTGAGCCGAAGGCAGAGGCTTAACCCACTGAGCAACCCAGGTGCCCCCCAAAAAACCGGTGTTCTTTGTATCTTTGCAGGGATCTTTGGTCTTGACAGTTTCAGTGTTTGCATTTCAGAATAGTGTAGTAGTACTGACAGAATTATACTTCATTGATTTATTTTGGTTTTGTTTTATTTCACGGCAAACCTTTTACCATGATCACATCTTAGCAAATATTTTTTTTAAATGGCAACATTAATGAATCTCTTTTTAATGAATCTCTTTTTAATGAATCTAGTTCATTTTAAAGGTTTTGTTTTATTTTATTTTGAGAGAGAGCACAAGTGTGCACCTGTGCACACTCCTACACATGCACCGAGAGGGGCAGAGGGAAGGAGACTCCCAGGTAGACTCTGTGCTCAGTGTGGAGCCTGATCTCACGACCCTGAGATCATGACCTGAGCCGAAATCAAGAGTCGGTCCCTAAGCCGACTGAGCCACCAGGTGCCCCAAATCTAGTTCATTTTAAATAGTTTGTTCTTTGAGCTCAACTATCTGAAAACTCCATTTGAGATTTTTCACTATAATAATAGTCTTCACCTGAAACAGTTGAAGTCTTAAGTATTGACAATCAAGACTTTTTCCAGTTGTCAAGAATTTCAGCGCCTCTTGAAAATACCTGAATGGTACTTCAAAAATAATTTGTAAAAGTTGTAACAGCTGACATTACTGAGTACTTACTATATGCAGCGAACTTTACCCTTTATATGCCCCCTACTCTGAGGTATGCTGTTATTCCCATTCGACCCGTGGTGAGGATGCTCAAAAAAATAACTTATCTGAGATCATTAGAAGTGGCAGAGTTGCGGTTCCAACCCTGGACTGCTTGTCTCCAGAGCCACCCTCGCAGCCACCACACCCTGTGACTCCCAGGATTTGTCTCTGATTTCATAATATGGTTGGAAAGGATTTGAATAAACTGTTAAAAATGGGAAAGATGGTGTACATGCATTTTAGAGATTTTTGTGGACATTGAAGAATTTCTAAATATAACTCTTAGACCAGGCAGCTTGAGTGGCACCTTTTGTCACCCCATTGTGAGTCTGACAAAATGTGGAAAGTCTGTTTTTGTCTGGGGTTTCTAAGTGGATGTGTTCAGCTTACTTGCCCCATGTGGATTATTCTCACTCCTTACCAAGTGCGAATTATTCCTCATCTCAGAGGATGTCTGCTGAAGCTCCATGGGACTTCATGGGAAAGAAATATTGTACACTCACCAAAAATGTTACTCATTTTTATTTTACACCTTTGCCCCGTTAAAGCAGCTGTTATTCCAGCTTCTGTTCTTTCAGAGCAGTTGCAAGGTGGGACTCAGCAGGTTATTTGAAACGACTAACGGATGTCATAGAATATTTTCCAGCAGAGAAGGCCAGGTTCCTCAGTGTGTCCTGCGAGCCACCACAGCCGCCCAGTGTTACTGTGTTGCTTGCAGCTTTCCGCCAGGCCTTCAGCCATGCACAGGTGTGGCAGTAGGTCAGGGTAGCAGTCTCTTCAGCATTTAGTTCAGATAACAGTCTGGATTATTCATTGACATGGCTGTGTTATCTTGCTGTTTGTGGAGGTTGGTTTGAAATGACTCATCCGTCCTCTCCCAGTTTGCTTCTCTTATGTCGAATGAAGGAGCAGGTATCTGAGACAGTAGATCACATTCGGGCTACAGACTGTGGCCCTACTCCAGAAAGGAGACAACTGCTTATTTAGGGCTTCAGCACATGTGTTTAATCTCAACCAGTGTGGTACCCAGTCAGCCAAGAAAGGTGGTATCATCAGACAGGCTCACCAGCTCGGCATGTTGACTAGCATCATAAGACAACAGAAGCGTCTCGTTTTTCTGGAAAACCAAACCTCAATCGTCGTTGGCCATCTGGCAGTATAGCAGCCACCTGGTATCCTCGACACTGAGATGTCATTCTTCTTTCCAGATCCTTCCTGGGCATCAGTAAATAGGGGAACTTTTATATGTGACGAGTGCTGCAGTGTCCATCGGAGCCTAGGGCGCCACATCTCGCAAGTAAGGCATCTTAAACACACACCGTGGCCTCCCACGTTGCTGCAGGTAAACAGTAAGAATTCTCATGGTTTGTAATTTGAGCTTGTAGGGTTCATGGTTTTAGCAACTAAATTCCCCTACTACACTTAAATCTTACAAAAATGTTTGAGTCGTAACTGAATAGAGGTGCTATGCCTATTAGTGCTGTATGTGAGAACTGAATTCCTCATTTGGATTTTTTTTCCCCTTCTAAGAAATAAATTTTGTCTCAAAAACTCAATTATAGATAGAAAAATACTTGTTAAAATTACCTGGTAACATTTCACTGCTGACTTTCTGGACTGTCACCAGAAATTGTTTTCAGATGGTCCATCTTTTTCGTATACCACAATAAATGTTTCTGAAAGCTGCAGTCTCGGGAAATTTTCCTTACGTTTCCTGCTTTGATGGAAGCATGGACTGAGACTCCTCAGAAATCTCTGAAACGTCTGATCTAAGTCTTCTTGAAATTCTTGTTACAATTTAGACACCAAATTGGGTTGACATGTTTCGATAGAATGCCTGACACCCTGGTAAGTGTCACGTGAGCTCTTTGTTTTCTTTGGGGTTGGATGTCATGTCACCTGTACTTCTATTTTGGGGTGCACATTCTTCAAGTTCTATTTGGAAGTCAGAATTAAGCATGTGTTTCGCCTTCATTTGTCTTGAGTACATATTTTACTAAATCTGTGGCAGCTGCTCAACATATCCCTTAAACTTGCCTATATAAACCAACAGACTAGAACAAGTGGGTTTGGGTCTCCGATGTGACACTGTCTCCACCAATGCAAAAAAACCCAGATGGGGCAGTGTCAGGAGTCATGCTTTGAAATGAAATTGGGAAGTATGATTTATTAATAACTCATGCTTAGAAGTTTCTAACAGCTCCTTCTCATGTGAAAGTGGGTGTTTATTGCTCTCAGGACTTTGTTTACAGATTTCATTATAGGGCCTGAAGAAAGTCCAGAGATGAATAGTTTAAAATGCCAGGCTTGACCCTAAAAGAACAATTCCGGGGCGCCTGGGTGGCTCAGTTGGTTAAGCAACTGCCTTCAGCTCAGTTCACGATCCCAGAGTCCCGGGATCGAGTCCCACATCGGGCTCCCAGCTCCACAGGGAGTCTGCTTCTCCCTCTGACCTTCTCACCTCTCATGCTGTCTCTCACTGTCTCTCTCTCAAATAAATAAAATCTTTAAAAAAAAAAAAACAAACAAACACAATTCCGAAAGGATGGCACATGGAACCACCAGTGGTACTCAAACAAATGTAGGTAATACTCAAATATTTATTTTAATGGTTGCATTAGTTTAATGTTTATAGGAAAACTTTAACTAGCACACCAAGCCATAATTGCTAGTAAAAGTTTTTTAAAAATGAGTGGATTAAAGGAAAATCTTAGGCAGAAGGTCTAGACAGTACGTGGGTTGTTAAGAATCTTCAAAACTGTATTTGAATGATCACTGCCCCATGTGTCAAAGTGCTCTTCATAATATGTAAGAACAATTTAATCAAACGCGTTTAGGTACTTAGCCATCCTCCTGGTCAGACCTGAATCCTGCATATAGGGGTCATCCTTCTCTTTCTGGAATCAGAAAGCATTGATTTGTAGGACATCCCCGTCATGCTGATGTTTGCAGTAGGGCTTGGTTTTCCCAGTTCAGTCACTACAATTTCCAGTGAATATTTGTGGAAAGACATTAAAATATGATTTTATACTGCTTGGTTTTAGATGGTTGAAACCTTGTATAATAATGGTGCTAATTCTATATGGGAGCATTCTTTGCTGGACCCTGCCTCTATTATGAGCGGAAGACGTAAAGCTAATCCACAGGATAAAGTACAGTGAGTGGAATGTTTATCAATACTTTTATTTCTTCATAACCCCTGGGGCCCACTAAAAGGAGTGCAGCTACTTTGGACCAGCCTCCACCAAGGGCGGCACAGGAGGTGGTTACACTCCATTTGCGCACGGAGCTCTTTGCTGTTAGAAATGGAGAACAAGGCCCCCGCACAGAACCATCTCTTTTGCATGGTTGCACAGCACGAGTCAGTGGCTTCTCCAGTTTGAAACTAAAGCTTGGAGGCTGTTAATGTATTCAGACTTAAGCTTAGGTGCTCAGACAAGAGGCAGTCAGACCAGAGATGTAGGTTCTGGACTCCAGTCTGCCTGATGCCTCTCCCTGTACGATGGGATGTAACAGCTGCTTCCTCACAAGGCTGCTAGGTCAATTAAGAAAATTACAAAGGAAAAAAAAGAGGCTCTGAAAAGCAAATACTCTGCAATCCTGGCCATTAGAATGACTAATTGACATTTTGAGGCTTCAGGTCTTAAACTCCTGCTGGAACTTACTTCACTATTGTTCCTTTTCTTCTCAAGTAGGGGATGCGGGTCACTTCCTCTTCCTTTTACAGCCTAAAGAATGGGGAATGTTACATCTGAGCTGCGAGTGAGATGTTTTTTTTCCCCCCCCTGCAAACCAGTCCTAATAAAGCGGAATTCATCAGAGCCAAGTATCAGATGTTAGCATTTGTACATCGCTTGCCTTGCCGGGATGATGACAGCGTGACTGCCAAAGACCTTAGCAAGGTGGGTCATACCTTTTAAAATCCCTAAAATTGCTGGATGAAATGTTATATTGTTTTGTTTGGAAAAAAACTTAAAGAGGGGGTGCCTGGGTCACTCAGTCGTTGAGCGTCTGCCTTCAGCTCAGGTCGTGATCCCAGGGTCCTGAGGTCGAGCCCTGTGTTAGGCTCTTGCTCAGTGGGAAGCCTGTTTCTCCCTCTCCTACTCCCCCTGCTTGTGTTTCCGCTCTTGCTGTCTCTCTGTCAAATAAATGAATAAAATCTAAAAAAAAACCCAAAAACTAAACAAAACAGGAAAAACAAGAAAGCAAAAAACTTAAAGAGGAGGAAAAGAAAAAACAAAAAACTCTGTACTCTAAATAATTAATAACAGCCCTTTTTGCAGTTGGTTTCATCTTTAATTTTAGTTCAAGTGGCAGCCATTCATGTTAGTGGAAGTACAAGGGCAAAGAGGAAAAATAAGTATGTATCTAGAAAATGATTTGCATTTTTCATATATGTTTTAAAATTATACTTCTGTAATTTTTGAGTTTGTTTTTAGAAGGGACTAGAAAGTTCGAGGGACTTCTTTAGTTTTCTGGACTGCATACTGAGTAGGATCTTCAGGAAGCAGGATGACTCAAAGCTGTAGTGCTTGGGATTCTTTATTATACTTGTAAAATGAGTAGATGGCTTTCTTTATGTGGGCCTTCGCATGTTTTTCAGAAATGCCATGAGAAATATGCATTTTTTTTTCAAAGCGCTGCTCTTAGGAAACGTTCACACAGAGTGTGGGTGCTCACAATCAGAATTTTAAACTTTGCACAGAATTTTTATAACTGTTACTTTCACTTATTAATAAGGCTTGGCATGGGTTTTTTACCACAACTTAAAAATGTTAAATACATTAATTTTAAAAATAAGTTGTGGCTATAGATGCTGGAGTAGATTTCTGCGTTCTTACAATAAGGGTTATTGCATTTTGGACAATTCTAGGTTAGACCTGAAGGAAAGCAGCTCATCTTCTGCATATGTAAGAGCTTTTATGCAGTGGTACAGAATTTGGTATACTCAGGCCCATTTCCCACCCAGAAAGACTTGAAATATTATATACAAGGCCAAGAATGGTGTTGTGGAGAGGGTGTGCTATAAGGCAGAATCCTGTAGCTTACACAGTATAGGAAATGCAGCCCTAACATCCTAGGTTCAGTAGTAAAAGCAAATAATAATGATGTTTATAATGACAGCAGCAGTAGTTTTTGAGCATTTCCTGTGTAACAGGCTCCATGCTAAGCACTCTGTTATATCATCAACTCCTAACCCTGTGAATACATGGCATTTTTATCACCATTTTAGAGCTGAGAAAACTGAGGTTCAGAATGCTTAAAGAACTTCACAAGGTCACGTATCTTGAACAGTGTATGGTTTGAATTTCAAGTCTTTGAGACTGCAGAGCTGTGTTCACCCTCCTTCTCCTACCACCTCTCACTTCAGGTCTGGTTGTGCCACCTAGACAAATCATGCTTCTGGGCAGATCGGCCCTCCCAGCCCTCATTCCCTTCTCAGTAAAGTAGGCATGGCCCCTCTTTAGATCTCCGGGGTGGTTGTGAGCAGCAAGGGAGAAGTGCTACTTCCACCTTACTGAGCTAAATAAAGATTAATTATTACTAATATAATGTATATTAAAATGATCTGCCAGCTGCTCTGGTATACCAGTCTTTCTACTTGTAACAAAAATTTTTTTGGTTTGTGTTTTTTAGCAACTCCACTCAAGTGTGAGAACGGGGAATCTCGAAACCTGTTTGAGGCTGTTATCTTTAGGAGCACAAGCCAACTTCTTTCACCCTGTGAGAAAAGCATGAATTGATTCAGATATTAAACTGAAACTAAGTGGGTTGTGTTTGTGTAGCCTTTGGTTTTATTTAATTTGCTTGTTTGTCTACTTTTTATTAATATTTCTCAGGAAAAAGGAAATACCCCACTCCACGTCGCCTCCAAAGCAGGGCAGATTTTACAGGCGGAATTATTGGCAGTATATGGAGCAGACCCAGGCACACAGGATTCTAGTGGAAAAACTCCTGTGGATTATGCGAGGTGAGAGACCTAGATTCTTGTCACTGCCTTGGTTAGGGATTATTTATGTTGGGTATGATTCATTGCTAGGTGGCTAAATTGTGTATGATTAACATTTAACCCCTTTAAGTTAAGGATTTACATCCTGCCATTTTGCAGATGAAGACATTTCAGATACGTATGAGCTCAGAGCCTGGCAAAGTCAGAGGAGGTAGAACCATTAACGAGTGTGCTTCGCTTCCAGTGTTTCACATGACTTCTAACGCAGTGGTATTTGAGCCATAGGCAGGTATCAAGAATTGCAAAACCCGGGGCACCTGGGTGGCTCAGTGGTTTAAAGCCTCTGCCTTCAGCTCAGGTCATGATCTCAGCGTCCTGGGATCGAGCCCCGCATTGGGCTCTCTGCTCAGCAGGGAGCCTGCTTCCTCCTCTCTCTCTCTCTCTCTCTCTCTGCTTGCCTCTCTGCCTACTTGTGATCTCTGTCTGTCAAATGAATAAATAAAATCTTTTAAAAAAAAAAAAAAGAATTGCAAAACCCACTCCTCAGTTTCTTAATACGTTTAGTCATTGCTTGAACTTAAAAACAGATCTGTGCAGATAGGTAAGCGATTAAACAAGTAATAGTAAAATGTTAATTGTAGGTTTTAGGTAGCAGACGTCTGGGTGCTTGCCATAAAATCCTTTTCAGTTTCTTCTTGGTTTAAAAACTTTGTAAAATGCTGGAAAAATTAATACATAAGTTAGTCTTGAATATCAATTAAATGATAGAAGATGGTTCATCTTTCCTTCTTTTTCCAAATTAACTTTTTATCAACTGCAAAGCTCTCTATTCTGTTCTGCAGAAGATAAAATGGGTAAAATGCCAAAACTGTGCCGTCCCAGAATTTCTTCTTCTTCTCTCATGGAGGAGATGATTCATAAATGCATAAAAGTTAAATGAAACAAGATAATATGGAATTAATTGCCAGAATCGGTAACTGGTCTTAAAAGGCATATGTAAGTTTTCTTCATTGTGGCCTAGGTCAGTAAGAAACTTCTTTAGTTGGTCTTTGAAAAATGGGTTGGATTTGGGTATGTGAAGGAGGGGCTAAAGCATTCCAAGTGAAAAAGAAAGGCATGATTTAAGTTCAGGAGGGAGAGCTGGACGGGCATGTTCAGCACAGCAGAGGACTTTACTAGGTAGAGCAATGTGTCTGGGAATAAGAGCTGAGGTATATAGTATTCCCTGGATCTGAGACGCCACTGACTGTACCAAGTCCTCATTATCTCATATACCACTAAAACTGAGAACAACTCGGCTGATTAAATGATGACAAACCATCAACTGTAGCGTGCTTCCTGATTTCACAGCTGTTTAAAAAAAAAAAAAAAGAGGAGGGATGCCTGGGTGGCTCGGTGGTTGAGCCTTTGCCTTCGGCTCAGGTCATGATCTCGGGGTTCTGGGATCGAGCCCCGCATCGGTCTCTGCTCAGCAGGGAGCCTGCTTTCCCCCTCTCTCTCTGCCTGCCTCTCTGCCTGCCTCTCTGCCTGCTTGTGATCTCTCTCTCTCTGTCAAATAAACAAAATCTTAAAAAAAAAAATGAGGAAAAAATATACATATCTCAGAAATCAAACATGTGGTAGATCGAAGGAACGTCCTATAGTGTCTTGAATGGTGGAAAGAGAAAGTGGCAGAAACTAGACTTCGGCGTTTAAGGGAAGAGAGCCCTCGGTACATGGTACTTATTATCACTTACCTTGTAGTTTCCTCGTGTGCCTTGCATATATAATAGTTTCTCAGTGTAATAATTTATTTATATGCCTGGTTACTAAACAGATTTCAAGCAGCTTAAGCATTCACTTTGTGAATGAAGAAAGGCAGATCTTGTGTTTTCTGTTAGGCAAAGTAAGGTTTTAGGAGGTAAAAGTAGCTATGAGTGGGAGCTGTGCATTCTGTTGGTCTGTCTCTCCCTGGATTACAAACCTTAAAGTGGATACTAAACTCTCACCCAGAATCATACTGGCTGCATCAGGAGCCTCTAGGGGAAAAACCTTCTTCAAAATACTAACGTTCACACTCATCCCATCCTTACTGATGCAGAATTCCCAAGGTTGGGGGCCTAGATTTCTATATGTTTTTAAAAACACTTCAGTTAATTTTTGAGAACCTCTACTCTAGACCATTTATTAGTTTTATTTTCTACCTCATTAGATGAAGTTATTCTTTATCGCTCCCTTAAGTCTTTAATTTCTTTATTAAGCATTCTGTTCTGTAAATTAATAAAGGAAGGGGGTAGTTCAGATTGTGAAAACAGTTTATAAAGGTGGGAATCAAAGTAGACCTTGACCGTTTACCTCACACAAAAGGTTGATTATTCTGAGAAGTCACATTTGGTAAATTGCTCAGGTGTCTTAGAAGACATCTCTGTACTTTTTTATTCTAGAGCCAGTGGCTGGTGAGGAATATAAATGGTACTTTGTTTTCTCTTGGTAGGCAAGGAGGGCACCATGAGCTGGCAGAACGCCTTGTAGAAATACAGTATGAGCTGACTGACAGACTAGCCTTCTATCTCTGTGGCAGGAGACCAGGTGAGTGAAAGGACAGCAGTCTCTCTACACCTTCAGTCAGGTAACTAACCTCTGGAAAAACAAGTTGGAACACTGTTACCCAAGATCTCTGCTTCAACATATCCTTAAGAAAATTGCAAATAAGGATTTTTATTTGAAATAACTATAACATATTCAGTTTTATATGAAAGGTATAGTCAGTCAAAACTCCTGGAATTTTGGTTTTTAAGACTTTAGCTCCAGAGGAATAACTATTTTAAGAACCAAAGAGCATAATTGAACGTGCACTATAGTTCTTGTGCATAATGGGACTAAGAATGGAAGAGCAGAGCAATAACTTACGTAGTTATTTGAAGAATTCTCCTATCAAAGGAATGGAAGAGAGTCCAAAAATGAACTTTGCCAAGTTTATTAATGAAGTAGAACTGGAGTTGGCAAACTGTGGTCTGTGGGCCAAATCTAGCCTGTCACCTGTTTAAAGTTTTGATGCAAGATAGCCATGTCCATTCATTTACATATTGTCTGGCTGTTTTCATGCTACTGTCACAGAACTGAGTAGATTGAGGGCTGCCTGGCTAACTTAGCAGAGCAGGTGACTCTTAATCTTGGGGTCATGAGTTTGAGCCCCACATTGAGTGCAGAGCTTACAGAAGAGAGAAAGAAGGAAAGGAAAGAAGAGAGTAGATTGAGTAGTTGCAACAAAGACCATATGGCTACAAAGCAAAAAATATTTGCTGTCTAGACCTTTACAGAAAGTTTGCCAATCCCTGATTAGAATATCCACATACACCTGTACAGTGGTTCCCTAACCTGGTTGTATGATGGAGTTAATAACTTGGTTGTATGATGGAGTTAAGAGCCTCTGGTGTGGTTCCCAGGGAGATGGGGTAAGCACACTCTACCCTTTCTTTCCTGCTAACTACAATTTAAAACCCTGGACCAGAAGCATGGAGTAGCTATCTAAGGACTCTGGATGGTGGTTTAGGGAGCTCAAAGTACCATCAAACTGGTGGTGAGTGTCCTGTTTATTTTACTTCTGATACGGCCTTTGTGATAGCCTGAAATCTGGAACTGTATAACAGGTGCAAAGAAGCCTTCTCTCTCTGGTCTATGGAGCAGTAAATGGGATCTTATGGGACAGAGAATTGGGGGGTTCCCCTAGGGTTTTTTTCTCCTTCTTCCTTTTTCCCCACTCTAGCCCCTATGCAGTCATGTGGCTGCAGCAATGGCAGCACAGCTGCCTAAATCTCTGACCAAAAGTGTGAGGAGAATCCTAACTGCATTTTTTTTTTCTATTCTCTCATCATTTGGCCAGGAGACAGAGCCTAACCTGGTCAGTTGCCTGCTAAAATTCTTCTGTGGAGAATATTAATGTTCTCCATAGAATTTAAAGAAGACTCAGCGTTTCACAACATCATACACAAAATGTCTGGGATATCAACTGTAATTACTTGACATAGGAAGAACCAGGAAAATTCCGAAGACTTGCAGGGGAAAAGATAGTCAACAAATGCCAACCCCAGATGACACAGATGTTGGAATTAATCAGACAAAGACTAAAGCAGATAGCAACATCATGCGTTAAGAAGTAAGGGTGAATGTTCTTGAAGCAAATAGAAATATAGAAGGTCTCAGCAGAGAAACTGACCCAGATAGAAATGCTGAACTGAAAAATACAATAACGAAAATTTTAAAACTCACTGGATGGGCTTAATAGCAGACTGGAGATGACAGAAAAGAGTCAATGAATTGAAATAGAACACTAGAAATTACCCAGTTTGAGCAATAGGGAGAAGAAAGAGTAGGAGGAAAAAGAAACTGAACACAGAGCCCAGGGACCTATGTGACAATATCAGAAGGTCGTATTTGTATCCTCAGACTCCAAGAAAGAGATCCAAAAGCCTGGTGCAGAAAAAATATTTGAAGAAACATGGTTTCAAAACTCTAAATTTGGCAAAAGACATAGACTTCAGATTTAAGAAACTCAGAGATTCCCAAACAGGATAAACTCAATAAAATCCTCCCTCAGACACATGAAAATCAAACTGCTGAAAACCCAAAGACCAAAAAAAAAATTGAAAGCAGCCAAGGGGAAAAAAAATGACAGCATATGAAAAGACAGTTTGAATGGCTGTGGTTTTTAACTGCAAAGAGTCAAGATGAAAAAGAAGTAGAACAATTTTTTAAAGTCCTGAAAGGAAAAAACTATCAATTCATAATTCCTCTTCCAATGAAAATAACCTTCAGGAATGAAGGCAAAATAAAGACATTTTAAGATGAAGAGAACTAGTTGCTCTAACAGAAATGTGAAAGAAAGTTCTTTGGGTAAAAGGGAAATGATACCATAGGGAATCTGGAACTTCAGAAGTGAAAGAAAAGCAACTGAAATGATAAATATCTGGATAGATATAATAGACTGTTTTCCTCCTAAGATCTTTGAGATATGCATGGCAGTTTAATGCTTGTCTGGTGGGGTGTTCAGCATATGTCAGTGTGATACATTGATAAGGACGACATAAAAGGGGAGCAGGTAAAAGAAACATGGAGGTGAGGATTTTACATTCTTCTTAAGTTGACAAAATAGTCTAAGTAGACTAAAAGATTATGTATACTGTAATGCATAGTACAACCATTAAAAACAGTCTACACAATGGAAGGTGGTCAAAACCTCTAGAGATAAAATGAGATGTTAAAAATTACTCAAATAACAAAAGAGACTTCAAAACATTCCAGAAAAGAGAAAAAAGGAGAGAAAGAGGAACAAAAACCTGAGGCCCAAACAGAAACTAAACAAAAATTCTAGACTTAAATCCAAACATATTAATAATTACATTAAATGTTATGTTAATGACATAAATGTACCAAATAAAAAGCAGAGATTGTCAGAATGGATTTAAAATTAAAAATGAGCTCTAATAACTATATGCTCTCTATAAGAAACCTACTTTAAATATAATGATAGAAGTTAGTTAAAAACAGAAAGGTATAAAAAGATATATCCTGGGAACACAGTAAAAGAAAGCTAAAGAGTTTATGTTAATACCAAACAAAGTAGGGACACCTGGGGGGCTCAGTCAGTTAAGCATCTGCCTTCAGCTTGGGTCGTGGTCTCAGGGTCCTGGGATCGGGTCCCATGTCGGGCTCCCTGCTCAGCAGGGAGCCTGCTTCTCCCTCTCCCTCTGCTGCTCCACCTGCTTGTGCATTCACTTTCTCTCTCTGACAGATAAATGAATAAAATCTTAAAAAAAAAAACAACAAAGTAGACTTTCAGGGCAAAGAAAATTAGCAGGGATAGAGATAACAGTTTTCCAAAGAGATGTAACAATTCTAAATGTGTACACACCTAGCAACAGGGTTTCAAAATACATGAAACAAATTTTGATAGAACTAAAAGGAGAAAAGGTCAAATCCCCAATTCTTGGATATTCAGCAGTCTTCATTTAGTAATAGATGGAACTGGTAGATGGGAATCAGCAAGGATATGGGGCACTTGTCTGGTGCAGTTGATAAAGCATGTGACTCTTAATCTCAGGGTCATGAGTTCAAGCTTCACAGTAGGGATGGAGACCACTTAAAAAAAAAAAAAATGAAATGAAATTTAAAAGAAGAAAATCAGCAAAGATAGCAAACTGAAACCAAACCATCAGCCAACTGCATGTAGTTGACATTTGTAGTGTGCTCTATCCAACATTGTCAGAATACACACTCCTTTCAAGTACGTGTTGAACATTAACCAATTAGACCATATCCTGGGTTATAAAACAAAGCTTAACCATTCTAAAAGAATTAAAATCTTAAAGAGTATATTCTCTGACCATAATGGAATTAAGGTACTAAAAAGTAATAAAACTGTAACTGGAAAATTCCCAAATGTTTGGAAATTAACACAGTTCTAAATAATCCATGGGTCTAAGAGGAAATCTCAAGGAAAATTAGAAAATATTTTCAGATGAATGAATTATGAGATGCAGCTAAAGCAATTCTTAGAGGAAATTTTATAGTATTAAATTCTTACATTAGAACACAAGAAAGCCCTCAAATCCTCCAGCTAAGGTTACTCTATAAGAAACTATGAGTTTCAAAAAAAAGAAAAGAAACTATGAGTTTCTTACTGCTTACTCATCCAAAAAGATGAGTAAAATAAACCCCAAGTAAGCAGAAGGCAGGAAATAACAAAGATAAGAGCAGGAATCAATGAAATTGCAAAAGGAAAACAGTAGAGAGAAATCAGTGAAACCAAATGCTGATTTTTGAAAAAAAAAAAAAAAAAGAAAGAAACAAATAAATGTCTAGCCATATTATAAATAATACAATGCACACAAATTAGACAACTTAGATAAAATGAACCAGTTCCTTGAAAGCCACAAACTACCGACCACCTACCCAAGAAGAAAGAGGTAAATGCATAATCTTAAATTATAAAGAATTTTAATTTGTACTTTAAAACATTCCATTAAAGAAAACCCCAACCCACATGACTTCACTGGTAAGTACTGTGAACAAGTTGAAGTGATATTGCCATTTAGCAATTCAACAGATAGGTTTTTTGTTTTGTTTTGTTTTTAAAGATATTTCTTTATTTATTCAACAGAGATCACAAGTAGGCAGAGAGGCAGGCAGGAAGCAGGCTCCCCGCTGTGCGGAGAGCCAGATTCGAGACTCAGTCCCAGGACCCTGAAATCACATCCTGAGCCGAAGGTGGAGGATTAACCCACTGAGCCACCCAGGCGCCCCATCAACAGATAGGTTTTATGACTTATGTGATTTGCTAGCTTTGCAATTATGATTCTTAGTGGCCATTTTTAAGGGTTAGGAATTCACGCTCCCAAGTTTTGCACATAAAATGAGACTATTCTACCAAACATTTGAAGAAGAAATAACATCAGTTCTACATGATATTTAGAAAAGAAAAAGGCAGGGAACATTCTGAACTCATTTTGTGAGGCTACCATTACCTTAACACCAAACCCAGCAGAGACAGCACAAAAAAAAAAAAGCCCTCGTGAACATAGACACCAAAATCCTCAACAAAATGTTAACAGATTGAGTCCATATATATATATAATATAATATATATATTATTATATATATATTTTAATATATAAAAATAAAATAACCAAGTACGGTTTCTAGATGCCAAAACTAATTAAATATTTGAAAGTCGATATGATTTATCATATTAACAGAATAGGAGAAGAAAACCATCAATCTTATCAGTTGATGCAGAAGAAGAATTTAATAAAATTCAACATTCCTTCATGATAAGAAAAAACAAACTTGGAATAGAAGGGACTTCTTTAAGTGGATAAAGAGTATCTGTAGAGGGATGACTGGGTGGCTCAGTCAGTTAAGCATTTGCCTTTGGCTCAGTTCATGATCCCAGGGTTCTGGGATTGAGCCCTGCACCCGGGGTGGGGTAGGTGGTTCTTGCTCAGCAGGGAGCTGCCTTCTCTCCCTCCCTCTGCCTGCCACTCTCCTTGGCTTGTGCTCTCTCCCCCTCTCTCTGACAAATAAAATCTTAAAAAAAAAAAAAAAAATCTGTAGAAACCCACAGCTAACATCATCCTCAATGATGAAAGATTGAATGCTTTTGCTCAAATATCAGAAACAAGGCCAGGACGTCCACTCCCACCATTCCTATTCAACATGACACTGGAAATCCCCCAATACCATAAGGCAAGAAGAATATAAGGCATACAGATTGAAATGGAAGAGATACAACTGGTCATAAATAAGATGGTTTCTATGTAGAAAATCCCAAGGAATCTACAATAACGTTCTTAGAACAAATAAGTGAGTTTAGCATGGTTGCAGAATATAAGGGAAATAATGAAAAATCAATCATATTTCTATAGATTAGCAGTGAACAATTAGAAACAAGCTAGAAAAACAATACCATTTATAATAGCTCCAAATTAGATGCTTAGGTATAAATCTGACAAAATATTCATGGGCTCTGCATGCTGAAAACTACCAAATGCTGCTGAAAGAAATCAAGGAAAACCTGAATCAGTGGAGAGAGAACTGCATTTATGAGTTAGAATAGTAATGTGTCAATTCTCCACAAATTGATTTGTAAAATTAATGCAATTCAAGGATTTTCTTGTGGACATAGATGTGCCAATTCTGAAATTTACACAGAAAAGCAGAGGAACTAGAATGGGACCATTTTTGCAAAAGAAGAATGTGGGCAGAATCATACCTCCCAATTTTAACTTGTGCTGTAAAGCTCTGCTGAACTCAAGAACGTGGTTATGGAGGAGAGACAGACATACAAGTCAGTTAAACAGTAGAGAGAATCCAGAAATAGACCCACACAAATATTTTCAGTCGATTTTTTGAGAACTGCAAAGACAATTCAGCGGGGGAAGAACAGTCTTTTAAATATATGGTGTTCTAACAACTGGACATCTATATGCAGATATAAAAACTTCAGTACCTTCCACCTGGCATAAAGGCTGTAACTCAAAATGGATCGTAGATCTAAATGTAAAACCTAAAAGTATAAAACTTCTAAAGAGGGGCGCCTGGGTGGCTCAGTGGGTTAAGCCGCTGCCTTCAGCTCAGGTCATGATCTCAGGGTTCTGGGATCGAGCCCCGCATCGGACTCTCTGCTCAGCGGGGAGCCTGCTTCCTCCTCTCTCTCTGCCTGCTTGTGATCTCTGTCTGTCAAATAAAATTTAAAAAAAAAAAAAAAAAAAAAAAAAAAAACTTCTAAAGAAAACAGAAGAAAATCTTTATGATCTTGGATTACGTAAAATGTTTACATGTAACTCCAAAAGCACAACCCATGAAAGAAAATATGGGTAAATTGGACTTCATAAAAACTGAAAGCTTTTGCTCTGCAAAGGCTACAGTTAAGAAAGAATGAAAAGACAGGCCACAGACTGGGAGAAAATATTAGGAAATCACGTGTCTAACAAAAGACTTGGGTCCAGAATATTTATACCTAAATATATAAAACTCAACAGTAAGGAAACAACCCAGTACAAACTGGGCAAAGACCATATCCAGATGCCAGATAAGCACATGAAGTTGAGATGCTCAGTATCATTGGCCATTAGGGAAATGCAGATTAAAAGCACAAGACACCACTATACACCTATTAGAATGACTAAAATTTTAAAACCTGCCAAAGAAACTGACAACATGAGTGGGAAGATGTGAAGCAACTGTAACTCTTATATTGCTGGCTGCGAAACAAAATGATAGAGCTACTGTGCCAAAAAGTCTAGCTGTTTCTTACCAAGTTACATACACATTTACCTAGTACCTACATAACCTAGCATTCCCATTCCTGGGTATTTATCCCAGAGAAATAAAGACTGATGTTACACAAAAACCTATATTTGAATGTTTATAATGGCTTTTTATTCATTGGCATGTGATCAGTGTCCTCCAGAAGCTAGGTTGGGACTGGCTCTGTAAGCCTTGTAGGAGAAGGAAGCCCCACCCAGATCTGCCAAGACCATCTGCCCCAGCCTTGATGGTTTTATGCTAATTGATTAATTTGAGGGTAAGCCACCAAAGCCCAAGGGTGCTCCTCCATCCCACATGGAGAGCTGACAAAAGCCCACTCTGCTCATTTAGGCTCCCTAAAAGTTTTCTCCATGACTAAAGATCATCAGTTATACTGGGAATGAAATGAAGTGTAGGATTAGCGTGAGCACAGCCTTTTTGCTTAATGATGTCTGGACCTTTGTGCCCGAAGAAAATGGGAATATGATTCTTGCTACTAGCCAGGTCTTAGGCAGTTCGTAGTCAGTCTGACAACTTCTGCCCCTTCCCCAAATAATTCATAGTTATGAGAAACTACTGATGGCAAGACATAAATTAAGAAAATTATGGTAGTGTTCCTTTATCAATCTTACCAGTATTTATATAAACAAAACTCTGGCTTGATTTCTGTTTCAGATCACAAAAATGGACAGCACTTTATAATACCTCAAATGGCAGACAGGTAAGGCCACTGAAATACCAATCAGTTTTATCTGTCACTATTATTTCCTTGGTTGTATAGTGTTTAAGTGTATTATACTTTGTATTTAACAAAGCCCATACATTTTTCTCTTTTACGGCTATACAATTTGGAAATAAGACGGCTGTAAGTAAACCACCATGTAAAACTTAAGTTTGAAAGAGTACAAGTAACAGACATACTAGTAAAATTGGAGTTAGGGATATTGTCACAGTTTTAGCTAGTTGTGACGGTATATCGTGTCGATAGGTTGTATCACAGAACATTTCTGTATTATAAGAGAGGATATTCTTTGTCTATAACAGGGATTGGCAAATTTTTTAAGGGCTAGATAGTAAATATTTTAGGCTTTGTGGGCCATACAGCCTCTGTCACAACTACTCAGCTCTGCCAGTTGTAGATGAAAGCATCTGTGGACATTAGGTAAATGAAGGGCAAATCAGTTGCAAGAAAATTCTCTTTCTGGACACTGAAATGTGAATGCCATATAATTTTTCCTGTGTTAGGAAATATTTTTCTTTTGCTTTGGGGTTTTTTCCCCCAAACCACTTAAAAATGTAAAAACCATGCATAGCTCATGGGCTGAACAAAGAAATGAGCCATAATCTGCCAACCCCTGGTCTGTGAGGTTAGCAAAGTTCACAGCTGCAGGAATGAACTTGAAATCCTTATTTATCCAATTACCTTTGCACAAACACTGTCAAGAGTTTATGAAACAGTTAGCTGTTATTCCACATGTAATCTTGCCATTCTGGTTTTTCACATTCTGCCCTTTTCATATTTCCTTCTGTCATGCTTTTTTTTAATACTTCAAGAATTGAGGCTTCTCACATAAAGGGCCTGGGGACGAACCATCAATAGTTTTTGTCTACTAGTTATTCAGTGATTATCTTTATCTGTACCATGTTGCGTGACTTTGATTTTTCTAAAAGGAGTTACAAATTCTTACGCCCAAAAGTTTTCTCGCTAACTCTAATGGGCAATAGAATTTTTGTTTCTGACCATGTCCCTGAATTGTTAATTAATGTCTTGATGCCTTGCCTATCTTACGGTTCTATAGAACTCATAAAAATGTTTTTTATTTATTTGCTTATTAGTTCTGTACATTTTCTTAGCAGCCTGGATTTGTCTGAATTGGCAAAAGCTGCTAAGAAGAAACTTCAATCCGTGAGTATCTCTGTTTCCTAGTGAAGTTCAGTGTGGGAAACCATGCATCCTGCTGATACCTGTCCTCAGCTCATTACCTGCTGCAACAGATGACTTTGTTTCCTCCTCTGGGATGTTATAAAATCCGAAGCAGAGCATTAAGTACTTAGAGAAGAGACAGAAAGTACTCTTAAGTTTAGTAGATCTGATTTATCGGCTCTGCATCAGGTAATGGCGTTTTTCTCTGTCATTCTGAAAGCGAAGACTGTGCCTTTGATGTTAGGGAGTTGTGTCTCCTGAGAGTTCCCTAGTTCTCCTGAGAGTTCCCTAGTTTCTCTCAAGAGTAGGACACACTTTTAGGGATGCCTTCCGGTAGCCACCCAGGACGCTAGGGAAAGGCAGGAGCTGACGCTGGAGTTGTGAGTGCCGCAGATCCACTTGGCCGCCATTTGGGATTGGGCCACCATCATCACTGTCTTGCAGAGCCCACATTGTTCAGCAGAGCTTTTTAAGTGTTTGTTTTCAAGGGCTGGTGGTCCTTCCCCAGGTGCATGCTCAGAGCTTGCCCAGTTCTGCAGGGCCGAGCCTCCCTTCCGTCTGTGTCCCTCTTCCCAGCCTGCCCATCTCAGCCTCAGTCAGGGGCCCAACAGATCAGCTTCTCTGGGCAGCTTCCTCTTAGTTTGATCCCCACAGATGAGGCCTCACCAGGGTGCTTCCCTGCCGCCTCAAGCACCAGATTGCCTGCCTTGGGCTGTTCTCATAGCTCTCTGGATCAGAACCAAGATTCTTAACTTCTTGTCATGACCTTGAAGGGCGTCATCCAGTGCCCACCATTCAGTTTTTGCCCTGGTTTCCATCTGGTTCCTCCTGCGTGTGTGCACGCGTGTACACGTGTGTGAATGTATTTATTCCATTTTGGGTTAACACTCTCCGAGACCACCTTCAGATCCTCTTTGGGAATCTTCTCTTTCTGCAGTGTTCTACTTTCCGGGCTTCCAGTCCTTTTGTCATTCAAGTAGCTGAAATCTGACCACCTAGTGTAGAAGGGAGTTTCCCCAAGCCTGACTCTGAAATTGCCTCTCCCCTAATGTATGACTTTCTCTTTGTTCCTCTTTTCACAGAAGACCCTTTACTAACACTTCATATATTAAGTACTAAATATTACATAAAATGAATTTATCATTACTAGTATTTAACTGTGTTATGAAATAAATGTATTTTATGCAATTTGGTGTCTCTGTGTTCTGTATCTGTGGTTATGTGTGTCTGTTTTACCACGTTTCTTAAATTTAGGTCATATGATAGGATGATTAAGATGACAAGCTTTGGAATCAGATAGCACTAAATAGTCTCATTTCCTTTTAATTAGAGTATATAAGCCAATTTTTATTTTAAATAATACAAACATTATTGGTAATACTCCAGCTCCCTTTGACTGACCTACATTTGCTATGCTGAGAGAGCTGCACAAAAGTTGGGGTTACGTCGGTCATATCTCCAACATGTGGCAGGCGCTAGATAAATATGTGGAACAAAGTTGAGTATAGCTCTCAAGAACTCCGGCTCTGGCTCAGACTGGTCGGGTACAGAGCTCATCTCTGACAAGCTCCTTAACCTCTCCGTGTCTTGGCATCCTCTCCTGGAAAGGGAGCTAATGATCAGTCAGCGGCTGCAGATCTGAAATGTTCTGTGAGGATGGACTGCTGTTATTACTTGTTGACCCCACCCCGTGGTCTCCCCCTCACGGGGGACAGCTGGACCAGTGCCACTGTAGTGTTTATCCTAAAATATCTCCCTCTCTCCAGCTGAGAGAAATAGAAGACTAATATATTTCTTAAATTAGTAAGTGTTAACATTGGAGAGACTTAAACTTGGATCTTGCGTCTATCACTTGCTGGCTTTGTGACTTCAAGCAAGCTCCTAACTTCTGTGCTTCAGTCTCCTTGTCTGTAAAGTAGGATAATAGTAGTTCCTGTCTTCATAGAGGTGTCGTGAGTATTAATGTGATGATAGTAGCACAGTGCCTGGGATGTAAGCCTTCAGTCTTGCTGTTGTAGTTACTGAGTAATAATAACCTTAGCTTGTAGCCACTTATTGGGAAGAGACTGGATATTTAAGAGGCAAGTTCAAGTTCCCAGTCCCTCATTACTTTATTCAGCAAAAGGCTCTCAGAGTTTATTTTCAACTATAAATATAAATTCAGCACACAAGAGAAAATGTGGGAAATGGACAGGGGTAATCATCTTCATTAACATTATTCCTAATGGATTCAGGCTCAATATTTTGATATATTCTGATTCTTATTTTATATGCATGTCATTTTTTTTTAATGGAAGCTTAATCTTAATTATAGGATTGTATATCCTGCTTCTCTCACCCAACAGTCTACCAATTTTAACAAGCTCCCATGAGGTCTGTTTAGCCAGCCTTTTAAATTGCCACATAAAATACCTTCTGGTCACTGTGTGACTGGATATTTACTGGGCCCCATCTCAGGGCCAGATACTGTGGGTGGACATAAGGAACACCGTAAGGAATAAGATTCATTGTCAACTAAAAAGTGACAGCCACCAACCATCAGGATGTGTTTTATGAGGAAAACAGTGCAGAGAGCTGGAGCCATCCTGGTGGAGGCTTAGCCTCAACTGGACTGAGGAAGACCCAGCTGTCCTTCCCATCCTAGCGGCTGCCAGCTGGCATGGAGACTATTCTATTGGCTGACA
This sequence comes from Enhydra lutris kenyoni, assembly GCF_002288905.1. Classification (NCBI taxonomy): domain Eukaryota; kingdom Metazoa; phylum Chordata; class Mammalia; order Carnivora; family Mustelidae; genus Enhydra; species Enhydra lutris. The sequence continues at coordinate 17,319,445 of NW_019154130.1, read as the reverse complement.
CTGCACAGCATGCTGATTAAACAGGCTGCCCTTTGTGGGGGGTGCTGAGTACTTTCCGGGATTGGAGGCCTCCTTCCTGAAGAATATAGCAAAGTGGCTTACTGAAGACTGGATGATGGTTTCTGCAGTGGCATGTTTTACATTCTGAAAATGGCATGTTTTGGCATCTCTGTCCCACCATGGGTTTAGGATCCTTTCTATCTGTGGGCACCGACAAATGCTCAAGAGCAAAAGAGGGGACTTTAAAGGGTGATGTCATGCGGAGAGTCGAGAACTGGACCCTGCATTTCAGATGACTCTGCCCTCCTTTATAGCACACCCCTGTCTGCTGTCACAAAGGAGTGAGGCTGCTGTGGGAAGCAGATATTTCTAGAGGATCTGTACTATTCTGGAAATGTTATTGTCTGTTTGACAGTGGGTATTTACTAAGCACTGGCTTTGGATAAGACATTGGAGATTAAAGGGTGAATAAGTCACAGTGCCTACTCATTCTCCCAGCATTAATCCTTGTCCCTTGTGTTCCTGGTATTTTTTTTTCACTTCCAGCTAAGTAATCATTTGTTTGAAGAACTTGCCATGGATGTGTACGATGAAGTTGACAGGCGAGAGACCGATGCAGGTGACTGAAAGCGTGGCTTTCTCTTACAAGCTTCTGTTGTTGGTGGGCAGTACTTCTACTGTCCTGCTGTTGCATGTTGTCGACATTTACTTTTGTGTATGTTGGTTTTGGAGTGTGCTTCCCCTAGTTTCCCTCGTGACGCCCGAGCTGCGGCTCTCAGAGAAGCAGTGGCACACTTGTGGTGATAAGATTCTGTCTCTGGCTCTTTCCTCTGGCTAGTCTGGCTTGCCACGCAAAACCACAGCACCCTGGTAACTGAGACAACTGTCGTCCCCTTCCTTCCGGTCAATCCCGAGTACTCTTCAACACGGAACCAGGCAAGTGGCCGAGTCTGATAAGTAACCAGTGGTGGTATTTTGGGAAGGGCTGATATGGTATTTAATTTTCTGAGGCCAGGTATTTTAAATTTTTTGATTGATTAAAGTTAATTTCTTTTACACACACACATATACACAACTCAAGAAATTGGTAAGAAAAGCAATAAATGTAAATCAAAGACTAGAAAAGAATGTAAAATAATTCACAGAAGAAATATAAATGGCTTACAAATGTGAAGAAATGTTTAGCCTAACTAGTAATTCAGGAAAGCAACCTAAAGGCATTCATTAAAATTTCATCAATCAACTACTCCAGGCTGGTAAGGATATAGGAAAATGGGCTTTCTTACACTACAGATAAGAGTTTCCATTGCTGTAGACTTCAGAAAAGTGATTTGTTAACTGATTTTAGAAGTCTCAAAATTAAGTCCATCCTTTCCCATACATAATCCTTATTTGGGAATGTATGCTAGTAAAATAAAAATAACAAAGATTTATGCACAGTGATTTTCATCAAAGCACTGTATAAAATAATAGAGCATTAAAAACAGCCTAAGCCTCTGTCAGGAGGAGAAAGGTTGAGTAAATTGGGAAGGACTTTTAATTTTTATTGGTTAACGGCTATATATAATGATGGAGTTCCAGCATCTAGGCTATAACTTTATCTTGAAATTTTGAATTTTCTTCCAAATCAGTATTTCATTACTGGGTCTACTTCAAAACTGCATTGATAATGGGTAAAAAAGCATCAGGTAGAAATATTTTGGTTTTGTTCACAAAAATAAATGCACACGGTATTATTTAGTTCTCTTGTGTAGATGGCTCTGCCCTGTTTGCAAGGAAAATGTTGATGTGTGCCTCCCCTAGACTGCGGTGATATTTTGTTCATGCTTGGAAGTCTTTGCTTGGGAGTCTTACTCAAGTCTAACAATGTGATTGGTTTTATGTGAATCTCCACGTGTATGTTTTCACATTTGGAAATATTTCCAATTATTTCCTCTCTCAGGGCAGACAGAAACTTGCTCGGTTTAACGCCCATGAGTTTGCCACACTGGTCATCGACATTCTCAGTGACGCCAAGAGGAGACAGCAAGGCAGTCCTCTTTCTAGTTCAAAAGGTAACTGTTTCAAGCTGCTAAAATTTGATTCTTTGGCCTTCTAAACTCAACACAGATATTAAATTTAGAATTATAAATTAACTAAAACAATTATCATCAAAAGTTTACCCTTTTGAGCCCTGATGAATTATAAATATTTCAGTGTTGTTAACTGCTATTCAAATTTGTCCAATATGTTTTTTCCTCTTAGATCACCTATCTTCCCTATAAAATTGCATCCTGAAATTAACCTAAAAAGTCTGACTTAGGTCTTATTAAAGGGCAGAAGAAAAATCAGCCTTCTTGATTGATACTTCAGCCCACCTGTTATTGGTTACAAACAGAATTGAGCTCTAAATAGTAAAATTTGTTACTTTAAACTTTAGATGTCTATAGTAAGAATTATTGTGGTTTAAACTTGTAGAGAGCACCGAGCCCTATTTCCAAGATGCCCTATTGAGTCTAGCTTAGTAGCTCCACGTCCCAGCTCTGTGCTTAAGAACACACTCTTCTCCATCTCTATTACTATATACTTCTTGGTTTTTTCTAATTATAGAAGTAATACATTTTTAATTATAAAACATTTAAACAGAAGAAATACATACCATAAAAATTAAGGTTTCAGTTCATTAACTGACATTAGTTTGTTTTTGATTTTACTGGCTCAACCAGGAATAAGCAAATTCTAAGAAAATCTACTAAATTTTGGTGAAGGTGCAGTGATACATAAATTTGAAATCTCAAAATGTATATACTCTTTGATTTGGTATTACTATTTCTGTTTATTTGAGGGGAAATAATCAGAGATGTTGTGAGAATATGTAATACTTTTTTGAAAACATTAGAAACAAATAATAGAGAGAATCACATATTTGAATAATGTAGACATTTTCCCCCCCAAAGAATATATAATGACACAACATAAAGGAATAGATTAGTCTTTTTTTAAGTATTTAATCCCCATTTTGTAAGGAAAACATTTATACACATACATATGTATAAATAAATATACTACATTAAGTACTGTGTAAATACATAATCCTCATTATTTCAGATTGCATATTTGCAAATTCATCTACTAAAACTTATCTGTAACTTCAAAATCAGCACTTTCATGGCAACTTATGGACATGTGCAGAGAGGCAAAAAATTTGAGTTGCCCAAAACTCACGTACCTGGTTAAAATTGAACAAAACATTTGTGTGTCTTTTTGTCTCAACTGTCATACTGTTAACAAGTGGCCTTTTTAGGTCTGCTTAGTACCACATTTTACATTTTTGTGCTTTTTGTTGATGATTCTGCTGTTTAAAATGGCCCCCAAGCGTAGGTCCATAGTGCTGTCTGGGGCTCCTTAGCACAAGAAAGCTGTGATGTGCCTTATGGAGAAAATACCTGTGTTAGATAAGTTTCATTCAAACATGGGTTTTAGTGCTCTTGGCTGTGAGTTCACTGTTAATGAATCAGCAGTGTATATTAAAGGTGTCTGAACAGGGACACCTGAGTGGCTCAGTCAGTTGGGCATCTGACTCTTGGTTTTGTCTCAGGTCATGATTTTTTTTTTTAAGGTTTTATTTATTTATTTAACAGAAAGAACATGAACAGAAGCTAGGGGAGTGGCAGAGAGAGGGAAGCAGGCTCCCTGCCGACCAAGGAGCCTGAAGCAGGGCTTGATCCCAGGAACCCTGGGATCGTGATCTGAGCTAAAGGCAGACGCTTAGCCGACTGAGCCACCCAGGCACCCCTTAGGTTGTGATTTCTTGGGTTGTGGGATTGAGCCCCATGGGAGGCTCTACACTCAGTATGGAGTTTGCATGAAAGATTCTCTCCCTCTGCCCCTCCCCTATTCATGCTCTGTCACTCTCTATCTCTCAAACAAATAAATAAATGTTTTTTGTTTTGGGGTTTTTTTTGAAGATTTTATTTATTTATTTGACAGACACAGATCACAAGTAGGCAGAGAGTCAGGCAGAGGGGGAGGGGAAAGCAGGCTCCCTCCTGAGCAGAGAGCCCGATGCGGGGTTCAATCCCAGGACCCTGAGATCATGACCCAAGCCAAAGGCAGAGGCTTAACCCACTGAGCCACCCAGGAGACCCTAAATAAATGTTTTTAAAAAATGTATAATTGGGGTGCCTGGGTTGCTCAGTCCTTAAGCATCTGCCTTCAGCTCAGGTCATGATCCAAGGGTCCTGGGATCCAGTCCCACATTGGGCTCCCTGCTCAGTGGGAAGCCTTCTTCTCCCTCTCCCACTTCGTCTGCTTGTGTTCCCTCTCTCACTGTCTCTCTCTGTCAATTAAATAAATAAATAAAATTTTTAAAAAAGATAAAAAATTTAAAAATGAAAATAAAAAATGGTGTGTAAGCAGAAACACACATAACGTAAGGTTCTGTATCAATCAGTGGACAAAAACATGAGCAAAGGCTGGCAGGAACCTACCCCTGTGTGTCCTTTTGGAACAGTGGTTCAAGATTTGCTAATTCAGTCTTTACACCTTTAGAGACCATATCAACTACAAGTGATGAAATGGACTCTTTATGTGTTTAGGAAAAGACCGGAAAGGTATAGACCAAAATAAATCAACAGCTATGATTGATTACCACTAGCTTCAGATTTTCTTTTCTTTCTTTCCTTCTTTTTTTTAAGATTTTATTTATTTATTTATCAGAGAGGGAGGGAGAGAGCACAAGCAGGAGGAGCAGCAGGCAGAGGGAGAAGCAGGCTCCCCACTGAGCAAAGAGCCAGATCCTAGACTCGATCCTAGGACCCTGGGATCATGACCCAAACCGAAGGCAGATGCTTAACTAACTGGGCCACCCAGGTGTCCCTCAGATTTTCTGTATTGAGTATTACTTCGGTAATTCAGATGATATATCCATCTTAAATATTAATTTGAAAAATTAAAATTCCTGTTGGAAATCAGAGGTCACCTTGAGTTAGTTGCCTCAGAGAAGTTGGAAGAGACTTGGATAATTTGTGAAATCTTTTATTCAAAATGTTTTAGAGCCTATGGAATCATCCCTGCTCCCCTGTAGGCCATACCTCCCTGGTGTGCACGTGTGTCTGTCCACTGGGTTGTTCTGTTTTCTCCGTTCTCTCTGGCAGTCAGGACTAAATGCCAGCGAGCCTGTTTTTTGAGCAGCAAGTTTCCAGGCTCCATTTTAACAGTGTCCTTACAGTGACATTACCTTGTAAACAAGACAGTTACAGTTGAATCACGGTTAATTTTATATTAGTTACAACTTTAGTTCCCTGATTTGGAACTACACTCTGTCTCCTGGAATGATGAGAAACTCGGGAACCTGCCTCCTCAGTCTGAGCAGCACTTTCATAAACCACCTAATTAATTTGCCCAGATTTGGTGAGTGACCCTGAGAGATGCTGAAATGCCTCTGTGCAGTTGATGGTAGGCCCTCTGTCTGGTTGATAACTTGCTCTGTGATGTTTACATTAGTGTGACTATAATATTGGGATTTCTGTCATTTTCTTTTAGTCTTTAAATGGCTAAACCCAAAACTCCTCCCAGTGGATTTTAGGGAAAAAAATTTTTTTAAGCCTGAAGAAAAGTTATTTGCTTCTATTGATAGACAATGTGGAGCTTATACTGAAAACAATCAGTAACCAGCACAGTGTTGAGAGTCAAGACAATGACCAGCCAGACTATGACAGTGTGGCCTCAGATGAAGACACAGATCTGGAAGCTACTGCAAGCAAAGCAAACAGGCAGAAGGTGAGGTGACACATTGCACACAGAAAGGGAGAATATGTTTCTTCTTGGAATCTTTCCTCCTGCAAAATCGTCTTATTTGTAAACCACTGTGAAAAGTGCTCTGGAGGTAAAGTTGGGTTTACTTCTAGCTGGGGCCAGCAAGGTAAATCGTTTTAAAATAGGGGGTCCTGTGTCCCTAAGTTGATTGCTGAATCACAGTCCTACCTCGGTTGTGATTTATAAAACTTGCGAGGGGGGGCTGATGTGTTTTATTCCCTCAGCAAATGTATGTCAAGTAACTTCTCTGGATCATACTCTCCCAAATGAGGCCCAGTCCCTTTCCTGTGAGGCCGCCCCCTGCCGTTAGGAGAGAGAACTGCAGTCAGTGGTACAAAGTGATACATGTCATAAGAAACAAATGGAAGCCAGGGGTAGGGGTGTGAGAGGACACCCAGCTTGTTGGCAAGGACAAGTGTTTAGGGGCACTGTGTAAGTGTCTTGTGAACATGTGCCTTAAAGGATGCATGGGATTAGGTATGTGGGGAGGCAGGGGAGGGTGATCTAGGCAGAGAGAAGGTGAAGGAGGATGTCTTGCAGAACCTGCTCTTGGTAGAGACAGCCTAAAAGGACTGGGACACACAACTGTAGCAGAGGGCAGGGGTCACACCATGGAGGAACATGACCTCAGATGGAAGAGTCCTCACCTTGGCAGGCAGTGTAGAGCCCAGGAAACTCTTAGGCAGGGCAGGGGGGCAATAGTCAGCAATTTGGGTTCCTCTTTTTGGGGAGGACGGTTCTTGCTAGGTCAGAGAGCAAAGGATGGAAACCCCATTAGGGTACTGCTGAAGAGGCCGCCGTGGAGCCCATGCTGAGAGGGTCCAGATGGAAGGGAAGTCACAGTAGCCAAGGGAGTGTGGACCCAAGGAGAAGGCAGCGGAGGCCTGCTGGTCCACCTGCTGCTGAGTCCCCAAGACCTTGCCCCAGATCTCGCCCCAGAGGAGCTCAGCAAACGTTTGAGAATGGACAAACACAGATAAACAGGTCTCAGCAATAAGTTCGAATGTTTGAAGCGGGAACGTAGACCTACAGAAGATGTGTCCAGAGCTGTCCAGCTCACACGACTACAAGAAGGGTAGTGCCATCAGTAGATACAGGGAATGCAGAGGGGACAGCAAGAGTCACTTGTCCCATCTGATACGCCTCTGCCCAGCGTCCCCAGAAGCACCAGATTCAGACCAAAAGCCAGAGTCATGTTGGGATCCTACCAGCTGGCGTCCTCTCTGCCTTGCACACCTGCTCCCTCTGGCTAAGCTCTGCTACTGGCTAGAACATTCCTCCAGACAGCCACTGGACTGATGTCCTTCCAGCTGTTATTCATATCTCACCTACCCAAAGGCTTATCACACCTGTCTCATTAAAAGGCACCCACCTTCACCCCTAATTGCCTCCCCAGCCCCTCACCTTGCTCCATTTTCTCTGTTTTCCACAGCACTTGTCATCTGCTGTCATACTAGATAGTCACTTATTTTTATTTTGTCCCTCTCCCACTCTGCTGGGGTATAAACACCATGGAAGCAGTAATATTTGTCTATTTTCTTTTTTTATATATCCCAAGTCCCTAGAATACTGCCTGATGCTCAATACAAATAGGTTGGAATGAAGGAATTACTGAAAGAATGTATTGGAAAAAGGAATGAGCAAGAGAAAGGCAGGCAGGCAATACAAGACAGATGCTCCGAGAGTCCTCATCAGACTAGATTTGTGGCCACACTCCCTGTTCTGTTAGAAAATACTGACTCTGATATTTTTCAGATATTATAGTAACCCTACCTTTATGTTTTATTTTTGTGTTCCTCCCAGAAGCCTTGATTTGCTTTGATTAACTTTGCAGTCCAGCTGGCATGGTCAGAATTTAAAATTCTTTAGCTGTGAGTCTTGCATGTTATCGTCATCTCAGATTGTGAACATTTTCCCCAATTTATTTTTAGAGCCTAGATTCAGATTTATCAGATGGACCAGTCACTGTGCAGGAATTTATGGAGGTCAAAAACGCTCTAGTGGCTTCTGAGGCCAAGATACAACAGCTAATGAAGGTGAATAACAACTTGAGTGACGAGCTGAGAATTATGCAGAAAAAGGTAACATGTTAATAAATGCCAGGATGATTGACTCTTTAACCCCGTAGTATAAGGAAGACTCCCAGGCACAATGCTGGTGGGCAGAGGGAAGAAAAGCAGTTATTGTAACAGACCTAAAAACCTTTGGGCCAAGCTTTTTGGAAGCAGTATGTATTTGGGTATTTCAGATGAAGTGGTTTTGATTAGAAATAAGTCGAGAGTGAGTTTCCCAGGCACTTGAACCTAGTTGCGGCCACCCTTGCACTGCTCCGTGCTTCCTGGGAATGTGGATGCCCCTCATGGATGCACGCCATTCTATTGCTCATTCTAAAGAACCACACCATGAAGACAGAGCAGGCAGAAGCCCTTCTCAGCGCTCCGCGCAGAGGGTGCCATCCCTGCTCACTCATATTCTGTTGTTACCCACCCAGCTCTGGCAGCTTTGTCCCCACATCCCCAGTACTTACTAATTTAGGATATCCTCAGAGCCTAGAGCAGGGCCTGCCATGGGGTAGGGACTCCATAAATATAAGAAAACATTTTTGTTTGCACTGGCGAGAGCTGTACACTCGTAAGAGACAATCCCAATTGCCTGGCATGTTCTCGTTCACTGCCTTTTGGGAGAGTCAGAAATACATGAATATATTAGCCCCTAAAAGGAGCATGGCTACTAGTAGCAAGGAGTATGCTTAAAGGGGGATTATGTGTGCAACTCTTTATGAGAAGGCTGTCCCTGTCAGATTTTGTGCACTTCCCTTAAATAGAAACAAAACAAAGTATGTATCTGTGTCTTAATTCTGCCATTTGAAGAGTAATGTTTCAGAATCATTATCAGGAACAGAGGACAAGGTGCACTCCCTGTGTGGCTGGGCCTTCCCAGTCATGTCCCCTAAAGGAAGCCCGAGGAACTAGAAGAAGGAGGTCTGTCCCCTCTGCCTGTCAGGGAAGGACACTGCAGTACACTCTCACTTGGGGCTTGGTCTAGGATTCTTTTGGTGTGGAGTTCTAGATCTTTTTTTTTTTTTTTTAGATAAATGGCCCCAAACCTGTAATACTGCCTGAAGATCAACCAGATTTTAATTCACCCTTTGTTCTGGGCCAGCCTGGCCCTATCAAGGGCTGGTGTGCAACCGTGAACAGGGTAGACCAAGAGCCCTTCTGCTGTATCATACAGGGCTTGCACTTCTGTCTTTTCTGAAATATCTTTTGTTTAATGAATTACAGTTTGTCCCATTAATTGAACTAATAATTTTTGTTGAGGTGACTTTTTCTGAAACATGCTGACTTTGCCAGTGTAAATCAGTCTGCTAACCATCACTTTTTTTTTCTTTTTTTTTTTTTTTGGCTATAATGCTCCTTTAGTATTTGTAGAAATTGCCAGAGATAACCTCATATCTCTGAAAGCAAATGGCTTGAGCCTTAAGAAATGTAAAGTGAAATCATTTGCCATTGCTCATGGATTATCTCCTCAATTCTTAGAAATGCTTTTGATTTCTGGAGCTATTGAATTACCTGTAACTTCTCATTTCCTGTTACACTCCTTCCAAACAAACATGTATAGTCTGATTCTTACTAAGATAGCATCAATCAAGTTTATTCTAGGACATCTCTCTAAATACCGAGGACTAAAATTTTTTAAAATCAAGACAAGGAACTTGTGCTCTCAAATACATTCAAGTAAAATCCACCCTGGATATTTTAGAGGCATGACAAGTGTTAAGTTGAAGTTTCAGATTTCAAGGCATTCATTTTTGGATGACAGGGCATTATCTAAAAAACTCTTAAGAGAAGGTTTTTACATAAACAGACAGTCACATGACCAGACATACTGGTCATTCATGGAGGGGCATGGGCGGTTCTGCTCCTCACTTTCTGGACTGTGTCCATTTCCCTTTAGGACATGGGCTCACTAATAAATAGTTTGATAGGCACCTTTTGCTTGTCTCTATCCTGGAATGTAGGAATTTTCAGTGGCTGCTTGTCACTTTGCAGCTGTTCTTTCATTAGGAAATGAGTTGCACATAGAAGTTATACCCCATAAGCCTTTGTGGTGTAGAAGCACTCTGTCATTCCTTAGTGGATCATCCTTGGAAAAAACAGAAGTGAGGGTATTTCTGTGGCAGAGGCAATATAAATCAGACTGTCCTCAAAATTTGGCACTATTACTGTAAAGTATGTAGAATTTGCTTATTTTGCAAAGATGTGTTGGTTTTATTTCAAAGTTAGGTAAAAGTTTTTGTATCTATATAGTTGACAAAGTAGCATGATTTGTATCTGATCTTTCATATTTAACAGTTGCTTGGAAAAGATGCTAATTAATGAAGAGGAGCAGCCACTATTGGTGTATAATTCACAGATCGGTGCTTTCTAAATAAAAATTGAAAGTAACTCCTAACACTGAATGGGTTTGCTATTGAAAAAGTAATGATCTTCTGGTGCAAATACGTTTGCTTGCGGACTTAAGCCTTGGCCCCGGTGGGGAATTTGGTCAGAGTTTACAGTCTCTGTCAAAGAGTAGACAGCTGAACTTACACCACACCCAGCTTATAAAATGTCTTGGAAGATGAAGGAGCACCAGAGGGGAAGGACACTGTGCAGACGGGACTCAGTTAATTGTGTTTCAAATGCCAGACGCTAAGAAGTAACACGATTCCTTGCTGATCCCTTAACTCTAACTCATCAAACACCATGAAGCAGCCTGCATGTGAGGAATGGAAGGAGCAATCAGGGTCTCCAAGTGACAGCCTCTAACTAAAATAGGGTGGTGCCAGGCAGATTAGAATAATTAAAGCTGACCCCGCCAAGGTCGCATTTTTGGGTGACAAAGCCAAAGGAGAGAGGCCAAATATTCCGGCCCTGGCTGAAAGCTGATCGATCACCAGAGGGAAGCAAGCTTGCTACGTGGAGCATTCAGACGAAGCTGTTAACGTAGTTTGATAGGCCTCCAGTTTTCTTTGTGATATGTTAATATAGCAAACGTACCATGATTCGGTTCCCTCTCTTTCTTAAGAAGTTCTAAATTGTTTGGAATATCAAGAGTATTCTGTAATAAAAATTTGTTGATCATAATTTTTCTTGTTGGCTTTTTGGGAAGCAATAGCCCATCTGATTTTTCATAAGCTGAACTTCACTGTCTTTCTTGCTTTGCAAAGCAACTCCGGTTATCTTTGTGCTGCTTCCATGGTGTCTGCTGGCATTTTTGGCATTTGCAAATTGCTCAGGGCTCATTTGAAAAGCAGCTTACCTAAATCTTCATGATCTCAAGCTCTTGCTTGAAACAGCCTTAGAAGAATCCAGAGTCTGGCTTACCTGCAAACATTTCCCAGGCCCACCATGACCAGTTTTTAAGTGGTTAGACATTTTGTTTTTAAAAAGTCCAAACTGTAACTTTTCTGCAATGAGAAATCAAGCCTGTTTAATTTGCTTGAGTGATAAAGTGAGTTGATTGTGTGTCACTCATTCTAGGAGAGCGAGCTCTTGTTTGTAGTTGCCTATAACTTTCAACCCAGCTAGCTGTTACTGTTCTTACTGTTTAAAGCTGGTAGTTGTATGCGTTTACTTGGTGTTTGCTTTTTCTGCTTGCTATAGAAAAACACCGTCCCACTGCCAAACATTTCTTTCAGCTTCAAACACTCCAGAGTGAAAATTCGAACCTCAGGAAACAGGCCACAACCAATATTTATCAGGTGCAAACTGGTTCTGAGTACACAGACACTTCAAACCACTCTTCCTTAAAGCGACGTCCGTCTGCCCGGGGCAGTAGGCCCATGTCCATGTACGAGACGGGATCAGGTCAGAAACCATATCTCCCAATGGGAGAAGTGAACCACCCCGAAGAGAGCAGGACGAGACTCCAGCCTTTCCCTGCGCACGTAAGTAACACCACCGGCGCTTACGCTCTTCACTCTCGGTCCAGCCTGACTCCTGCATTCCCTCTTCTGAACCTGCAGATCCCTGTGTTTCTGCTTTGCCAAATTGGGCTAGGAGAGTTATCCTTGTGTTTGCTGTATTAACATGTCAACAGATGCTCATTATACTCCCGCAAGCAGACAGGGCCATTGGCTGAAAGTTTTCCAGCAAGGTTCAGGTTCTGGTTCCTGTTCAGCACTGCAACCCCCCCCAAAACTTTTCTCCCTCATATCCATATCTTTCCCAGCCAGCCAGTACTGTAACTTCTTTTGTAACAAACTTTCTTCCCCATTTCTGAAACCTAAAACAAATGGTAAAGGTCACCAGCAAAAGGAAGTGCCATCTTCTTTGATGTAGACAGATAGGTGCCCCTCTGTGAAATGGAGCCCTTAGAATTCAGCGTGCCTTCTCTGCTCCCTCCCAGTGGGGCAGGTGGTGTGTGTGGCCTGGACGTGCAGGGTAGGTCTGGAAGCCTCCGCGCCTCCTCAGCCTCTCGGCGTATGATCAGCCTGCCTGCTTAGCTTCTGCATCCCCCTTCTCCCCTTCATGGAGAAAATGTTGCTGTGTCATTTCATAAAAGGGAAATGTAAAACCTCTATACCAATTTTACAAGTATTGTATGCCAAAGATTGCATTCTGTAACAGGCTGCGCTCTAACCACCTTGTTCTACAGTGGAATAACTATTGTGTTTTGAGGTTGTCAAATGTTACATTTCTTTTGGATTAATTTGTTTTAAAAACCCATGTTTTGACAAAATGTTACAGCCCTTTAGAACTTTGTTTTTTTCAGAGAGTAAGATTTATCTTTCATGAACGTGAAAGTTGTTATTTCTTTAGTCAAATTTTATAGGAGTCTCCAAGAAGTTTCGAGTAAATGCAGAGTAAAGGATATGGTCTAGTAAATTAAGCCCTAGTTTAATTTTGTCAGGCTTAAGTGCAATAAAATTTCAGTGTTGTTGTAGTTGGGTGGTGGTGGTGGGGTCTCTTCAGCTTTTTAAGTTGTTTGGGCTAAAACATTCTAAGGCAATTGATTTGATACGTTTGGTGTAATGGAAATGCCATCAAACTAACTTAATCTTATTTTTGTATAACTGAAAACAAAAATTAGGAAAAGCAACTTTGTCACTTTTCACAGTATCCTTTTTTATTTTAGAAACATTTAGAATGCAATGTTATTTTATTGCTAAAGTTCTGTATCTGTACTGAAGAATAGATTAATAACCTATACCAACTGAACCATTCATATAGTTTCTTACTTCAAGTATATCTTGATTAAAAAACAAATATTCATTTAAGGCTATCCATTAAAAAAAACTGACAAAATGAACATTTTAGGCTAGATGTTATCTTTTCTTTTATGGAAAAGTAGCTTTGTAAATTCCAAGTAATTTCTGGGAGGCATCTCACTAAAGGAGTAAACATTTCTGGGGACCTGTCGTCAGTTAGCATGGCAGTGAGCCTGCTTGTCACAGAAATTTCAGCATTGATATCACACAGTGAGTTACTTTTTAGGATTCTTTTACTGGGAAGCCCTGGCCTGAAGCCAGGGTAGGTGGTAGGGTTTTTTGTTTGTTTTGTATTTTCCCGAGTGTTTTTTTTTTTCCCCTTCCAGATCGGGAGGAGTGCGCTTGTGACCTCCTCTTCGTCTCTGCCTTCCTTCCCCTCCACACTTTCCTGGTCGAGGGATGAAAGCGCCCGAAGGGTTAAGTACACTCTGACCGGTCTGCTCTCTGGAGGAGGGGCAGTGCTCCTGGGCGCTTTGTGCTTCTCCTGGCCCTCCACTAACTGCCCTTCTGTCCTGCATGAGGCAGTACTTCCCCCAGGTGTCTCATCACAGCGGCCCAAGGGCACATGTGTGCGTGCACACACACACACACACACACACATACACACGCATGCATGTCTGTAGGCGGCGGTCTCCCTTTTCTCTAACTCCATGTTGCTCAATTTCACTTAATATTAACAAAGTTTGTAATTTGCCCTATAACATTTATTCAGAACATACTGTCTCTTTAAACAATCAGAAAATTAGCTGGCTGCTGGTTAAATATTGTAACAGGGTAATTGTGTCAAATTTGTCGAGAGTAACAGTTATCAGATTAACATTGGGATACTTGGGCTAACTAAAACACTAAGACCTCATGCTTTATTATTTTTTTATTTCTTTGCCTGTTGACATTTTTTATGTCCATGCCATACCTGACATACCCAGGTTTTGCAGTCCCTGTGTCCTGCATCAGAATTGCAACACGGGGCAGCTTTGGAGGTGTAGGCAGCTGTTAGTATGGAGCTCATCACTTACTGAGTTGGTCAAGTCCAGCTTGTAAATCATACATCATTTGTGTATGTATGATGTATGATTTACATTCCCTATAACAGTATGTGATCCAGGTAAGCCCCTTTTGGAGTAGCCAGACAATCACATTTATTAAGCATTTCCTCTATACCCAACCTTTTGGTAAGTCGAAGTATCCTAGGAACTTGAATGACATTCCTGCTCCCAAAAGCATTGTCAGTTTAAAGAATCCTTTCCTGTGGCACCTGGCTGGCTGAGTCGGTTAAGCATCCAACCTTTGATCTCAGGTCTTGATCTCAGGGTTGTGAGTTCAAGCCCTGCACTGGGCTCCAAGCTGAATGTGGAGCCTACTTTAAAAAAAAAAAAATCTTTTCCTACACAAAGAGTGCATGATGTCAAGCTGGAAAACAGTGGGGAGAGTGTACAGGCTTTGAAGATGTGCATTCAGGTCATGACACACTTTCTTTAACAGAAGGGTTAACTGGAGAGGAGGGAAGGTGGCTGTGGGTGACGCAGTACCCTCCCAGACAGGGTGGGGTTTGCACTAGGCTTTTTTCCATTCCTTCCACATCAGTAGGAATGACAGAGAGTCTTTCTTCCCCACCACCAGTGCCATATGGCTCATTGAGGCCCTTTCAACACTTGGTAATCTATTAAAAGGAATTCTTGTATTGGTCTTCTGAAGAGTTCAGAAATTAAATTGCAATGTTTTTATTGTAATTTTTCAGTTAACTGAGGGACAGTTAAATAGAAATGAAACAACTCATTTGAAATTTTGCTAATAAGGGTTAAGTAAATCTCTTTTGCCCACTGTGAAATTTGTTTTAAAAAAATTTACCTTCTTTGGTAGTTTGGAAAATCCATACACAGCTGCTTGCTGAGACAGTTTTATACAAGATTAACAGTTACGTCATTTATACTGATAATTTTTTTAATTAATTTATTTATTTGACAGAGATCACAAGCAGGCAGAGAGGCAGGCAGAGAGTGGGTTGGGAAGCAGGCTCCCTGCAGAGCAGAGAGCCCAATGCAGGGCTCGATCCCAGGACCCTGAGATCATGTCCTGACCTGAAGGCAGAGGCTTAACCCACTGAGCCACCCAGGCGCCCCTATACTGATAATCTTGATTGTTCCTGACAGCTTCATCATGAGTTTAAGCTATTATGGTATTCAGAGAAAACTGCACATCTATTCAGTAAACTAAACCAGCACCAGCTATAAGGTAACTTTTCTATTAACAGCTTTGAGAGAGCAGCACTTTAACTAATAGGTCTTAATCTTAGCTCTGCATGTTTATAATCGTTTTTATATAATTAAATGCTGGCTAATTTGAAATCCTGTACCTTGCTTTTGTTGACAACGATGAAAGACTGTGAGTAGCTGATTTCCCAGATGGTTATTGCTATATGTTGTTTTCTGTGCTTGAGGAACATTTCCTGAGTACTTGTTGGATATATGAGTTGTTAACTCTTCTAAAATGTTTGAATGAAACCTGGTACTTTAATCATTGCGGGGTAATGCATTTGATTTGTAATTATCACATTTACACCAAGGAAAGCAGAAAGATTGATTATAAAAATGTGAGATTTTTCTGGGTTTAATTCTGTTTTCTAGATTTTTCCACTGGAGCAGCTCTGGATGAATTTTCTAGAATAATTATTTAAATGCAAGTTTTTTACATTTCATTTTTGTATGTGTATGTGTGTATGTACACACACACACACACATCCACATACACTCATCCACATGTATGTGCATGTGTATATTTAAACTAAAGGAAATAAGCATTCCCTGTGAAAGGTAAGATGGGGTATTTTTGTTTATTTTGGATCACCTCTAGAAGAGCCTGCTTTCCCTATTCCTGCACAGGGTACATGCCTAGCTTGGGTCTTCCAGCTACACTTCTAGTATCCAGTAACTGACTGATGGATTCATAAAGCCAGGTCAGAATAAGGCACCTGGTAGAACAGAACTGCTTACTGATAGGAGAGGAAAACTCAGGGATCTGGAAGGTTGTCGTAGATTTTATAGAGTAGCTTTACAGACTCTCCACATGGCTCCAAGCCAACACTTTAAATCATTTGCCAGATGAATTTGAGTAGATAGAGCATGAGCTCACATTGAATTTTAGTAGGAACCCGGCAAGCATCTTATATTAGAGAACCAAATAGGAACACTCAAATATGGGAAAACCTCAGCATACAGTGGAAGGGTGTCTTTGCCCTGGGAGGGGAAAAGGAGGCCATGGGGAGAGTAAAGCGAAATGCGGCATGAATAAGTCTTTCCCCACCCTGGGGCGGGCAGCCTTGCCAGTCTGCATCGGGCCTTCGGAGGGCCAAGCAGCATTACCAGCAAGGAGCAGATAATTAGACTTCATATAGACTCTTAAACTGGCTTACTCTACACTAGCCATTCTTTTGGATGAAGATACAAAGTCTCCATAGGTTTGAACAAGGGTCTTAATTTACAGCCGTATCTTTAGCCATATTTATTGCAGCATCAATAAAATTCCTTAGTCACATGTTTCAATTAACTTGGATTAAATTCAAGGTGTAAAGGTAGAAATAGCTCATATTTGTATTTTGCAAAGTAATTCGTTAGGTTTTGAATCAGATTCCACTGACTTCTGTTCTAGAGGATGAAATTCCCAAACATTGTGGATAAAATAAATACTGAGGGAAAATCATTTTTATAACACTCCAGAACTAACATAGCCCCCTTCAAGGGAATGTAATGTGGTGCCCTCCAAATTTGGTCACCCTGGAAGACCTATGCTTCACTGTGCTGACGTTTGCCCAAAACATTTTTAGGATTCCTCTATGGAATCTGTGTCTCATTTTTGAAACTCCACAATTGCATCAAATATTTGTATTCTAAGGGATAGATGTTTTGGGAAACATAAAAGTGGTTGGAAACCAAGTGTCATGCTGGATTAATCCATTTTGGTTCACAAACAACATGCAACAGTAATACCAGTTTTCTTGTGTGGCTCATACCAACTGTCTCTGAGGGCAGTTCTTGGAGAGCCCTAAGTGTTCTGAGCAATGACAATCCTCAGGGCCCCAGGCATGGAATACTGGAGTTAGTAGGAGACGGGACCTAGGTTCTTGGTGCTGGTTTTCTGCCGATTCTGTGGCCTTGGTGTTGTCCCCTAGGTCTTGAGTATGTAAGTGCTAGCCTGTGTGCATTGTATTTTGGTTAAACTCCATACTCCTTAGAGAACTAAATATAGTTTGTTGCCTCACATGTCTGCGTTAGTTTATACCAGGGATCTGTTTATGGAGTTGCCACTGAGCTAAGAAGAAAATGGTGCCAAGAAGGAGAGAAATCATTTCTGGATCTACTATTCAGCTTCTACTAAATTTTCAATAAAGGGTTGATACCTGTCCCAAGTGAGATCTGGGGCCTGAAGGCCATGTAGCCTAATAGGTAATGATTCCTAGGCAAGGCTCCCAAATGTCTCATGCTTGAAACATAACAGGTGTTGCCTTTCTCTCTTGCAGGCATCCAGGCTGGAGAAGCAGAACAGCACGCCTGAAAGTGACTACGACAACACCCCCAATGACACGGACCCAGACGACACAGGGTACAGCTGCAGGAGAACTGCCCTGGGGTGGGCTCTCGAACCTGAGACCTAGCAGCCGTGCTCAGGAGATGCACTTTATCCCCCACGTGCCTGCTTTGTATTTTCAGACCCAGGAGGTCATAAAACATGGAGGCATAAGTTCATACTTCAACCTCTTGTCCTGTTATTACCCCAGGGGCCTGGTTTTCTTTTACCAGCATATTATACACATCTCTGAGGCTGTAATGTGCTTAAAATCAGTATTCTTAAGTCAACATGAGGTCACATTCTACGTCGTAGCCCAAGGGATGAGCTGGCTTACGGATGGCTCTGTAACAGCACATCCTTGCTGTTCCACTTGTTTCCTCCCTTTCCCCATCTTTACCCTTTCTCTGAGAGTCATAATTTCCAGCCCCGTGGTAGCATGAAGCAGCTGCCATGTAAGCTGCGGCTGCCTGTTGAGGAAGCAGCCTCACTGTGAGTCTCCTGCCCGACAGGATATAGGAAACCACACAAGCAGCCAGCTCATGCATTCAGCAGGTGCACATGCACTGGCTCCTAGAAGCAGAGAGGCAGCTGAGAAGCACCTGTCACATGTAGCCACTTTCTGATGGTCACAGGTCAGGCAGAAAGGGAAGGCAGAGGAGTATGGTGTGGCAAGGCGACGGCTCAGTACCAGATACAGCAGAACCCCACACAGCCCCAAGCCCCGTCCTCCCCAGCACGGAAGACGTCATCCGGAAAACTGAACAGATCACCAAAAACATACAGGAGCTCTTGAGAGCAGCTCAAGAAAATAAACATGACAGGTAAGGGGGTTTGGAAATCCCACCTGGAAAAGTGCACATGCTCTGAAAGAGATGCTGCTCCATTACCAACAAGGATGGGTTGGGTTTATTTCAGCATGTTGTTATTTTTAAGGTTTTTTGAAAAGTTCAGTTTGTGTAACAGGCTTAAGAACAAATTTGTAAATTTCAGTGGGGTTTTTTTGGTTTTTTACTTGGTATTTTCCATTTTCCATGTTCTTTTGAAAAGTGCATTGGAAACAGATGCCTCTAGAAATAGAATTGCAGCCTAGTTAGGGTTAGTCCTATTCCTGGTGCTGGATATCGAGAGGAAAGAAAGAAGCTTCCTTAGAGTTTGTAGTTGATTCTCCCAACCCCTGTGCTCCCTGTGGTCTCTCTAGCTAGAGCAGAGTTGTCTGATTTAAAAGGTATCCTGACACGAATTTGATTTCTTAGGTCTCCTTTTTGTGCGCGTATGTGTGTGCATGTGTGCAAGCATGTGTGAACATCTAGGAAACAAAGTGGTTTACAGATAAAAGTGAATCTAATTGACACCCAAATAATACTATGCTCCTGAAGTAAGAGGCATCTTACTCTGAGCAGAACCACATCCTGCAGTTTTGTTTTGTTTTATTTTAAGAATTTGTTTGTTTGTTTATTTATTTATATTTGTCAGAGCGAGAGAGCAGGAGTGGGGTGGGAGGAGAGGCAGGTAGAGGGAGAAGCAGGCTCCCCGCTGAGCAAGGATCCGATAAGGGGCTCCATCCCAGCATCGGGGATCATGCCCTGAGCCGAAGGCAGGCGCTTAACCGACTGAGCCCCCCGGGCGGCCCCTGCAGAGTTATTTCTTATGGTGAAGAACGGACTGGCTCTTGTTCGAGCTCAACCTTTTGTTCGCTGAGCACGAATTCTGAGAACTTCTGGTGAGTCGTTCACTGTTCTGGGTGACGTCCTAGTTTCACGTGGCCAGCCGTGTCAAGAGACACTTGTGAAACATGTAACATCCTCCCATTGAGTTTATGAAAGCAACAGAGGTCAGGCACAAGCCCTCACCAATCTCACTGTCTTCTGTAGTCTGCAGAGTGTAAGTTGTTCAAGGAACACTGTGCTCCACCTCCTTGGCCTCCTTGTTCTCTCACTCCACATAAAGATGCACCAGTATCTTTTGTCTTCTCTGTGATCCCAGCACTGCCAGACCAGACTCCCCTTCTCTCCCCTTTCCCTTTTTCCACACCTCTGACTTCCCCCGGGGTCACTTCTTCCACTCAACAGGAGAGGAGTGGACAGCGTTTAGTGAAGGATGAGAGTTGGTCTTCTGGGTGGACTGCTGGAGGTTCCTCGGAGGAAAAGAGGAAGGCTGTTGCTCAGCCTCCTTCCATGAGAATTACATGGCTCTTCATCACCCCCTTCCCAGGCAAGCCTCCCTGTCACACACCCCCATGCCTCACGAGCTCCCTGGGTAAACGTGTCACAGCGCACCGAAGGGCAGTCTTTAACTGACTCCCAATACTGAGATGGCCTCTCTCCTCAGGGCGTTCCCACCAGTCGACAACAGGCTTCACTTTTCATTTACTCTAGTTCAGAAGTGCCACACTGTATTTCAAACAAACCAAAAAATATGTTTACATTGCATTGTTCTCTTTAGTAGTTGTCAGAAATATCTGCCCAGAAGCCATTTTTGGCCTCAGAGACCACAATAAGGTACTTGTTTTTCTTTTTCTTTTTTTTTTTTTTTTTAAGATATACAAACCCATTCAAAAACCTCATGATCTGATTTTTTTAAGAGCATGAGAGAATGATGCAGAGTTTAGTCATTAGTTCACTCTTCTAGTTTAAATCATAATTGATCTAGAGATTTGGTATTTTATGACTTATTCAATGTTCTAAGATCTCTGGTTACTGACATATACAAGACACTTTCTTTATAATTTTGCGTTGTACCGATTAAACCCATGCCTTCTCCTCTTGTTTTCTCCTCTTGTTCATCTGTTGCTTATGCTCATCCCAAGTAGACCAGCAGCCTACACAGATACCTTCAGGCTTCGCCCTGGTCCCTTGAGCCCGGCAAGTTGCCCACAGCTCCTGACCTGGCCTCAGCCTGGTCCCTCCCCTGGGCCTCCAACCCCCACTCCCTGCCTGTTTCTGTCTGTCTCTCATACATGCACACATGCGTG
The DNA here is from genome assembly GCF_002288905.1 of Enhydra lutris kenyoni. Classification (NCBI taxonomy): domain Eukaryota; kingdom Metazoa; phylum Chordata; class Mammalia; order Carnivora; family Mustelidae; genus Enhydra; species Enhydra lutris. The sequence continues at coordinate 17,298,860 of NW_019154130.1, read as the reverse complement.
CACAAAGACACAACTCAGGAGTACTACATATTATGCACAAAACCCTTTTTTTGAGGAAGGATAACACCTTGAAGTTGTGAACATGAACTCCCCCGAGTGAGGAGGACGACGACTTTCTCATTTATCTGCATGTGCTTTCTTTTGTGGCTCATTGAGGACTTCCTAAAATATTTTGTACTGAGAGAGTTTTGGGGAGGTGTCCATAAGAAAATTGTCTTCTATGTAGCAGAGGGAAGACTGAATTATATATCTGGGTCAAAATGAAAACTCTAAGCAAAAATCTTTCAGGTGTGAGTCTCTGTTAACGTGTTATTAATGGACATACTAGTTCAAGTAAGATTTGTGGCTGAAACAATGGTTGCCATAGACACAGCCTTTTTCCCTAAGTGTTTGTGTGTCCAGATGGGTTGTCACCCCTTCATTTACAAGGGAAATGACTCCCTCTGCCTTGGCTTTTTTGTTACTCTACGGAGTATGGTTCTAACTGCTCACAAAGGTAAAAGTCAGGATCGCTCATTTGAAGGTATTTCAAGATAATATAAACCACTCTCTTGAAATGTAATGATTTAGTTAAAGTGTAGCCAGTCTTAATTAAAATAGTTTTGAGACTAGATTTCTCACAAAGATGAAATACAGAGGTTGCTTATTAGACAGTGTTTAAGCAGAAGCCAACTTCATGACTTAAAAAATGGGGAAGGAATTTACTTGAGGGCTTTAAGTGCTAAGCTGGTTGCTGAATGAGATTTCATTCCCTGTCTTGGAAAGGAAATTTTAAAACAGCCCCATGGGTGCTTGTGGAAGGCCACACCTGCATATTCACACCATATTTCCTAATATGCTGCAAACAGGCTGCTAGTGAACTTTTCTCGTATCCCATTCCCCCCCACACCCCGGGCTCTATGGGTCAGTTGTTCTGAAACCAGAGCCCTGGCCAGTGGTAGCATGCTGGCTAAGAGCTGCTGCTCTGTCCATCTTCAGCATGTTTTTGTCTCTGGACCTCATAACACATACTATGGGTGGGAGCCTAATATTTTGAAGGTGCAGGAGACCAGCCCCATATGCTGCACATCCCAGTGCCAAGAATAAGAAGCCGAGTGAAGTCCAAGTCTTCATCCCTGCAGTTCTCCTCATCTAAGAAGTTAGAGTCACCAGTCATGAATGAAAAGTGGCCTGCTCTAAAGAAAGGCGTGAATCTGTTGTGTCTCTGATAGCAGGAGAGGCCTGAGGCATGTGGTAAGGGGCCGGGGCTCAGGTGTTGGACAGTCGGGTTTGTGCTCGGCTCTCCTCTCACCGACTGTGGGACCTTGGACACATTCTCTGCTTCTCCAGGCCTCAGTTTCCTCTTTTGAAAAATGGGAACAGAGCTGGCATTCTGTCAGTGCTCCCGAACCCTCAGCTCTCAGCTCTCATCCAGGGGGCCCTTAGGATGCCAGTGGCCGGAGGAAAGGATGAGGACAGGCGGAGTCCATGCACTTTGTCTTCTTAGAGCTTGTCAAGCGGGCAGAGAAAGTGCTGGCTGTACTCCTAGCCCGTTATTACAAGCAAAGTCATGGCAGCTTCATGAGAAAGTGGGTGAGTGATCCAATAAAAGAGCAGACCTCAGTGTTTCGTCTTTACCCAAAGTAAAGCTTTTGATTCCCCAACAGTTGAGATGTGTCTATCAGTTTTAACCAACGTGTGGATGTTGAGGTAGGTGTAAGCGCCACTTTGAATTTTAAGGACTTTTTTCAGTCCTTTAAAGTTCTGTGACCTCGGTGTGGAAGTCATCTCTCTCTCAAGAACTGAGAAAGGTGAAGCATACAAGAACCTAATGACCCCCCGGAAGTGGTGGGACTGCCATCACAGACTGGCTAGCTGGCTGTGGCTTCCCCAGCTAGTTCTGTGTGTTGCCTACATTCCATCCCTGGAGACTGTAGCAGATTGAATGAACTTTCAGGAAAGGATGGGGACCCTGCTCCTATTGGCATGGCATCCACGGGGAGCTGGCGGCAGCCTCAGCCCCTTCTCTGGGGGAATATAAATGGATCATATTCTGGCCCCTGAGTTCTCTCCATCTCTGCAGTACTTCGTGCTTCTGCTGTCTTTGAATAACCTCTTCGATGTTCTTGCAGCTATATCCCCTGCTCAGAGAGGATACACGTGGCCGTTACTGAAATGGCAGCATTATTCCCCAAAGTAAGTCACTTCCTTACTTGGTTCAGACCCTTTTAAATGAACTGAAAGAAATTTCTTCAGGATCCTTGATACTATATTAACCTTTATTTAGCAGAAGTTTTTAAATATGCAAACAGTCATAGGGACCTGGAAATCATTTTGTCCTACATGCATACCAGTGGGCTTTTTTGGTTTTGTTTTGTAAAGATTTATTTATTTATTTGAGAGAGAGAGTGCACATACGCATGTGCGTGAGAGTCGGGAAGGAGGGGCAGAGGGAGAGAATCTCAAGCAGACTCCCCACTGAGTAAGGAGCCTGACTCGGGGCTCGATCCCAGGACCGATCAGATCATGACCTGAGCTGAAACCAAAAGTCAGACACTTAACCAACTGAGCTACTTGGGCACCCCTATGAACATTGGTTTTAATAAGGCAAGACTGTGTGAGCCCCGTGCTGAAAGGCAAAGCAGTAATAGATTAAAATTGTATCTGGAATATCTCACCCGAGCGGGTTACTGTTTTTGAAAAACCAGCTCAGACTAGGGTGTCCTAAAACAGCACTGCGTACATTTTGACATTTGAGTCGGAGCACTTGGGCGTCTCGCACACTGTGGGCCGCCCAGCTTGCCGTGTCCTGAGCACCCCCACTGAGAAAGGGCACAACGAAACTGCATGCCCCATGGAACAGCTTGAGCTGTCCTCACAGGAACGCTTGTCCCTGCGCTTGGGTGTTCACCATGCAGCTCACACAGGCGACTGTGTTCTTCCGTTCAGAAACCCAAGTCTGACACGGTGAGGACTTCCCTGCGCTTGCTGACATCCAGTGCCTACCGACTCCAGTCTGAGTGCAAGAAGACCCTCCCTGGGGAGCCCGGCCCGCCCACAGACATCCAGCTGGTCACGCAGCAGGTCATCCAGTGCGCCTACGACATCGCCAAGGCCGCCAAGCAGCTGGTCACCATCACCACCAAAGAGAACAACAACTGAACAGCTCAGTGCTGGCCCTTGCATTTTCTTGGCTTTTTAAGGTCCACTTTCAAATTGAGACGTGGAATTCAGCCAGTTTTTACAGAAACAAACATTTAATGAAAGTTTAAAACTTTTTTTTAAAAACTCAGTATTATTTTTGCATGTTTTCTAACAAATTTTCGACTATTAATTTAACCCACTTGCCTTATTTTGTGCCTGTTTGCCAGTTTCCTTGCTGATGTTCTGTCGTGCTGTCAGTGACTGTTGTTGAGTTGATGGTCATAGTCCTCCAAATGCATAGTTTCATTGTTTCAGGTTTGTTAGACCTTTTCCATCCCTTTGAAAACTGCCTGTTTAGGGTTAATATTATAAATGAGATTTTTAGTGAAACATTTTCTGGAGAAAGTTGGGTTAAAAAAAAAAAAATCCACCTCATCTATTCCCGAGCAAGCATTGTGCAATAAGTGAATTTTCCAGCCCTGGTTCAAGAATCTCTAAGTTTAGGGGGGGGTCTACAAACACAGATATAGAGAAAGGACTTTGCTCCTCTCTAAAAGTAGTGTGACAGTCTCTCTTGGAAGGAAACAATGAACTGCTCCATTGCTTTTAACTGTTTTATCTTGGTAGATGTTTTTTTATTTGATGTTTCTGTCTGGATCCTCCGTCTCTTTTACCGTCATCCTGAGGTCTCCATGGTGCCATGTGAGCACTCATCCCCCACGTCCCGTGTCATTTGGCTTTGTCCAGGTAGGAGCATGGCCACATTATCACACATGGCTCAGTGCTCTGCCTTCCCACAGGAAACCAGATGTGTCATTCCAAACATGTGGCAAACGTGCCATGTCCCACAAGCCATGACTAATTCTGTGCCACCCCATTCAGATATCACTGCCATAAATTGTGGGAAGAGAAATGACCTACTCCCTGACATGGTAATGTATCTCTCTCCCAGAATTCAGTTCCTTTAACCACTTAAAGTTTCCTCCCACAGCCTGTTTGGCACATCTCATCACCTTTAAGGACTTCTTATAAGGTAAGGTTTATACAATCTGATTTTGTTTCTCCTCCATTACCTCGCTGGTACTTAAAAATTAGACCTCCTCTTTCATAAATTCCTCAGAGGAGTGTGCTCTAGCTGACTGCCAGCTATCCTGAAGCTACAAAAGTACAGGTTTAGGTTCTAGAACATACTGACGTTGGTTTTTAAACTGCTAAGACAACCTTTCTTGCTCTGAATGCTAAAGCATGTCCCTGTCCCTGATTCTTGTGGTGTTTTTGTGGACGGGAGGGGCCAGGCTGCATTGATGGAGATGAATGGAGTGGGCAGGTACAGAGCAGGGCCGCAGGACCGTCGGGGAGCAGTGGCACACCCAGGAGGGACAGCAGCTCCCCAGCTCCACTTGGGCCACCTTGTGGAAAAGTGGGCCAGGGGTTGACAGAGCTTTGGCTTTTTTAAGAGACACCAGAAATATGGATATTTTTTTGCCATTTCTCTATTTATAAATGTTGGCGACGAAACATTCTCACAGCACACAGCGGGGGTGAGCTGAGGTCTCTAGGGGCCAGCTCACAGATTCTGCCGAGGGGTCCTGTCCGCTGCAGTGGGGAGGCCACGCTTGGTTTACTTCCAAGCCTTACGTGTCCCCTGGCCGCCCCTACCCTGTGTCAAGTTGCTGTTAGTCCTCATCTTACCCATACAGTCTGTCCCATAGTGCTTCATTCATACACATGAAGAAGTCAGAGTAATCACAGTTGCCTCAGTACATGCTAAATAAGCCTGTTTTGTCACAGAACTGTTTGACCCACAAATATCTTCATAGCTTGACCGGATGCTGTTGTGAAGGAAGCACCATGATGGTGTTGGTTTACTAAGTCCTGGGGTGTGGATGCTTTTGCCGGATTTTGCTGCACTGAGTAGCCTGGGGAAAGGTCCACATCTCCAAAAGACTCATCCACTTGTCTGCACAATCCTAAGTGCCATGTTCCTGTCGGATGCTGAGGGGACACCTACCTTAAATTAAGTTCCAGCACCATCTGACAACATTGCGTGCTGCACATACTTCGCTGTCCCTCTTCCTTTTTCTGACAAACACCTGCCCTTGCGTTGGGCCCGTGCAGAGGCCTCGGGAAGGGCCGTCTGGAGTCGGTGCCTCAGCCTCCCAGGGAGGACAGGCTTCTAAATAATGAGTCGTCTGGGTGAGGGTGGTGCAGCGGCATCTTTACTGCAACACTCGACAGGTGATGAAAGACCTTGTCTCTGTGCCCCTAGAGAAGGTCAACAAGTGCAGGGACCAGAGAGCATTTCCAATCACAAGAGCACCACAGACGTTTGCTCTGGGAACCCAGTGCCAGGACTCCAGAAAGAAGTTCTGGGTGGAGTGAGATGCCTCCTTTGCTACCCTGCACATTTCCTCAGCCTCTTCTGCGACACAGTCCCGCTGGCAAACCGCACCTTGTCTGGACGGCCATTCACCACCTTTTGCACATGTGTTCCATGCCTTGCACTAACGCCTGCGTTCTCTAAAGTCCTTTTTTTACTCTTCGTTCTCAAATCGCCCCCCGCCCCCGGGCCACAAGCTGATAGGATGGAAGTGCACTTTATGAAATGGACACTTGCCGACCGAGACAGCTCCGCCCTGAAGTCCTCCTCTGCCTCGGAACGCAAATAGTTCTTATTTGCCAAAGAACAGGGAATCGGGCCCAAAGAGCAAATATAGCATTTCGCACAATTGGAACCACAGACGCACACCTCGGGAGTGACTGAAGCTGCAGAACCAAGAGTGAGACGAGCATGTGTCTGTCCACAGCGGCTGTGAGCTCTCCAATCCTAGAGTGTTCCTTCTCTCCCTGTCCCCTGTGAAAGGCACCCTTGTTTTTATGAAAGAAAATGCTGCATAGGAAAAACGAAATGCCTTTCATTCAAATGTGTTCTATCCATGTGACCCATTATTCTGTACCTTTCATGTTTATTGTACATTCTGTTCCTGTAATTATTGTACAACCCTGTAAGCGTTGTAAAATCGTTCTGAAATTTGTGCCTGCTAGTTATACAATAAACAGGCTCTGTAGTATCTTTGTGGTAATGCTGTGTTTCCTGGCTGTTAGGTGATGTTTCCAGATTCTCCGCCAAAGTTTCAAGAACGTTCTCCTCCTGTAAGGTCATCTTTAATGAGACAGTAGTGAATATGTCTGCACCCTGGCGGCTCTTGTCAATTTACAGGAGTGAAGACCTTTTTCCCCCTCCTGCTTATTAGCAAGTAGCTCTTGTAAAAGAAATTACACATCACTGCGCTCCGTTGATCTTATCATGATGTGTTCATTCCTGAACTTTTATTTTTCAAGTTCAGCAACAGCCAGCCAGGCACAGTGCTCCCACCTCCTCTACCAGGTGAGGGGTCTGTAGGGTTACTTTGGTCTCTTAAGGCCACCAGTCTTCTAACTCTCAGAGCAAGGCCCATGGCACAGGTTCCCACAGGGATGGTGGGGTATATCTGGGTTCATCGGGGCCACCCTCAGTCCCCAACAGTTGTCCTCCAGAGCAGTGACTTGGGGCTCTTCTCTCAAACAGAAGGAGCAGGGCCTGGCCATCGTGCGTGCCTTTCCAAGCAACAAGGCTGGGGGAGATGCAGCATCCTTCCTTTGGGAACTAGCTTGTCTGAGGCCCCACACACATCAGCTCACACCCGGAGGTTCCTCCTAGGCCAGGGTTCTCATGGGCACCCACATCACAGCCCAGCAGGGCTCACTGGAACACAGCCAGGATCCCAGAGTCCCTGGCCCGCAGTATGCTATAGGCCACTGCACCCTACCATGCACCTCCTGGCCATCTGCTTTTCATAATTACAACTGGCTTGTATCAGCTGTTGACTGTGCTAGGTGCTGTGCTGGGGTCCGGACAGGTATTGACTCCTGTAATCCTCACCATGTCCCTGTGCAGCAGGCGGGAATGAGGACGGTTACTCCCCAAGCAGTTACGCTGAGGAGGGGCCTGTGAGTTGTCAGTAGTCCAGTTCATCTTTCTCTTAAACGACCCAGTTGGGGGGCACCTGGGTGGCTCAGTGGGTTAAAGCCTCTGTCTTCGGCTCAGGTCATGATCCCAGGGTCCTGGGATCGAGCCCCACATCAGGCTCTCTGCTCAGCGGGGAGCCTGCTTCCCCCTCTCTCTGCCTGACTCTCTGCCTACTTGTGATCTCTGTCAAATAAATCAATAAAATCTTAACCCCCCCCCCACACACACACACAAAAAACGACCCAGTTGGTTTTTCCTGCCCCTGACACTCCAGGACTGCGGAGTCTCGTGGCCTCATTGGAGGTGAAACCGGGGGGGTGCCACGTTTCCCCAGGGTCTATTTCAGGCATCAGAGGGGGGCCTGTGCATGACATGAGACTATGTGGATAAATGCAGCACAGTCAGCATGTGACTCTTAAGATGGGCCCCCCAAGCAGGGCTGTCTCACCCTTGAGCCCTTGGGGGCTGGGACCCCACCAGCGTTTGCCAAATGACCCCTGGAAGGACAGTCCGCTGGCTCTCAAGGACCACGAGCAGTGCTTTCTCACCCATGGGGCTGTGCAGGGGCAGCTTCAACACAGGGACAGCTCAGCAACACCCGAGGCTGACCCATTGCCCAGCAGGGTGGCGTGCAGGAGTGTCGAGGAGCCAGGCCCTGTGGCCCACAGACGCCAGGCAGAGGACACTGTGGTCTGTGCTTCGGCCAGCCAGCCACCCCACCAAAAACCAGGGCCATGTGAGGTGGGACAGACTCCCCCACAGCTTTACCAGGTCATGGTCAGCTCAACACAGAGCAGGTCCCCCGCAGTGGGGTGGGGGCTGCTGCCGGGAGGAGGGACAGGGAGAGGCGTGTGCAAACCTCGCTCCTTCCCACCTCACCTCCATCTTCCCTCCTGCCCAGGCTCTTGCCACACAGCTTCCTGACTACACACCTTCCCAGACCCAAGAGATGGGAACATCTCTGCCCCATTTCCCCCAAATGCAGCTTATCTCCAAGGACCCGCCTCTCCTCCAAAATCCTTCTTCTCACCCTTTCCAGCACCTCTCCTCTTTTGGGACTCCTCTTTCCCTTCTCTTCCCTCTCAAGCACCCCATTCCCCACTCTTGTAACGGGGACCCCTGTGTCCTGCCCTCCCCATGGCCAGCTCTGCACCCATCCCCCTCGGAACTCCACCCCTAGCCATGGCCCTTCGCTGGGGCTGAGTCCTGCAAGCCCCAACTGGCTCATGGGCCTGGAACACTTTACAAACAGGGAAGATTTGAAGTCTAACTTGAACCCCCACTCTGACCCTGGATCTAAGGTTGGCCTGAGTCTCCCCTTGTTTCACACTTAACTACGGGCTTCCCTCTTCCAGCCCTCTTCTTCCCAGGCCCTGGCCCTTTCCACACTTCCCCACTGCACCCCAGCTATTCCTTTCTGAATGAGGGCTGAGTGAATGCCAGCACGTACTGTGCGCAGCCACCGCGCTCTATATCATTTCATAAAGTAGGGACTGAAACTACCCGTTTTGCAGATGAGGACACTGAGGCTCAGACCTCAAAGCACAGTTGGTGGTGGGGCAGGAAGTTAGAGGACAGGGCCTGTGCTCTTCATCACGGGGCTCTGCTGGCACAGTGGACCATCAAGGAAGGTGGCTGGAGGGACGGGCAGGTGACAGAGCTTCTGGAAGCAGAGGAGGATGAAGGCCAGCTGTGACTTTGACAGAGGTAAGGTGGGAGGGAGACATGCAGCAGGCTTGGTGGCCCTGCAGTCCAACCTTCCTCCTGCCTGGGAGTGGCGGAGCAGGAAGGCCCATGCCCATGTCTGTGTGGTCCCCTGCCCACCCCAGGCAGGCTTAGAGGAACAGGATCCGGGTGGCCACATGTGCGTTTCGTCTTTCCCCCTCCTTACTTTTGCCACAAATATTTCCAGTCTTTTCGGTCTGTTTGAAATTGAAACTCTCGGTAACTGCTGCTCAAGTAATAAGACTGATCTGTGAGTGGAGGATGTTGCCCATTTCACCAGTTTCCATGATTCAGGGACCTCACAGATTCCGTGGTGACACACACCCCGTCAGCCCTTCTGGGAGCAGCAGCCCTGGACCTGCCACTAGAAGCAGGAGGGCTCCAGGGCCCAGCACAGCGTGGACAGGGGGTTCACCCGTTCCAAGTAGGGGGAGAGAGCTCCCCATGGAGGCTAGAAGCCGGAATCTGACCTGCTTCTGCCAATTAAATCAAGATGAAATCCTACCCAAGTCCAGACACAGGGACCACGGTGTGCAGACAGGTTGTTTCCTAGGGACAGGGAAGCCTCCTCTTGGCAAGAAAACAGGTCCATTTGGGCTCTGCGCTTTTTGTTATTTACTTTTAGCACATCCACACGTCACCCTTCTCCACATTTCACAGACGAACAGGGCCTAGAGAGGGATCCCCTGGCCTCTACATGGTGGAGGTGGAGCGTCAGAGAACCCAAGCGCTTGGGCCAGACCCTCCACCCTTCACTCCAGCACTTCTGTTTGCTACCACCTCCCACGGGAGCTCTAAATTCAGAAATACGTCTGCCGCATCCACGTAGAATTCTAAAGTGACCACCTAGGTAGCCGCAACCCAGGTAAGAAAGAGAACACTGCCTTTCCCCCAGGAGCCCCCATGGGCCCCTCCTTCCCCTGGACTTCAGTGCTCACTGCTCCTAGCTTTTGGTTCCATGCCCTGTGTGTGTTCCCAGACCTAAGTAAGAGCTGTGTTTTGTCTGGTTTTGAACATGTAAATGAACCCTACTGGTGTATTCTCTTCTTTCCCTCAATCTTGTGAGTCAGCTAGGTCAACGTGCATGCCTCCGCTTAGATTTTCCATGTTGTGTAGCATTCATGCATTGTATACACATGATCTATTAATCTAGTATTTTAGTGATAAAAGTTTCAGTTATTTCTAGTTCTTGGCTCTTAAAAAACTCTGAAAGGTATGTCTTTTGGTACATGTAGGACTATACTTCTGTGGGAGATATATATGGACCTGGATGGTAGAGAACGTACATCTCCAAATGTGTAATGCTGTTTTTATCCTTTTCCAAAGTGTTGTACCAGCAGAATGTGAGACTTCCCATTGTTCTGCATCTTCATGAACACTGATATAAAAGCTGTGTCAATTTTGTCAATCCAGAGGCACCCGGCTGGCTCAGTCGGTAGAGCGTGCGACTCTTGATCTCAGGGTTGTGAGTTCAAGCCCCACATTGAGTGTAGAGATGACTTTAAAATAAATCTTTAAAAAAAATTTTGTCAATCCACAGGGTTTATGGTAGTGTCTCAGTTTCAATATGCATTCTTGGACAATATTGCTGTGTGCTTTTCCGGGTTTATTAGCCATTTAGATTTCCTCTTTTGTGAAATGCCTGTTTGAGTGTTTACCCATTTTTCCATTAGGTTCTATTTTTCATTATTCTTAATAGGAGTTTTAAAAATGTTTTAAACACTAGTCCTTTGTTTACTGTGTTACAAACATCCTTTAACATTCTGTGGCACATCTTTTCCTTCTTAGGTGTCTTTTGAAATACGGTGTTTGGCTTTTTTTTTTTTTTTTTTTTAGATTTATTTATTTTTAGAGAGAGCCTGTGAGTGAGGGAGGAGGGGCTAAGGGGGAGGGAGAGGAAGAGGGGGGAAAATCCCAAGCAGAGTCTGCATTGAGTAGAGCCTGATTTGGAGCTCAATCTCACGATCTAGGAGATCACAACCTGAGCCAGAACTAAGAGTTGGATGCTCAACTGACTGAACCACCTAGGCACCCCTGAAATAAGCATTTTATTAAATGTAGTCAAATTTATCAATCTTTTCCTTATGGTTTGTGTTCCTTGTGTCTTAAGAAACCTCCCCTCCACTAGAGCATTGTTTTATTTTGAAATAATCATAGATTCACAGAACAGTTGCAAAAATTGTAGTGGTCCCCTGTGCCCTTTGCTCAGTTTCCCCCAATGATAACTTCTAACAAACTGCAGTACAGTATCAAGATCAGGATGTGGATATCGGCACAATCACAGACCTTGTTCAGATGTCCTGACTTTATATGCGTGTGTGTGTGTGTGTGGTTCTATGCCGTCATATCCACATGTCAGTTCCTGTTGCCTTCACACCACAGTGAAGACAGACCTTCTGTATCACCACAGGCGTCTCCTTCACGCTGCTCCTTGAGAGTCACATCCTGTGCCCTGGCAACTGTGAATCTGTTCAGCTCTGCAACTCCGTCCTTTCAAGAATGTTATACAAATGCAATCACAGGACATGACCTTTCGACACTGCCTTTTTCCGTAATATCCCTCCAAGTTGTTCAGAGACCAGGGGCCTCAATAGGGGCCCCAGAGGCCATCGTAGGACTGTGCCTTCACCAGAAACCTCCCACATCCATATTTGGAAAAGAGTCCTTAATTTTCCCTGCCAGACAGTAGGAAGTATCTCTTTAAGGAACAGAGGCACAGTTGTTTAGTTTTGTCAGGTAGTTTTGTTAATTATCTCTAGAATTTGCCTTTTTTGGTTTTTTAAAAAACATTTCCTCCCTCGTTTCAAAGGTTATATTCTCTTTGTAAAATAGAGAAAAGCATCCAAAATGAAAAATAGTCATCATCCCAACTTTAGAAATACCAAGAGAGTGTTTTGCTTCCTTAAAGGGGAAATTATATAAATGCTACTTTTGAATACTTTTTTAATTAAAAAAATTTTTAAGTAATTTCTAGCCCAACATGGGGTTCAAACTGATGACCCCAAGATCAGCTCTACCAACTGAGCCAGCCAGATGCCCCTCTTTGGGACAACTTTTCAGTTTAACACAGCATGAACATTTAAAAAAAAAAAAAAAAAAAAAAAAAGCATTCCATTTCCTCTTTTTTTTTTTTTTTAAAGATTTTATTTATTTGACAGAGATCATAAATAGGCAGAGAGGCAGGCAGAGAAAAGGGTTAGAGCCAGATGTGGGGCTCGATCCCAGGACCCTGGGATCATGACCTGAGCTGAAGGCAGAGGTTTTAACCCACTGAGCCACCCAGGTGCCCCAACATTCCATTTCCTTTTAATGCACTGCATAACATCCCAAATTCAAACAGTCTCCTAGTGTTGGATATCCAGGTTATCAGTTTCTGCTTTTATAAATAATGCTGTAAGAAACATCTTTATCCCAATCGTATTGTTCTTTTCCTGGCCAGGAGGCAGCATGGCACATTCAGAGAAGGCCCCTGCAAGGCCTTCTCTGGGAGGTCACGAAAGCATTTGACTCTTGGTCTAAAGATGCAGAGGGACACTGTTGAAGAAGGTGGGAGATTTTCATTTCAGGTGTGTGTTTGTAGAAGATCTCTGACTGCAGGATGGAGAAGGAAGTGAGGTGGATGGGTGACTTCAGACAGAACTCAGTGGTAGCCATGAAAGATAGGGGCAGAGGGAGCAAAACAAATGGACTTGGAGGTTGCTGGAGCTCAAAGTAGCAGGATTCAGTGTCCCTAGGCTTATGGCTTCTGCAGCTGGCAGGATGGATGGGGGTGCCACTCGCTTATCTGAGAACACTGGAGAAGAGCCAGGTTGTTGCTGTTGTTTTGTTTAATGATAGGAGTTTAGTAGGAGAGATCATTTGCTAGTCTTGTGCTGAGTTGGAGGTGCCTTTGAGATGCATATCGAAGTAGGGATACCAAAGGGGTGGTAGATATAGGAGTCTAGACTAGAGATACAGATCCAGAATGTACTGATGGGTAGACAGTGCTGAAAGCCATAGGCCTGGCTCACATCATGTAGGAAGGGCCTGTGTGGTGAAGAGAAGCCTGGGCCTAAAGGCTGTCACTCCTTGGATTACAACTGGCAAAGGCCAGAATGACAGCAAAAGTGCCCAAAGAGAACCCTCTTAAATTGTTGGTGGGAATGCAAGCTGGTGCAACCACTCTGGAAAACAGCATGGAGGTTCCTCAAAAAGTTGAAAATAGAGCTGGGTATATGACCCAGCCATCGCATTACTGGGTATTTACCCCAAAGATACAAAATGTAGTGATCCAAAGGCACATGTACCCAAATATTTATAGCAGTGATGTCCACAATAGCCAAACTATGGAAAGAACCTAGATGTCCATCAACAGATGAATGGATAAAGAAGATGTGGTATATATATATACAATGGAATACTATGCAGCCATCAAAAGAAATGAAATCTTGCCATTTGCAACAACATGGATAGAACTAGAGGGTATTATGCTTAGCGACATAAGTCAATCAGAGAAAGACAATTATCATATGATCTCCCTGATATGAGGAAGTTGAGAGGCAACATGGGGGGTTTGGGGGGGTAGGGAAAGAATAAATGAAACAAGATGGGATTGGGAGGGAGACGAACCATAAGAGACTCTTAATCTCACAAAACAAACAAAGGGTTGCCAAGGGGAGGGGGGCAGGGAGAGGGTGGTTGGGTTATGAACATTGGGGAAGGTATGCGCTATGGTGAGTGCTGTGAAGTATGTAAACCTGGCGATTCATGGATCTGTACCCCTGGGGCTAATAATACATTATATGTTAATAAAAAAAAATTTAAAAAAAAAAAGAAAAAAGGAAGAAATAGAGATCATTAGGCTAAATGGACAGTTTGAAAAATGGAAAAAAAAAAAAAAAAGTGCCCAAAGAACCTCATTTATATTGTCAACCCGGACGGAGCAAAAAATATGTTAACTGTAAGCCTATTACATAATGTATATGTTAACTAGAGTAAAATTAGAAAAAAGGAATTCAACAGAGAAAAATCAACAAAACCAAAAGATGGTTCTTTAGAAAGATCAATAAAATCAATAAGCCTCCAGCCAGGCTAAGACAAAAAGAGAGGATACAAATCACTAATATCAGAAATGAAAAGGGGACATCACTACAGATCTCATGAACATCAAAATCAAAATGACAATAAGGGAATACTATGACCAACTCCATGCTCACAAACTGATAACCTAGAAGAAATGAACCGACTCCCTGAAATACTTAACCTGTCAAAATTCAAATAAGAAACAATCTGCACAGGCCTACACCTACTTACGAAGTTCAATCAATAATTAATAACCTTCCAAAAATAAAGTACCAGGCTGGCCCAGATGGATTCACTGGTGAATTCTACCAAACATTTAGGGAAGAACGTATACCAATTCCCCATAGGTTTTTTCAGAATATAAATGCAAAATCCATTCTGTGAGGCCAGCATTACCCTAAAGCCAAACCTAGGCAAAGACATTACCAGAGAAGAAAACGACAGATCAATCTCTCTCATAAACATAAATACAAAAATCCTCAACAAAATATTAGCAAATTGAATCCAGTAGTGTATAAAAAGAATTATATACCACAACCAAGTTAGATTTATCCCAGGTATGCAAGACTGGTTCAACATTCAAAACTCAATTAATGTAATCCATCGCATCTACAATCTAAAAAAGAAAAATCACATCATATCAATAGATGCAAAAAAGACCTGTAAGGGGCGCCTGGGTGGCTCAGTGGGTTAAAGCCTCTGCCTTCGGCTCAGGTCATGATCCCAGGGTACCAGGATCAAGCCCTGCACTGGGCTCTCTGTTCAGCAGGGAGCCTGCTTCCCTTCCTTTCTCTCTCTGCCTACTTGTGATCTCTGTCAAATAAGTAAATAAAATCTTTTAAAAAAGAAAAGACTAGACAAGATCTGTGGAAAAATCCAATACCCATTTGTAATAAAAACTTTTAGCAAACTAGGAAGAGAGGGGAACTTCTTCAACTTGATAAAAAAAAAAAAAATCTACAAAAACCTATAGCTAGTATCATACCTAATGGTGAGAAACTCAAAGCTTTCCCACTAAGGTTGGGTACAAGGTAAAGATGTCCCCTTTCACCACTCCTTTTCAACACAGAAGTTGTAGCTAATGCAGTAAGAGAAGAAAAGGAAGTAAAAGATACAGATCAGGAAGGAAGGAATAAAACTGACTTTGTTCACAGATGACATGATCATCTTTATGGACAAAATCTGAAAGAATTAACCAAAAAAACCTCCTGGAACCAATAAGCAATTATAGCAAGGTTATAGGATAGAAAGTTAATGTACAAACATTAATTATTTTCCTACACACTAGCAACGAAGAGGTGGAATTTGAAATTAAAAACACAGTACCAATTACATTAGCACCCAAAAACAATGAAATACTGTAGGTATAAATTTAAAAAAAATGTATCAGAGCTATATGAAGGAAAACAAAATTCTGATGAATGAACTTTTACAAAGGCATATTTCATTCATGTTCATAGACAGGAAGATTGTTAAAATGTCAGTTCTTCCCAACTTGATCTACAGATTCAATGCAATCCCTAGCAACTGGTGGGGAGCCTGGCTGGCTCAGTCAGTGGAGAAGGCAACTTTTGATCTTGGGGTTGCAAGTTCGAGTCCCACATTAGGTATAGAGATTACTTAAAAAAAAAAAAAAAAAAAAAAAAAAAAGTTAAAAAAAAATATTCCAGCAAGTTATTTTGTGGATATCAGAAACTGATTCTAAGGTTTATGTGGAGAGGCAAAAGACCCAGAAGAGCCAATACAATATTGCAGGAAAAGAACAAATTGTACTACCCAACTTTAAGACTTAAAGCAACAGGAATCAAGACAGTGGTACTGACTATAGGAGCTTATGGTACTGGCGAAAGAATAAACAGATCAAAGGATCAGATTAAGGAGGCCAGAAATACACTGACAATAAATACAGTCAACTGATCTCTGACAAAGGAGCCAAGGTACTGTGATGACACAAGTATTCTTTCAAACAAATGGTTCTGGGACAACTGGACATCTACGTGACCAAAAAATGAATAAAGACACAGACCTGACACCCTTCACAAAAATCAACTCGAAGTATGTGTTGAATGAGCACAAAGAATGAAAACACAGAAAATAAGAATTACTTTAATATTAGTAGTGGCTTCAGTACCATCTGTTCCAAAGGAATTGAACTTCATAGAAGAACCTGTGAAGAATAATCTAAAAAGCACTAATTTTACAGGGCACAGAAAAAGGTGCTAGAAAAAAACAGGAAAAAGAAAAAGGTGCTTAGAAACAACACGGCCAATATACATACATGATCAGAGCACAAACTATACACGAGAGAAGAGGACTCTGGGCTATGCTGGAAGCGGTAAGGCAAGGGAAGCTCGAAACTTAGAAACTATTATTTTGGTCGAGTTTGGAGAGGAAGCATTTACATGAATTAGACAGAAAATCAGCATCACAAAAAAGGCTTCAAAAACAAGAAATTTGAAAATAAGAAATAGTAGATATTTACGTGCCTACTTACCAGGCATTCTGGCCACATCAAATCTATAGTGGAGCTAGTAATTCCCTGTGGTTCACTTAAAAGAGGATCTAGTGAAAATTAGAGGGGAGACACAACCATTTCCATAAGAAAAAACTGACATAGCCTAGAAAATGTGAGCAGTCTTAGGAAATATGCAAAGCTGTAGGAGATGTGGATTAAGTCAGTACAAACCTTTCACTCTACAGGGCCCACAAAGCCAGGAAGCCATGCTGTCACACCAGAACTTTATTTCACAATAAATGAACATCTGAACAGGGGAAGCCATGGAAGCCAGGAAGCCATGCTGTCACACCAGAACTTTATTTCACAATAAATGAACATCTGAACAGGGGAAGCGAATACGAGCAAGCATAATGAAAGTGGTGCTCAGGAGATCACAGCCAAAGAAATTCAAGACAAGAAAATGAAAAATATATTATTTGTTTTACAGCACAATGGATGTAGAAGGCAATGCAGCCCTTACACACAGGAGTTTTTCTAATAAACTCTGGTTTTTAATAACCTGGCACGTAGCCCTATAATTAGCTGTAATTTACTGAGACGTGCAATCTTAAATACAATATAATAAAACTGAAACCTCAGAGGAAGAATCTGAAAAAAAAATACAAGTCATAAAAATATGATTATTGCTGCAGGGATCTTGTACTCCTTGCAGAGATGAATCTAGAACTGTGTCACATTGATAGAACAGTGGGAAGAGGAAGTTCTGGCCTATCTGGTTGAGTGTGATCTACTTCCTTCAGGCTAAGGGCTCCTTCCTCTGGGCACACACATCCCAGAAGGCTGCATGCTGCCAAGACCTGCCCAAGACACGAGAGGTCCAAAGTGTCAGCCAAAAGGTTAGCCACCCAGGTGGCCTTTTGAGGCTCCCTTCTGGGGCTCAGTAATATCCACGTTGGGATCACCCCACACAGGGCTCTCTACGGGAATTCTACCAAACGTTTCCTGAAGGAGGAAAGACCCACTTCTTGCCACCTTTCCAGAAAGCATCTGTGAAGCACATCAGACTGTCTCAGAGTTTCATAGCTTTTTTCTTCCAGAAAACAAGATATGATCCTTGGGGGACCACGAAATTAATAAACCCTGAAATAAACTGCATCAAGACTTTCGAGTCTGTTCTCAACAGAATAATGAAATTAAAATAGCAAGTTTAAAAACTGAGAAACTTCTCTCCAGAGGGACTCTTCACTGGAGGCTGACAATTAGCGTGAGGCAACAGGAAACCATATATCCTGCAATAGGACATACCCCACAGCTCCTAGCACAGGTGCAGTCTAGGAGGGGACTGTGTGACAGCACTGTCAGCGTGTGACTACAGGAGCCCCATCCTCGGATACGAAAGGCAGGAAGGGGCTTCCTGCTGGGTGCTGCCTATCCACAATACCTTCGTCTGGTGAGGCCCTTGCTCTGTTTAACTGTGGACCCGAAGAGGCTCACTGAACCATTTCGCAGTGACCCGAACATTCGACCGGAACGCGGTACAACTGTCTGGTGCCTGCTATTGAAGGCCTCAGCATCCCTGCTCTCTGGGCTTCTGGCACCAATGGAGTCAGTTCCAAGCAATTCTGGGATGTCCACAGGGCTGAGGAAACAAAGAAAACACAAGTCTGAGAAGATCGGCAATCTCAGGAACAGTGGGAATGAAGCCCAACTTAAATAAGAACTAAAAGCGCAGTATAAATAAATAGCTTTTTCATTTACAAGTGACAAAACTTTGACCCTAAGCCATAACTAAGGCATTTTATTATTTTTTTTATACAAATTTTTTTTTTAAGATTTTATTTATTTATTTGACAGAGAGAGACCACAAGTAGACGGAGAGGCAGGCAGAGAGAGAGAGAGAGAGAGAGAGAGGGAAGCAGGCTCCCCGCCGAGCAGAGAGCCCAATGCGGGACTCAATCCCAGGACCCTGAGATCATGACCCGAGCCGAAGGCAGCGGCCCAACCCACTGAGCCATCCAGGCGCCCCTTATTATTTTTTTTTTAAAGATATTATTCATTTATTTGAGATAGAGAGAGAAAGAGAACAGGAGCAGGGACGCAGAGGGAGAGGGAGAAGCAGACTCCCCACTGAGCAGGGAGCCCAATGTGGGACTCGATCCCAGGACCCCAGGATCATGACCTGAGCCGAAGGCAGCCACTTAGCTGACAGAGCCACCCAGGCACCCCTATTCTTTTTTTAATAATGCGTCCATGGACACTCTGTGAAGCCTAGTCCCGGGGCACTCACCGATCCATGGTCAGGTGAGTTGAGAACATGTTGTTCCCTGCACCTCGAGAGCCCCAGCCAGTCAGGACAAAACAGTGTAGTGTAGGACAAAACTGCTGCCAGTGTAGCACCTGCTCTACCTGCCTCGACGGCTTCCCAGAGTTATCTGACCATGAAGGAGCCAGTCTTGGTACCACAGCACTTCAGAGTGCCAGGGGGACCGGAACGGCCATGGTACAGCAGCAGGGGGGGGCGACGCACTTGCTGGGCCATCCCTTGGTTCCCGGTGCTCTAGCTGTCAATTCCCTGGGAGGAGCGTGCCAGCCTCTGCTTCTCTGTGCGCCCTGTGGTGTCCTGCACAGGGGTGACTCAAGTACTTTGAGAGACAGGGAAAGAAGGAAGGAGAGGAGAGGATCACAGGGTGGGGAGGGGGCAGGTAGAGGTGCTGAGAGGAAGGGAAACCTGGGATCCGCCATGTGCACAGCCAGGACCTGGCACCACTGCTCCTTCACCTCCCACCCACTGCGCCGGGGCTCTCAGATGGCTCCCAGCCCCAGAGGGGACCACATGGCCCGCAGCTCAGCACTCAGGACCCGAGCAAGACCATCTCAAGCCCGAACAAGAACTGGAAGAACCATATGTTAAGGTCTCCTACTGGCCAAGAAAGGGAGAAACAGAGGAGGAGCAAGGAAGAACCGGCGCTGGTTGGGAAGTGGAGCCAAACACAGGGCTACAAACAGGCCTGGAATGGCAGAGGCCAAGCCGAGTGGTGGCTCAGCAGCATGGCCCATCCCCTGCAGACTCCTACCTTGGGCCGGTAGCCCCGCTCGGCCATCATCTTCGCTTCCTGCTGTAGCAGGGTGTCGCTGAGCTGCTCTGCCCGCCTCGCCTCCTCTTCTTCCTCCTCCTGCTGCTGGTCCTCTTCCCATGCCTGCAGCTGCCGCTGTGCAACCTGGCCACCGAGAGCACAGTCACCCAGGACAAGCTCCCAGGGCGGAGCCCTGCCTTGGATCACGAGGGGAAGCCCGTGGATCTGTGCCGGCTGGATAATCCCAGCTAAGGAACAGTGCCAGAGAGTGCCGCAAGAAGGAAGGGCAATTATGAGACTGGAAAGACAAAAGCTCTGGGTGTGCCCATGTGCTTAGATCATTCTGTGCTCCTATTAGGTCCCAAAATGAATAAAATGTACCCCAGCAAGCCAAAGCCTGGCAGATGCAGACAGGAAAGAGAGGGGCTTGCCAGGCATGACAGTCTTACTCCCACACAGACAGAGGACCTGGAGTAAAGCTGGAACTAATCAGGAGGGTTGGGGTTTCAGCTAGATAGGAAAAGAGATGCACTGAGCCCATTAGCGTGGGCTTCTCGGACGTTTCAGCTAGATAGGAAAAGAGATGCACTGAGCCCATTAGCGTGGGCTTCTCGGACAAGGTCCTAGTGCCAGGCCACGGAAGAAAGTCAAGGGTCTTGGCATCCTGTGCCACAGCGGGGAGGGGCCACAGCGAGGCCTGCTGCGTGTAGCTCACATCCCCCTGGCTGAGGCTGCCTCCCCCCATCACCCCCCCACCCCCAGCTGAACCCACCTGGGCCTCCAGTTCCTGTTTCCTGGCCGATTTCAGTTCTTCACTCTCCTCCTTCTCACGGCGAGCTGACTCTCTTGCTTCTTCAAGATTTTTAATAAGTTGCTCCCTGTGTCTCAGGGACTCCTCCTGTGCTCGTCGGTTTTGTTCAAGCTTTTCTCTTATTTGTTGTTGTCTTCCTGTCAAAACCTATCCACAGTGGGAAGGCAAAGAGCAGATTTTAGCGTGATGCTAACAGGTACCTGTTCTGTGAGCCCCAGCCTTGTCCTCAGCCTCAGGGCTGAATATGCCAGGTGAAGCCAAGTCCAGATCATAGGAGCGGCCCACACGGTGTCAGCCCTGCCTCCCACCTGTCCCCACCAAACACAAAATGCACAGACTCTGTGGCAGGGAGAGACAGCTGGGTACCGACAAGGTTAGAGGGGATGGAGCTCCCTACCCAGGACAGAAACATAGCAACAAGGTTGTGAGTCTCACTATCCATCAGTTCTAGAAAAAGAAACAACAAGCCACGCAGATGACCGGAGATAGAGTCTGGGTCGCCCCCTCAACCTTTTGGATTTAAATGTATTGCTTAGAGTGCCAGAAACCTTCTGGGTTTGAAACCTGGCCTCACCACAGGATAACATCCAGAGCACAGCCAGGCCTGGAGAACCAGGAACAGTGGGAAGCCACCTCCCACACCCAACAATTTTGCTCCCTGGCGGAGACACATAAGTGGCTACAACGAGGAGGAACATTTTTAATAAGAAAACAGAAGGTACTGCAGAGTATGGGTAGTCCCAAAGTGAGAGAGAACCACTGGGAACCCGACTCCTCATGGATTCCAAAATGACAAGCAGAAAATTAATTTCCATTTTAAACCACTTTAACATCCCCCCCCTTTTTTTTTAAAGATTTTATTTATCTATTTGACAGAGATCACAAGCAGGCAGACAGGCAGGCAGAGAGAGAGAGGAAGGGAAGCAGGCTCCCTGCTGAGCAGACAGCCCGACTCGGGGCTTGATCCCAGGACACTGAGATCATGACCTGAGCCGAAGGCAGAGGGTTTAACCCACTGAGCCACCCAGGTGACCCCCCCCTTTTTTTTTTAAAAAGATTATTTATTTATTTGTCAGAGAGAGAGCAAGCACAGGCAGACAGAATGGCAGGCAGAGGCAGAGGGAGAAGCAGGCTCCCTGCCGAGCAAGGAGCCCGATGTGGGACTCGATCCCAGGATGCTGGGATCGTAACCTGAGCCAAAGGCAGCCACTCAACCAACTGAGCCACCCAGGCGTCCCCACTTTAACTTTCAATACATGGATAACGAAGGCTTTTCTCTAAAAAGATTTCCTTTTTTTAATTTTTTTTTTTATTACGGAATCTCTACCTGCAATATGGGGCTTGAACTCATGAGCCCAGGATTAAGAGGTGCATGGTCCACCAAATGAGCCAGCCAGGAGCCCCTAAAAGATTTCCTTCTAATGGGGGTATGCCTCATGTGCATTCCTTAACTCCGACAAAGAAAACAGCTATGCTCCTCCAAGAATCCACTTCTGGTTACACACCCCAAGAAAAAAACATCCTAAATATGGAAAACAGAAAGCCTTATGCACCAAGCTGTTCACTGCAATGATTCTTGTAATGCCTCAAAATTAGGGGAGGGGAAAAAAAGAAAGAGTACCCCCAAGAAAGGAATAGAACACAAACTACAACACACACATGTGATATAATATGCAGTTGTCAAAACAGCTCCAAGACGTGACTATGTTAGAATGCTTGAAATCAAACCTCGTGGTATGAGGGAACACACAGAGACACACGTCATGCACAGAAACCCGAGTAGTCGAAGGAACCCAAGTAATGGTGCCTGTAGGTGCCGGGGGTCTGGGTGACTTGATATTTACTTCCTGTACTCACGAATTGTTTTCTACGAAGTTGATACTACTCTCATAACGACATTACAAGTCTCTTTAAGACAACCAGAGAAGCCTGCGTTCCAGAACATTTGGCAGGGTAAGTGCTCGCAGCTGCGATTACCTCGCTCATCAGTCTGTCTCGGGCGCTCCTCTCCCGGGCCCACTCCGCCTCTCTCTTCTCCCACATCTCCTTGGCTTCCTCCCTGGGAACACAGAGCAGATGATAGCAGGCTCCTTGCCACCATCGATGGCAGAAGACCACAAAAGAACCCAAGGGCTCCGCACACACATCTCCTGTGGGGCCAACCTTCACACCAACTTCTGCACCCAACTCTCCACAGGTGACAATTACGAACAAGCTCCCAGATACTGTCCCTCCAGTAAGTGCTCTGGGCTGCCTGTCACGCTCCTGCCTCCTTAAAAAACACAACTGTGATGACTGGCACCCAGGCGACTACAGCAGTCAGGACCCTGGAGAGAGGAGCCGTGCGGTGCCTGAGCTGTCACCTTGCTCCTGAGGTCACTGCTGGCTCACATGAGAGATAAGCAGTGGGGGATGCGAGTCCCCCTCCTCGAGTCCCAGGGATGTCAGGATTCAGTAAGATGAGGACGGGAAAGCACTCTGCAGTGTCTGACCCACAATCTGTGCTTAGTAAACGTGACCTTTCAGTTGATTATTTCAATCTCCTGGATGAATTTTTAGGGTCCAGAACCATCTGTAGTATCAGCATCTCCACAGTTTATAATAATTTCCCATCAAATTTCTAAAATTTTAAATGAACAGACCCTTACTGTAAACCCTAATGATTTCTTCAGGGAAACACCCCCAGAAGCCAGGTCTGTTAGCAAACACGTGCTCCTCACTATGGACAGCTGAGCAAGGGCAGAGGTTTCGGTCACAAGGGAGACCCCCGTGGTCCCTGTGTGGCTGTGAGGGACCAGAGTAGAGGCCAAGAGTGTCAGTGCCACCTCTCACCTCAACAGCAGCTGCAGCTCTGCCTCCCGCTCCCTCTCCAGCCGCAGCTGCTCCTCAATGACCTGCTTCATCCACGCCGCGTCGGCCAGGGCCTGCTCCTTCTTGGCCAAGTGCATGCGCTGGTTCTCATCCTCCTTCTCGAGGAGCGCCTGCAGGATGTGCTTGTCCGCCTCCTGGAGGGTGGACGAGGAAGCACAGCGGGGGCGGTGGGAGCTCTTCTGTGGCCCCAGCCTCCCACTCTCACAGCCCCTCCCTCCTGCACTCAGCACAGAGAGCAGACATTCCTGAGGCTTCCAAGGGTTCCAGAGAGAGAGATGGGAAGAGTCAGTAGAATCACTTAGGGACGGTTTTAAACAACACAGGAGAGGCCCAGGAGCTTTCCCTTTCCAAGGGAGACCCCTCTGCCGCCACACGCATGTCCCTGCCCTTGGACAGGCCTGGCAGCACAGCTTTCCAGAACACTGTTGGGCAACAGTGTCACTTCTGAGAACATACTGGAGACCCAAAGGCACAGAGACATGTGCACAAAATGCTCAATGCAGCCATGCTGTAAGAAGAAAGAACCACAAGCGACTGCGACGGAACGGGCTGTGATGCACACTGCTACAGTGGGGTGCTGTGCAGAGCGAGGGGGCTCTGGAGGTCCCGCGACGGGAAAGACGCGCTGGGGAAAAGTGGCGAGCTGCCCCAGCACAGCACCGCCGCCACCTCTGGCCCACCCTGACTGCTGCAGGCCAGGGTGGAGGCGAGCAGGCTTGCTCATTCCCTCTCCCTGTCCCTGTGCCACTAGCCAGCCCACTGACACCTAGTACAAAAGAACAAGCTCACTCCCAGTATCTGAGGTTTGCTGTTAGGTAAATAGGCTGAGGAATGCCACTTCGATTTTTAAAGAACCCCACTGCTCATCTCTCCGAGCATCCTGTCCATGTATCTGGGAGGAGACCACCGCAGACCCCTCTGGGGATGGGCGGGGACTCTAGGGCTGAGCAAGGCGGAATCTTCCCCGGGGTCTTATGAGAGCACACCCAGCTACTGAGCAACGGAAAGCATCTTCTTCCAAAGAGGGTGGAAGAAATGCCAGGCTAACCCAGACTCACCAGTTCCTCTTGGATCTGCTGCGTACGCCGATTGAGCTGCACATTATACTGATGTCTCAGAAAGCGTCTAGAAATGAGCAAAACAGGGGCTGCCTTCAGTGTCTCATAAACAATTACTGGAGGTCAGACAGCTGCTTACTACAGACTGTGTCCTCTCTGGTTTGGGGTACCCATGCACGTCTGGAAGAGTGAGAGGCTCGCCCCCCTGGCCAGGGCAGCCACTGGGGGCCCTGCTCACACACACCCCAGCTCTGCCTTCTGCCGGAAGGCTGCCATCTGCTTCCTCTCTTCCTCCAGCCTCTCCAGCTCCCACCGCTGCTTTAGCAGATTCTCTTGCTCCTTCCTCAGTTTGGTGGCCTGTGGTGGCAATGACAGTTAAGTCCAGTTAAGGTCATCAGAATCTGAGCTCCCTTCATTCTTCATCTGTATTTTCACCAAATGCAAGGCAACAGGGCTGGCGTGGCAGGGGGCAATCAGAACCCCCTCCCACCTCTGGGCTCTGAGCCCTGAGCCCAGCTCACTCATTTCCTGCAAGAGCCTTTCCCGGGCCTGTGGACAAGGATGAGACCCATGCTCCATGCTGCCACAGGACCCTGCACTCGTCCACGCCTTACTGTAACTTAACCTGTCTCCCCCACCCAACACTGTTCCTGCCGTGAGGGCCAGGAGCTTTGCAGGCCAGGGCTGTGGGCCCTGCTCACAGCTGTCTCTGGAGCCCAGTGCAGTGCTTGGCATCAAGCAGATCATGGGCATTAAGGACCTGTTTCCTGAATCATTTGGGCCTGAGGAAGGACAGGCTTCCCCTAGTCTGAATGGGAAGACCCAGCCCAGGAATCTAGCTCAGGGCAACTGCATCCCCAAAGAGCCTCCTGAACTCCTGAACCAAAGACCCTCACAGTTTATGCCTTGATATCCCCAACCTGCTAGCTGAGGAGAGGTGTAGCTGTGTGCTAGAACATCAGACTAATTCAAGTCTACTTAGTGCCCTGGAAAATCCAAGTTCTAAGAAGGTCCTCACACAGCCACTCTGGAAACACACCTAAGAGAAGTACTCTCTCCATATCATGAACATTCTAGAATCTGGGCATACAACCTAGGAGGATGGAAAACCACAGCTGGGAATACATGTGAAAAGGGAGAACCAAGCATTGTTGCATTTCTTAGATTCATCCCTTCCCCCGCATAGGACCTTCTCAGCACAGCTTTCTAAAACGCCATTTTCTAATGATAGGCAGCTGCTAGAGAGGAGCCAGGACCATGCCCTCACCTCCTGCTCCTTCAGCTTCAGCTCCTCCATCTGCTCGAGCAGCGCCTCCGCCTGGAGTTTGCCCTCCAACTGCCTCCTTTCCTCCTCTGCTTTCATCCGCTCCAGCGCTTCCCTTCGGGCCCGTTCATACTCATTTTCATACTGTTTGTTCTCTTCCTCTTTGGTGGCTTCTTGCTACGTGGACCCAAAGGAACCCAGGTCAGTATCTGTAACGCGGCCAGCAGAGACCCAGGTCCCCACCGCTGTTCCTCATTTGGATGTGTCTGCACCAGAGTGAGTCATGCCACTTATCAGCTGTGTGACCCTGCGTGAGGGAGCACCTTCCTGGGCTGTTCTCACGGTGAGAAGCACGGGTGTGATGCTTCCCTCAGAGACAACACTGGGGAAAGACTCAGCACAGGGCCTGGCACAGAGGAGGGGCTCAAGAATGTTGGGGTTCCTTCCCCTTCCAAAAGCCAGCAAAATACTCTCCAAAATTAACCCAGAGACACAGCTGCGGGTTCACAGAGGTGTGGACTTTTGTCCCCAGAGGGGCTGCCGTAAGCCAAGGTTGAGAGTTTACGATGCAAACTACATCAAAAGAGACAGCCAGCAACAACAGTGACCTTTAAGATGTGCATTCCACCTGCAAGTGGCCCACCCTGGTCCCCTGTGTGACTCTGCCCCTGGGAATGAACACAACGGATTGTCGTATGTGTCAGAGCAACCGCCGTTCGGTGTTAGTATGTTACATCAACTTCGATCAAGTCTATTCCTGGATCAGAGTCATTAACATCGAAAACAAGAAAACTTCAAGGCCCTGGAGACAGCATGCCCACCACAGCACGGAGGACTATTTCCCAAGTCATTTACCACACCTGTTTTTTTTCTTCTTCCTGCATTTTCCAAGAGTTTATCACATGCTCCTTGTGCAGGGCTGATTCAATCTGAGGGTGAGAAGGCAGAGAAGATGAACTTCCTCACTGGCTCATGTGACAGACGTATGCTGCAGGGTGCACCGGCAGTCGCCCTAAGTTCCCCACTCGAGGATACAGGGAGGCCCAGCTACCTTACAGGGGAGCACAAGGGGACCCCAACATGGACAGTCCAAATGCCAGCCAGTTGGTGTTTACTGATTTAAAGGACTAGGCAGTTCTAAGCAAACCGTAAGAGTTGTAACAAAGGAGCACAAACTTTTCTCCCAGCACCCTGGGGGTTGAGCAGGAGCCGGGCAGTGGACACTGAAATGGAAACAGGATCTGAAAGGCCACCTCTGGCTGCTCCAAAGTATGGAAGGTCTCAGGGCAGCAGGAGCTGGCTGAGGGACAGACTCAGCCTTCTGCCTGACTCCTCAGAACTCCTTCTGCAGAGCTGGATAAACACGTACTCCTGTAGCAACAGATGCGACATATCTGGGGTAGTCAAGAAGAGATTTCGGGATGAGGGGGTAGCGCCTGGGTGGCTCAGTCGGTTAAATGTCCGACTCTCCATCTCAGCTCAGCCCCTGATCTCAGGGTCCTGAGTTCAAGCCCCATGTTGAGCTCCACAATGGGTGTGAAGCCTACTTAAAAAAAAAAAGAGAGAGAGAGAGAGAGAGAAGAGATTTGGGTTTAAAGAATCTTTTGGGTCAGAAAATGAATTACAGCACTACCTAAAAGCTTTATTGGGGAAACCATCAGAGAGAAAGAACCAGAGCACAAGCAAAGGGAGAAGCAGGCAGAGGTAGAAGCAGGCCTCTTGCAGAGCAAGGAGCCTAATGTGGGACTTGATCCCAGGACCCTGGGATCATGACCTGAGCTGAAGGCAGATGTTTAACTGACTAAGCCACCCAAGTGTCCCTAATTTGAGTGTTCTAAATAAACATTTTTTTAAAAATAAAGATTTCATTTATTTATTTGACAGGGAGAGAGAGATCACAAGTAGAGCAGCTGGCGGGGCGGTGGGGGAAGCAGGCTCCCCACCAAGCAGAGAGCCCGACGCGGGGCTCAATCCCATGACCCGAGCCGAAGGCCCAGGTTCAACCCACTGAGCCACCCAAGTGTCCCATTTTTTTTTTTTAAAGATTTTATTTATTTGACAGACAGAGATCACAAGTAGGCAGAGAGGCAGGCAGAGAGAGAGGGGGAAACAGGCTCCCTATTGAGCAGAGAGCCCAATGCGGGGCTCAATCCCAGAACCCTGGGATCATGACCCAAGCTGAAGGCAGAGGCTTTAATCCACTGAACCACCCAGGAGCCCCTAAATAAACATTTCTGAGTAAAAGATTTTGGAGCACCAACCTAAGCCCTCAAATGGCCAAGAAAAGTCTTAGTGCTAACTGTATAAAACTCCAAACCACCAAATTACTCCGTTACTTAGTAACTAGCAATTTCCAAATATAATTAGGAATAAATAAACTCATCCCACCAAAGAAAGACACAAAGTTTAAGTTGAAATAAATTACTGACAACATCACGGGTCATCCTCCTCTAGCCCAGTCTCCATGGAAGGGTGCCGCTCAAGCCAGACCAGCCCTCCCTTGCTCCCAGGTCTCATCCATTGTCATCCTTTCTCCTGCCACCCCAGTCTGGCCTCCACTACCACTGCCCTGGCTTCACCCCTTCCTGCTGACTGCCACAGTGCTACCAAAGCTACTGTTCCCCAAAATGCAGCTTGGTCCCACTGTACCCCTGCTTAAAATCATCCAGGTGCTCTCCATGCTTCCAGGAGAAGGCCACACAGGGCTGGCCGGGATCTGGGCCCACCTGCCTCACCAGCCTCATCTCCTGCAGTCCCCCTTCCCTCTCTGACGGCACAACCTCTCAGCCACTGTTGCTCCGTGGACTCGCTCAGGCCTGATCCTCGCTCAGCTGCGTCAATCTGGAATGTCCTTTCCTCACCTCCACACCATCAGGTAAAAGCCCATGTCCTTCCAAACTTCACCCCAGCAACTCCTCTGAGATGTGTCTCTGACCTCCATCTTTCCGGGCCTGCAAAGCCCATTGCAATCTGCACTGTAACGAGCTGCCCACTGTCTCCTGCACTGGGCAGCGAGCTCTTGAAGAGTGGGGACCCCACCTAATTTCCACATGCCCAGGGGCTAAACCAGGCAGCGAATGTTCAGTAAGTGCTGGCTCAAGACCAAAGGAACCAGATCTGCCTGGTGCATTTTTCAGGTGGCTGCTCTCTCCTGTTTCACCCCCAGAAAGAGATGCAAGTTGAAAAACAAGAAGGGAAACATGATTTCATCTACTGAGGCAAATCAAAGGTTTTCACCTCTCGAAGTCTGGGGTGGTTCTTTTTCCAGTGTTCGTATAAAAGTTGTTCAGCAATCTGTCAAGAAAACACAAAGCCTCATGTCACTTCTCAAATCCATTCGCATTTTGGATAACCCCCAGCAGAAGTCAGCTCAAGCTGAGCGCCCCTCCACTGGCTCGCTGTCACAGCACCTGCCCTTCAGACCGCCTTCCCGCGGTGCACCCCCGGCTCTGGGAGACACCGGAACGGAACCAGACAAGCCTGACAAATGACTGCCACATGGTGATGGAAGGGTGCCAAGATCTGATGCTACAGATGGGTCCCAGATGTGACAGATCCGTTGCAAAAGGTAGAGCAGGCTTCAATACACAGACTGGGGCTCACCATTCCCCACAAGTACTGCCAAGCCTCTGCAGGACCACGGGACTGGAATAAAGGCAAAGGACTCAGAGGTCATGATTTAAGGGGCCAAAGAGAATAGAAGTGACTCATGCAAAACACACGTGAAGAACAACATAGCACAAGCCCCTTGCCCTGCAGGCTCTGCCGTTAACGGCTGGCTCATCAGACCAGAGTCCCCAGGGGCAGCCCCCACATAAGCCACACTGACTGGCTAGGGACACTCCCACTCTCCTAGGCTCCTAAGGGACTAGAAGACGTTACCAGTTTCCTCTGCTCTTCTCGGGCTGACTTCAGATTGCCGTGCCGCTCCCGGATCCTTCCCTCCCGCAAGTCCATGCTTAGCCGCAGTGCCTCCAGCTCTCTGGCGAGCAGGTCCTGCTCCTCCTGCAGGAGCTGCCTGAGTCTGTCCCGCCTGCCTTCCAGCTGCTTCCTCTTCTCCTCCTTCATCTTCTCCCGCTGGTAGGCATGCATGCTGGGGGTAGAAGGAGCCCTCCCTACATCGGTCATGTGACGGCCACCCGCGGCATGCTCTGCTCTGCTGTGTGGCCAAAGAGGCTAAGATGGACGCGACATGGTGATCCAGGAAAGTGTCAGCAGGTCATGGAACGCTATGCATAACAGCATCTTGGTTTCGCAATAAGGAAGTGTACAGTGGTCTCCCGTATGCACACAGTCACAGTAGTAGCTAATGCTTGAGCAATTACCATGTACCAGGTACTAGATACATGGATGGCTTCCTATTCACCATAAATCCTAAAAAGTGGATTCTGTTGTAGCCCCACGTCACGGAGGAGGAACAAGGCTCATTTATACAGCAAGTGACACAGTCAGGTTTTCCATCTAGGTTTATCTAACTCCAAAGCCTATGCTTTTACCTTCCATGTTTTTTACATTTATTTCTGTAACAATGGATGTGGGTGTGTGTGTGTGTGTGTGTGTGTGTGTGTGTGTGTGTAATTTATACACACACAGCTGGGGAAAAGTATGGGAGGATCTGCATCACACTATTAACCGTGGTTCTCTCTGGGGATAAAGGGTCACCCGGAGACTCCCAGATTCTACATATATTTCTTATTGTTTTCTCTTTTTCAATGCAAATATATTATTTCACTGGTGATCTTTCTTTTCAGTTTTCAACTGGAAACACATGACCATGCAGGGAACCTATGCCATCCAGCAAATTCCTCCAGAAAACGTGCTGTTAAGCCACTCCCCCACCCCCCACCCCCTGGGTTCTTAAAGCCACATGCCCTGACCAACAACTGGCTTCCTGCCTCTGTCCCCCTAAAGTCACTGTAGTTACCTCCGCTGGTAGGAGGTCTTGGAGCTCCATTCAGCCTGTTTGAAGCTACAGATATCAGACATCCTGAAGTAGCGGCTGTTCTGGTCCCACTGTTGCCGAAGCCGGGCCTCCTGCTCTCGGTGTCGCTGTCGGGCCATCTGCTGGTCCAGAAGCCTCCGGCTACACCAGTAAGAGGGCAGCGTGGGGAGTGCCATCTGAAGAGAACGGCAATGGTAGGAAAATGAGCCTACTGCAGCCCCCTAATGATTGGTCTTCACCTCTTGGCTGCCCCCGGAATCACCCTACTCCAGACCAATGACATCAAAAAAGTCTTAGTGCAGGCCCCCAGGCAGCAGCATTTTTCAAATGCTTGGCAAATCATCACTTTAAATAAGCCTGGACTGCACCCAGCTGTGAGCCAGACACCATCGAGGACGCTGCAGATGAAGGCAGGGAACCAGTCCTAGCAATGCTGGCCCAAACACTTGGGGACTTCAACGCTCCTCACAAAGTAACAGGGATAATGATTTCAGGAACACATATATGTGCCAAACTCTTGACATATATGATATTTTTTATTGTTAAAATCACTCCGTTATTTGGCAGGTGAGCAAACTCAAGCTCAAAATGGTAACTGGGTGGCTCAGTGGGTTAAGCCTCTGCCTTTGGCTCGGGTTGTGATCTCGGGGTTCTGGGATTGAGTCCTGCGTCGGGCTCTCTCCTCAGCGGGGAGCCTGCTTCCCTCTCTCTCTCTGCCTGCCTCTCTGCCTACTTGTGATCTTTCCCTGTGTGTCAAGTAAACAAATCTTTTAAAAAATAAATAAATAAAATTTAAAACCAAAACAAAATGGTGAAGAGGCTTGCCCAGGATCACAGAGCTAGGAAGCAGAGGAAATGAAAGGACCGGGATCCTATTTCATGACAGTGTCAAACCAAGGCCTGGGCTCTGTAGACAGCAAGAGGCTGCCTGTGGGGACCAATGTGCCCTGGCTCTGGCAACCCCCGGGGAGCGTCCCAGCCCAGCGGTCACAGCTGGAAGTGCTCTGGATTGGCATGGAGGACACATCCCTCAACTTACAGATGGAGAAACTGAGACCCAGAGAGGAATCGATGTGCCCAGATCACCGAGCAAAATGGGAACACAACGGAGACTTGAAAGCTGAGAGCAGTCTCACTCCAGACACCTCCTTCCCTGAGCCCAGAGCTGCCAAGATGGGCAGGGTCTACACAGTACTTGGCTACGACGGTGCTTACGGAACGTCTGTTGAATAGGAGGATAGGTCTGGGTCCAGGCCAAGCCTCAGACTCGGTGCTCAGAGCTGGGGAAAAATAATCCACATCTATGGGCCAAGTTTAGCATGCGGCTGCCAGTTGACAACCTGTCTTGGAACTGTGGCAAGGTGCACCTAACTTTTTCCTTGCCCTGTAAGCCGCCCGCGGAAAAGTTTTGCACCAGGAATCAAGAAACGAGACTCCTGTCCCAGATCGGTCCCATCCTTCACGCAGCCCCAACGTCCACAGACGACAAACGGGGTTGCAGAGCAAGGCGTCAGACCCAGAGCGCGCAGGGACTATGGGTCCCCGGACGCCAGCCGCGGTTCCCGCCAGCTCGTGGCCACTGCGGCCGGGCTCCCCGAGTCCCGACCCCCACGCCGGATCCGGCCTAGCCCATCCTCCGACTCACGTTCCTCCGCGCCCCGGAACTTCCGAAAAGTGCCCCCGCTGAGCTCCTGCATGCCCCAATCAAGGCCGGCAAGTCCCGCCCGGCCGCGCTGCACCAACGCCCGCCGTTTCCCCGCTCGTTGCCCGTGGCAACGGACGGACGACGGGGTGCCGCAAGGGCCAAGCCGCCTCCAGCGCGATACCGAACGCGCGGAGAGAAAGGAGGGTGCTTTTTTTCCTCTGGCGCCCTCTCGTGGGGGGCGGGAGATCAATCCCAAACGTCGCTCATCCCGGAAACAAGGAAAGTTGAAGGTAAGGGAATCCTCACTACTCCGCAAAAATCAAAACGGTGGTTACCTGGGGGTTGAAGGTGAGGGTTGCCCGGGGTGGGGGGTGGGGAGGTGGGGAGAAGGTCAGGGGGACAAGTCAGTGGTTCTCAAGCCTGGCTGCACACGAGAATCGCTTGGGGAGGTCTTAAAAGTCCAGGTGCCTTTAAAGAAGACAAAATAAATAAATCCAGATGCCCAGACCAAACTCCAGACCAGTCCCATCAGTTTCTCAGGGGTTGTCTCAGCTCCCCAGGTGCACACAGCGTGCAACCAGCTGAGAGAATCGCTGGCCTAAGTGGATACATTTATTTGGTTAACTATTATCTTTAACTTGGTGGTGGGTTCAAGGGTGTTCATTCTATTGGCGTTTTATGACTCGCATGTGTTACATGTATTATTTTATGTATGAAAAAGATAATAAAGGGGCGCCCGCCTGTCTCATTGGTTGAGCCTGCAACTCCTGAATGTCAGGATCGTGAGTTGGAGCCCTATGTTGGGCGTAAAACTTAGTTTAAAAATTTTTTTCTTTTTCTTTTTTTTTTTTAAGATTTCATTTTATTTAGTTGACAGAGAGAGAGAGAGAGACGTAGAGGGAGCAGCAGGCTCTCCACTGAGCAAGGAGCTGGATGGGGGCTCCATCCCAGGACCCGGAGATCATGACCTGAGCCGAAGGCAGTCGCTTAAGCGACTGAGCCACCCAGGCGCCCCCAATTTTTTCTTTAAATACATAAATTTACCTTAAAAAAATAGACAACTTCACTCATTCAGCCTCTTTCATTTGCCCATTTTTCTTTAATTCTCTTAATTCCTCCCTTCATTCTTATTCATTTGTCTAGTTTCTTTTCTGGGTGCAGCAAAGCAAATTGTTGAACATTTTGGCCTCTATTCCAACCTCCACCAAGCCAATTCTGGGGTCTCGGGCAGGTCACTTCTCTCTGGAAATGAGAGCAGTAAGGAAATGGAACAGAGAGACCATTAGACCAGGCAGCTCTGGTTCCTTGCTAGCCTAGCAAGCAAACAAAACCTAAACCAGAATCAAGCCAGGCTGCACACAAGAAATCTGAGAAAATTTAAAACTGAGTGTCCGAGAAAAACTAAATGTAAGGACAACCAACCACTGACATCTGGCCTTTCCCAAATAAGGCAACTGCATAAGCGACTTCCTTGCTTTGCCTCTGCTTCTTCTCTGTAAAAAGCCTCTCCCCCAGGTCCTGCCCACTGGAGGAGAGCTCCTACCCACCTTTGGTTTGGTGCTACTCAGTTAAAACCGATATATGCCAGGGCGCCTCAGTGGGTTAAAGCCTTTGCCTTCGGCTCAGTTCATCATCTCAGGGTCCTGGGATTGAGCCCCACATCGGGCTCTCGGCTCAGCAGGGATCCTGCTTCCCTCTCTCTCCGCCTGCCTCTCTGCCTACTTGTGATCTCTGTCTGTCAAATAAATAAATAAAATCTTTTTTAAAAAATCGATATATGCCCTAATAAACGCTTGGAAATTTTAATGTGCCTCAGTGTACCCTTTAACAAGAGTACCAGCAGAGCTGTTTTTTAGCATTGCCCTTGTGAGATGAAATGAAGGTTTCCAAGGAGAGCACGCAGGTGCTGTTTACCTGGTACATCTCAGGAAGTACTTTCTTCCCATCTCCCTTTACTTGACTCTTGCTGACTCCGGGTCGGCCCTGCCCCATGCATGAGATTCCCCAGGGTTACCTTCCTGTTAGTCCCTACCTCTTTGGCCAAGATCATGGCCTCTTTTCCATATTGTATCCCCCCTGCCTGCCGACGGGCCAAGGAGGCAGCTACCCAGGGGGTCAGCCAACCCAGCAAAAGAGCCCAATACATGAACGCTTATTGGTGGGTCTGAGTGTGGTAGGAACTTCAGAAATATGTGAATTGGGGTGGCGGGGGAGGAAGAAATATCTGAATTGAGTAGGGGGAGACCTGGCTTAGGTCCTGATTTTGTGCCTCTTGAGTGAGTCCCCTCTGCTCCCCGGGCCTTTGATTTTCTTATCTGTATAATAATTACCTTAAAGGACCAAAAAGGCTCCACTAGTGCGACTCCAGGGCCTAGGGCTTGACTGGTGTGGCCCTTGGGCCATGGTCTCTGGGCCTCACTGCTGGGCAGCCATCCCCACCGGCCCCCACTTATTCAACTTCTACCCTCATGATTACATAGCTTCCTGCAGCTCATTAAGCATGTTTACGAGTATCTTTTCCTTTGTTCTTCTCAGGACCCCTGTGAGATATTTTACTGTTGTTCCCATATACTACTTTTTTAAAAAGATTTTATTTCTTTAAAACATTTTTAAAGATTTATTCATTTTAGAGAGAGATTGAGAGAGACTGCATGTGCGCACGAGCAGTGGGAGGGGCAGAGGGAAAGGGAGGAAATCCTCAAGCAGACTCCCCACTGAGCACAGTGCCCGACGCTGGGCTCCATCCCAAGACCCTGAGGTCATGACCTGAGCTGAAATCAAGAGTCGGACACTCAACCAACTAAGCCACACAGGCACCCCAAAAGATTTTATTTTTTTTAAGTATAATTCCTACACCCAACTCAGGGCTTGAACTCATGACCCAGAGATCAAGAGTCACACACTCCACTGACTGAGGCAGCCAGGAGCCCCTTATTCCTGTTTTAAAGTTGTCTGAACTGAACCTCAGAGAGTGGTGTCCTTGCTCAAGTGAGGTGGTAGAAGCCCCACCCTGTCTGATTCCGGGACCCCCGGGCCCTCTCAGCAGGGATCACCCTCTTCCCTGCTGTCCTCCCCGCCTCCAGCACAGGGGAGGCTCACCATAAATATTTGTTGCAAATGAATGAGTAGATTCCCTGCTTTTGGGTCCCTTCTTCCTCTCCAAAAGGAAAAGGGAAGCATAACATAGAAAGAAAGCAAAAAGAAAAACAGAGCTAATGTTATTTGAATACCATGCGCCAAACACTTTGGGATGTATTCCCTCCCTTAAGCCTCCTTCCAGCCCGTGAGAGTCCTGCCTCCATCCTGTACCTAAGGGACCTGAGACCCTTAAGCAGTCAAGCCACTCCCTTGGAGGTCACAAAGCAAGGATTGTGCGACCCAGAATTCACATGCAACCTCCAGGAGCATGTGTTCCCTCTTCAGACTGCTATTCCAGGAGCTTGCAATTTGCAGGTGGAGCTCTTAAAAGAGGCCGGCAGATGTGGACCAGCTGGGCCATTTAAAGAGTTCAGTATTAAATATTTAGTGACAGGTTGATGACTGGCCCACAGGAGGCAGAGAGGGGAAGGCTTGGCAGGTGGACGCTGCTCGTGCTGGGCCCTGGGCCAGTGCCATGAGGAAGACTATTCTTGGACTTGTGTCTTTGGGTGTCCCAGCACAAGAGGAGAAAAGAGGGCTGGAGACATGGCATGACGACACAGGAGCTGCTCCCCATTGGCTGAAGGGTGGTGGCACTAGAAGCCGTGCCAGGCCCTCAATTAGTAGGTGGCATTGCCAAGGCATGTTGGTCGAAGCTGGGTTTTCATGGGGTTTCAAAATCAGCCACTCCTCCGGCTTCTCTCTTCTCACCGGGACTGGGCTCCCTATCCTCCCTGAAGATGACAGATGCTGCAGCAGACCCTGGGGTTATGGGGCTGCCTATGAGAGCGCCCAGTTGTGTGTTTTAATAATAAGAACAGAACTAATCGTAACTATAGATATCTAGGGGAAAGAAAGTGTAAAAAAGCATTCACCAACAACAGTGACTAATTCACTAGGGGGCACGATTCAGGGTGATTTGAATTTTTATTTCTCCCTAGGTTTTTAAATTTACAATGGTCACTGCTACTTGTATAATTTAAAAAATAATAATAATACATTGGTTGGTGAATCCTAACAACCTGCCTTTCCATCGTGCTTAAGGCTTTATGAAGTACTTTCCGTGGTGAGTGGCTCTCAACCTGGACTATAGGTCTGAATCACCTAGAGAGATTTTTTTTTTTTAATCATGATGCTTGATCCCCGAGACAGAGGTTCTGATGTAATTGGTCAGGGATGGGGCAGTTTATCTTTTTAAATAAAAACCTTTTTAAAGATTTTGTTTGTAGTTGAGAGTGAGAGAGAGCACTTTGGTGGGGAGGCAGAGGGCAACAGAGAAAGACTCCCCACTGAGTAGGGAGCCGGTCAAAGGGCTTGATCCTAGGACCCCAAGATCATGACCAGCTGAAGGCAGATGCCCAATGGACTGAACCACCCATGTGCCCTTTTTTAATTAAAAAAGTTTTAATTGAGGGGCGCCTGGGTGGCTCAGTCGATTAAGCATCTGCCTGCGGCTCAAGCATGATCCCAGGGTCTTGGGATCGAGCTCCATGTCTGGCTTTCTGCTCTGCAGGGAGCCTGCTTCTCCCTCTCCCTCTGCCTGCTGCTCCGCCTGCTTGTGCTCTCTCTCCATCTCTCTCTGTCAAATAAATAAATAAAATCTTTAAAGGTAAAAAATAAAATCCTTAAAAGCAAAAAATAAAAAAATAAAAAAAGTTTTAATTGAAGTATAGTTGATACACAATATCATATTAGTTTCAGGTGCACAATATAGCCTTCAGACAAGATAATCACATACATAACCAAAGGGAGTGTGATCACCATCTGTTGCTGAAGTTGTTACAATATTATTGACTGTGTTCCCTTTGTTGTACTGATCATTCAGGGGACTGATATATTTAACTGGAAGCTCGTCCATATTTTGATTAAACTTTATTTTAGAATAGCTTCATTTTTAAAATATTTTATTTATTTGAGAGAGAGAATGAGAGAGCGAGAGAGAGAACCAGAAGGGGAGGGTCAGAGGGTGAAGCAGATTCCCAGCTGAGCAGGGAGCCCAATGCAGGACTCGATCCTAGGACCCTGGGATCATGACCCAGCTGAAGGCAGACTCCCAACAACTGAGCCACCCAGGCGCCCCAAGCACGGCACATGCTTACTTCATTCCTCCGAGTGTGGACATCATCATCCTGAAAGACACCTGTGCAGGTAAGTCCGCCCTTTTCAGATCCATGGCCGGGACCTCCCATGACCAGTAATGCTCCATCTGGAAATCAGGTGAGCTCCTCAGACCCTGCTCCTATGTGCAGAGGAAGCTGCTGCAAAATGCAGTCATGTTCCAGAACCTTCCATCCAGAGCCCTCTGGTAGTTCAGCCTGCTTCCAGCTGCTAGAATATATT
The DNA here is from genome assembly GCF_002288905.1 of Enhydra lutris kenyoni. NCBI lineage: Eukaryota > Metazoa > Chordata > Mammalia > Carnivora > Mustelidae > Enhydra > Enhydra lutris. The sequence continues at coordinate 17,261,341 of NW_019154130.1, read as the reverse complement.
CCTCTGATGGAATGGCACTGTTTTTGGTCTTCCTTTTATTTTTCAAGGCCAAGCCAATAGGAAGGAAGGAGCCTCCAGGAAGCTCTCAATCATTTTGTATCTCTGAGCTTCGATTTTCCCATCTGTGAAATGGGGATGATAACATGAGTTTGTTATTAACAGCTGCCTTAGCCCAGAGCCTGGCCCAGTGTCAGGACCTGACAAATCATCACTGTCGGTGTTACAACGGCCCTGATAACTGACAATTGGGACACACTGCATTTTCCCCATAGCGTTCACTGCAGTGTGAAAGCAATGATTTTTTAAACTTAATAACCTGCGCACACAAGACTGTGAGCTTCACGAGAGCAGGGACCTCGCTGCCTTGTTCCTATGATGTGTCACCAAGTCTCTGCTCTACCGATTGGTCCACAACAGGTGCTTAGTAAAAATACTGAATGAAGGAGTGAGTGAAACTCTGGCCAGTGGAACACTAACCTAAGCACACTTGTCATTGGGGACATGGGGGCAGGAGCTGGAGGGCCACACTTTTGCCAGCAATTTGCCCCCAACCTTGGCCATGTGCCAGGACTGGTTCCTGAAAACGAGCACAATCTCGCTTGAGCAAGTACCTGGGCCGTTCCTGAGTCCTCTCCTGAATGTCAAGATCCTTTGTCCCTGGGGCAGTCTTCCCCACTTGTCCTGTCTCCACACCACCCTCACCAGGACAGTAAAGGACTCACATGACTGGCCTAGGTCCTGGGGGAAGAGCAGCAGGAGCGAGGAACACACCCCCCAAATCCACTATTGAAATTAGAAGGTAGAAGGGTGTAGAAAACAAGATGGAGTCACTCATGTCAAGCAGGGGCCTGTGCGGAGTAATGACGCCAGCCTCTAAGGGAACCTCGGCTGTGAGATATCGCCAGGACCAGCCCCAGCTGACCACACACCCGAGCTGATAACAAGCAGGAGCAGAGCAGGTGTGCGGCAGTCCAGGACTGATAAACCCCTTTCAACGGCAGAGGATGTTGGCAGCAAACTGTCAGACACTTCAGCCATGACCCCCTCTCTGTTTGCCCACTGAAAAAAAGGCAAACACCACCCAACGGTCTGCTCGACAATCTCCCAACAGAACTGAGATCCTTCCCGGTTTGAACAGAATAAGGAGAAGCAGTAAGTGCCAAGAGCTGACCGGGACTAAACCCAGGTCTCTTCTCAACAGCACTCGCAGACGGACTTCACATTTTTTCTTTTTTTTTTTTCTTTCTGTCCTTAACTTCCTCCCCACTCTGTCATCTTATTGGTTGTGTGACTTGTGTAGTGTTCTGCTCTGCGTGCTGTGTAAGAAGCCAAGTCAGTCATGTGGTGAAATGTCATTGACTTTGAAATCCTGAACCTGCTTTGTAATTATGTGAACCTGGCTTTAGGACTGAATAAAGCTGTCATTGTGGAAAGACATATCTCGTGTGTGTGTGTGTGTGTGTGTGTGTGTGTGTGTCTTCATAGCGTGCTTGTAACAGAGGGAGGGACCTTGAAATTATCAGGCCAGACCTACTCCCTTTACCCTCAGGGAAAATGAGGCTCAAAGAGGGACCGTCGTCAAGTCTTGAAACCAGTCCACAGGTTTAGATCCGGATCTCGGGTCCCCTGACAGGTGGGCCTGGGTGCTTTCCACTTTCCTGGACTCCCTGCTTTTACCCCGAATTTCTGAGAGCCGGGGAGGGCATGTTGACAGTCAGCGACATCACCCTTGGCATCCGCATAGGACCTCTGTCAAGTGCCAACATGTGTCCCAGGTGAATCTTTAAATATCCCATCTCCCTGAGCATTGTCCGTGACGCTTTGAAGGAAGTGTCATTAGGATCTCCATTTTGCAGATGAGGAAACAGAGGCTCAGAGAGATAATGTCATTTGCTCAAGGTCACGCAGCTGGAAGTGGTAGACCTAGTGTTTGATCCTGTGTCTGCCAGAATGCAGAGTCTGTGTTCCTGTTGGTTCCCTTGTCTCAGGTTGAGATGCTCAGATTCAGTGTATGATTTATTCCTGTTAGAAAAGGGAGAAGCTCGGGCACGTGGGTAACTAAGTCGGTTAGGCATCTTCCTTCGGCTGGGGTCATGATCCCAGGGTCCTGGGATCGAGTCCCGCATTGGGCTCCCTAATTGGTGGGGAGTCTGCTTCTCTCTCTCTCTCTCTCTTTCTCTGCCTGCCACTCTGCCTACTTGTGCTCTCTATGTCTCTGTCAAATAAATAAAATCTTCAAAAAAAAAAAAAAAAAAAAAGGAAGGGAGAACCTCAAGAAGTGATGTGGGATGAAGGAGACCAGCTTTCAATTTTTCTATTTCTCCAGCTAACAGCAGTCATTTGCCGTGAAGTGTTGGGTCAAGGACACAATGTTTGGGTCTGCTGGCAGCACTTTCCCCCCAAACCCCCCCCCCCCCAGCACTGCACCCTGTGTGGGTACAAGAATGAGGTGGTATTTTCCCTTTCCTCTGCTCTGTGCCGTTTCAATGCCCCCAATACTATTTTCATCCAGTAACTGAAAAACTGTGCAAATATTGAGTTGCGTATGCTGTGCCGTTTTCCTGGGACAGCAGCAAGTGGGCCTGCTGGTGGGTGTCGCCTGTGTGTTAATTAGGGAAAAGCAGCAGACGGGCCCTGGAAACAGCAAGGCGGGTTGGCAAGGCGGGTTGGCATGGTGGCTCTTCACACTCAGAGGAGTTGGCTCAACAAAGCCCATTTGGCACATTTAGTCCTGCTGAAAACCTGGCAGTTGGAGAGGGGACATCACTGGAATCAATTACCCCCAGGACTTCCAGTCCTGGGTGGAAATAACTCAAGAAATCAATTCATAATAACCACCCCATTCATCGAGGGCTGCCTCCCTGCCAACTTGCCAACTGCCTGATTTACATTAACCCCTTCATCCTCACATCAGCCCTGAGAAGTCATGACAATGACCTATCAGCCTTGTTTTACTGATGAGACCCTAGGGGCCAAGGGTGGGCCACTCCAGGATCGGCTGCATCGTCATGAAATGATGGGGAGTTAAGAAGCCATCAAACCCCAGCAGCTTCAGGAAAAGTGCTTTACCTCCCACCCATCCCCGCCGGAACTGCCTAAAAATAATTTAGATAGAGGACCTGCTCAAGGAAGAGAGCTAGCACCATATATAACCCCATTATGGTATGAGCAAGGTATGGTGGACAGGGAGGGACCCAGGAAGGTCACTTGGATCAAAGTCCTCTCTAATATCCCGTTGTTCCCGAGCAGCCCAGCAAACGTGTTTACCAAATATTTACTCTTTTTAAAAATTTTTATTTACTTATTTGACAGGGAAAGACCGAGCACAAGCATGGGGAGCAGCAGAGGGAGAGGGAGAAGCAGGCTCCCCGCCGAGCAGAGAGCTCAACGCAGGGCTCGATCCCAGGACCCCAGGATCATGACATGAGCCAAAGGTGACGCTTAACTGACTGAGCCACCCAGGCAGCCTCCAAATATTTACTCTTTTTCATCTTCCTGTAAACTGCATTCCTTCTCTTCGAAGTCCCAGACCCCCTACCCCTTCTCCTTAGTTCAGCATGACACATACAGCTCACTGTGCCTGTCTTTGGAATTTCCATGTCTACGTGGATTCCCCCATACATACAAAATTCAATCTGATTTTCTCCTGTTAATCTGGCTTACATCAACTTGATTCTTGGTCCAGCGAGGACCTTGAAGGAACAGGAGAATCTGGTCCCCCAACAAGACCATGGAAGGTTAGAGAGGGAAAGTGTGGTAGGCTAAGTAATGAATGTGTCCCCGAAGAGAGGGGCTCTCATTCCCTGGAACCCCTCAATGTGACCTTATGTGGGAAAGGGTCTTTGCAAATGTGATCGAGTTAAGGATCCTGAGCTGGAGGGATTACCCTGCCTTACCTGGGTGGCCCTAACCGCCATCACAAGCACCCTTATAAGACAGAGACAAGCACCCTTATAAGACACCCACCAGGAAAGCTATGTGAAGACAGAGGCAGATATTGGATCTGTGCAGCCTGAAGCCAAAGGATGCCCGGACCCCCCAAAAGCTAGAAGGGGCAAGGAGCCGATTCTCCTCTAGAACTTTCCAAGGACATGCCATGGGGCTGACACTTTGATTTTGCCCTGGTGATACGGATTTCAGACTTCTGGCCTCTGAAACAGAATAAATTTTTGGTTGTTTTAACCCACCAGGCTTGTGGGCCTTTGCAATACGGCAGCCCCAGGAAATTCACACAGGAAGTGACTTGTCCACAGCCACCTAGCTAGAGAGTGGAGGTGTTGGGCTTCAAACACAGTAAATGCTCAGAAAACAGGACCTGTCGTTGTCGTTGTTGTTACTGCTGCCTGCAGAAAGGCTGGGGGATAAAATGTCAAAAAGACCATGGATTTGACCTACTTTATCCATCCCAACAGATCCCATTGGGGAGAGACAGTCTGAGTAACCAGGATTGGATGATTCAGTTTGGGAAGAAGCTATTAACCCCGGGTGGGGCTGGCTCGGGGAGATGATGAAACCATGCAGGGTGAACACCTCAGCCCCACTGGGTCACTTCCAATCACAAGAGTAAACTCCTGCTGGCTAAGCTGGTCCTGCAGATAAGCTCAAGAGGGAGTATGCCGTAGACAGAGCAAATAGGATGGCCCAACAGTGCGAAAAGATGAGGTAGTTCCTCTGTGTCTGGCTGAATTGTCCCCCATAACACTTTACTTATTGCTGATTTCATCCTCCGCTCTCTTTGGTTCAGAGTAAACACACCATGCGGCCCCTCCCCTCTTCCTTTCGTGTCTCCTCCTTTCCCTTCCTTTCCCTTCCCTTCTGTTCTTGAGCCATTCAACCCAAGAGCCATAGGTGGGTCTCAGCAAGGTAAGCATCAACAGTGGGGGAACAAGGAGAGGGGACATGCTGACCCTGCAGAGAGTGTCCTAGCCCACATGGGGTGGGAGGAGTACAGCCTCGGGGACCAGAGCTCATGGGAGGGAGGAGAGCATACTCGCAGAAAGGCAGCCTGGTATGAAGTGTCTGAGCTCCAGTGGGCTGGAAAGGGCATCCCTGTCACAGGGAGGGTGGCATCCACATTAAGAAATTGTCACATATGGGGACAAATAAGCAAACACACTGAAAACAACAAGAACACCAGGTTTCTCAGTGGACAAGGGAGTTACCAGTGTGGAAAGGGGAAAAACGGTAATTAGCTCTGGGGACTTGGATTGTAATTGGATCTCTTGGGATGAATTCATGGTTTTTTCCTTTGTGGTGGTTGTTCTTTTAAGATTTTATTGATGTACTTGTTAGAGAGAGAGAGAGAGAGCATATGTAGGGGGAGAGGCAGGCAGAGGGAGAAGCAGGCTCCCCGCTGAGTAGGGAGCTGGATACGGGACTCGACCCTAGAACCCTGGGACCATAAGCTGAGCCAAAGGCAGATGCTTAACTGCCCTAGCCACCCAGGTGTCCCAAACTCATGGTCCTTAATATAACAGAGGACTATAGAGGAAAATGGAGACAAATATTGACATAAATGTGTGTGTACATGGGTGTGCACACGCGTATGTAATTCTGTCCATGGAGAAGATCTAGGAGCAGGGACTCCCCAGTAACAGGAAGCACATATAGATCTTGAATACTGAATACTGAATACTGTTCTCCACAAAGAGGGACTTCTGTGTTTTGGAGAAATGGCTATATTCAGGCCTAGGACAGGGAAAGGACACATATATTGTGTTAGTGGGTAAGGAAGTGCTCACAGAATGAGTGACATGTCGAAAAGACACAGAAGCCCACCTGCAGGGGCCATCACAAGCCCAATCTGGGATGAACTGTCACCTAAACAAAGAAAAGCAGTAACATACTGTAGCCCATGGAGTCATTTACATCAGTCTCTACGGACATACACCAATGGAAAGTTTGATGAGAGGTGGGACATTTACCTGGTCTCCAAGTACCTCCCTATGAATTATTTCTTAATGAGAAAAAGAGCAGGTTCACTGCACAGTGGGGAAGCCTGGAAGACACCACCTCATTCAGTGACCGAAGTTCACAGTACCAAGTGGGACAAATTGAGGTCAGGCGTCACCCGTTATGATGCAACAAGAAAGGCACGGTATCACTTCTGCGATCGTTAATGAGGTATAGAATCCACATTCCAAAAAAAAAAGAATCCACATTCCACCTCTAATCTAAGACGCATGGGACACCTGGCTGGTCTGGTCAGTAGAGCGTGTGATGCTTGATCTTGGGGTTGTGAGTTTGAGTCTCATGTTGAGTTAGGGATTATTTAAAAAATAGAATCTAGGATGCATGACCTGAGGGGTGCCTGGGCTCAATCAGTTAAGCATCTGACTTCTGCTCAGGTCATGATCCTACGGTCCTGGGATCGAGTCCCAAGTCGGGCTCCCTGCTCAGTCCAGGAGTCTGCTTCTCTTGCACTCTCTCTCTCCCTTTGCCCCTCCTCCCACTCTTTCTCTCTCTCTTAAAATAAAATAGATAAAATCTTTCAAAAAATGAATTACCTGAATCTAATTAAGAGGAAACATCAGATGAACATAAAGAGAGAGATACTCTCCAAGTAACTACACTGTCTCTCTCTTTTTAAAAAAGATTTTATTTATTTATTTGAGAGAGAGAGAGAGAGAGAGAGACATAGTGAGAGAGCATGAGAGTGGAGGTCAGAGGGAGAAGCAGACTCCCCATGGAGCTGGGAGCCTGATGTGGGACTCGATCCCAGGACTCCGGGATCATGACCTGAGGCAAAGGCTCAACCAACTGAGCCACCCAGGCGCCCCACTACACTGTCTCTTTAACAGTATCCAGGTCATAAGAGCCAAAGAAAGACTCGGGAATATTCCAGATTGAAAAAGAATCAAGAGATGTCATAAGACAACTAATCATAGGCAACACGATATCCTGAAGTGGACCTTTTTTTTTTGCTACAGAGGACATCATTTGGACAAATGGTGAAACCTGAATGGGTCTGAGCTTTAGTATATGAGCTGCCGAAGCGAGCACGGGTCTGAGCTTTAGATGGTAATGATGAATCAGTGTTAATTTCCAGCACTGATGGATGTACTGTGATTCCATTGGAGAACACCCTTGTTTGGAGGAAATACGCACTGAACTAGTCAGGGTGATGGGCATTGTGTCAACAAACTTCCAATGGTTCAGGGGTATAAAGTTACTTGAATTGTACTCACAACTTCTCTGTAAGTTTGAGATTATGTCAAAAGAAAAAAAGGAAACAAAATGTTCTGTGTGGCTTACATAGCATTTTTTTTTTTAATTTTGAAATCATTGCCAACATCTAAAAATCAGATTTTACCTCTAATCTAGTTTTCTCACTTGTTGGGAAAGCTGAAATGCTAACAGCTCTGGGCAATGAGTGGCCAGGCGAATAGTCACAGTGTCCTTTATTTTTTAAATATACTTTTTAAGATTTATTTATTTGAGAGTGAGAGAGAGTGCTTGTACATGAGCAGGATGGGGGGTGGGGACCTGGCAGTCTGTGTTTTACAAAGCCCTTGGGATTCTGATGTTTATTCAAGTTTGAGAACCACTGATCTAGAGCATCCTTCTACTCCTCGCCAGAACTTTCTGCTAGGGACATGAGGAGCTAGGAATGAGGAATAATCTGATATTTCCTAAGGCGGAAGGGTTTGATCTTTCTGGACCCTTTCTTCCCAGGAGATCACTGGGAACCTTAGCCTTCTCTACCTTGTCATGAGAGAGAAGCCTTAGAGCCACTGAGCTGCCTTGGTTTCCCCCAAAGTGATTAGCTGCTGCTTCTTTTTAAAGATTTACTTAATTTATTTATTTTAGAAAGAGAAAGAGAGAAGAGCAGGGGTAGGAGCAAAGGGAGAGGGACAAGCAGACTCCTAACTGAGTGCTGAACTGGACAGGGAGCTCGATCTCACGACCCTGCGATCATGACTTGAGCCAAAACCAAGAGTTGGATGTTCAGCTTACTAAACTACGCAGGCACCCCCATAGTGTCCTTTATTTTTTATTATTTTTTAAGATTTTATATTTTCACTTGAGGAAAAGAGAGACAGAGAGCACAAGCAGCAGGGAGGGGCAGAGGGAGAGTAAGGAGCAGACTCCCTGCTGAGCTGGGAGCCTGACTTGAGGCTCGATCCCAGGACCTGGAGATCATGACCGGAGCCGAAGACAGATGCTTAACCATCTGAGCCACCCAGGAGCCCCCCGCATTGTCCTTTAAATGGGCCATGTGATCCCTACTCCACAGTCCCCATCACCCCTACTCCTCAGTCCCCATCCCTCCTTATTGTATAACACATAGCTTATAGCATCCATTTCTGCTAGCAGCTAGCCCCTGGGATCAGCCCAATCCCTATCATAAGGTATGGAAACCGCCCCCTCCAGAGCAGGCACTTAAAACATGTTGGATGGATGGATGGGTGGGTAGACAAGATGGGTAGATAGATAAACTTGGAAAATATTCCATTAACGTGGAGCAATGACCTTTCTCAGCGCGTTCAATGTCCCATGGTCAGACAATTCTTACAGACTTGAAAGTCTTGTGTTACCCATAGTTTCTGGGTGGTTTGGTTAGGATGGAGCAAGTTGAGAAATCAGGGTGTTGTCTGATGCTGGAGGTCCTCATTGTAGGTTGTGATCTCCCTGTGGAATTGACGGAGGTGTCTGAAATGTGGGTGGGGTACTGGCGCTGGGCCAGGGTGCTGGGCGGGATGGTGAGGCTTCAAGGAGATGGTATCTTAGGATGCCTGAGGTGGTGAGGTTGGGTGGGGTGGGAACAAGCCAAAGTGGATGGCTTGGGCTCCTATCAGTGAGAAATCCGACTTGATGGGGCATGTCAGGGTCTGTGTCATGAGCAAGAATGATGATAGCTTTGTCTCCCTCAGACCCCCTCACTTCCTGATTGTACTTGGGTTATACCCTTGTCTTAGAACAATCTCTTCTCCCATCTGCCCCCCTGAAAGATTAGATTAAAAATATTTATTACAGTTTGGCCATTACTTTTCTAGCATGAGTGATTTCTCATTGCCCTTAGGATAAAATCCACACTCTATACCACCCCCTACCCAACCCAACATGCCCTTGCTCTCCTTCCTGAACTAAACTTCTATCTCTCCACTCCCTTTCCCTCCCCTGGTCCCCTGGTGTTGCTTGCACATATCAGGCTTTTTGTCACCTTAAGGCTTTTGCACAGTCTCCAGCTGCTCTGTCACCTACGTCCCCTTCGGGTCTCTGCTCTTCATAGGTACTTATTGCCCCAACCTCCTACCTTCTATTTCCCTCTGTCCTCCTCTGACACTCTGACATTTTATTTTCTTCATTTCTAGTTATGAGTGTCTGAAATTGTCTTATTTGTGTATTATTGTGTTGTCTCTCGAAGCAGAATGCCAGCACCAGGAGAGCAGAAATTTTGCTGTACTGTTCATAATTTTGATCCACAATTCCTACCTAACACAGTGCACGGCCCATGCTGGGCACAAAATGAATATTTATTTTGGCATGAATGAGAACCTCTCAACAACTATGTGCTAGGGTTTTTGGAGAAGATGGGCGCTGGGTTTTAGGACACAAGCATTTAGGTGGGTTGCGACTGATGTGAATTGTGCTCCAAGTGGTGACAGGCAGGTACATCGGACTGTTCAGGTCAGACTGGACCCCAGATTTTGGGAAACAGGAGTCTTAGCTAGGCATGGCCAAGTCAAACCTGTGACTTGAGCAGCGTCCAGTATGGTATTGGTATGATCTGAGATCACTGAAGAAGAATCAGACGTCCCCATTGTTGTAGCTAAAGAAGACTGAGACCCAAGCGGTGTCTAACAGGCTGCGTGGGGCTGTTGGAGGACAGACTCTTGTTGCTGAGGAAACAGGTGTCCTCAGGGGCGCTGGCTGCATTGGGCTGTACCCCTCGGCTGGTAGGTGGGTTGAGTTGTGACCTGAGCAGTTCTACGCCCGCATTGGGCGAGGACCTGGCCCAAGCCGGCGCGCCCGGGTTGGGGGCGGAGGGGCAATACACCGGGTGGCTGCAGCAAACACCTGGGGAAGGTTCACCTGGGAGCGGCTCACCTGGGATGTCCTGGACAGGGGAGTCCGCTCGCTTCCGCGCCCGACAGGCCGGCCCCGCCCCCCGACCAATGGCTACGCGGAGGCCTGCCAAGGCGGGCGCGCATTGGTCCGGCCGGGAAGGGGCGGGGCGGCGCGGCGGGACGCTTAGGTGCTCGGCCTGCTGGCGGCGCTGAGCGCTCGGCTACGCTGGGCGCGGCGCGAGCGGAAGTGGCGACGCTGGCGTCCCCGGAGTCTGCGGCGGGCGGCAGTGACGGCCCCAGCGCTGACGGCGGCGGCCCGGGGGGCGGCGTGGACGCCCGCGGCGCCGGCTGGGGCATCACCGCCGGCCTCGACCCCGAAATGGCGCTGCTGGCGGAGCACCTGCTGAAGCCGCTGCCCGCGGACAAGCAGATCGAGACGGGGCCCTTCCTGGAGGCGGTGTCCCACCTGCCGCCCTTCTTCGGTGAGCCGGGGTGGAGGTGGGGAGCCGGCCCGCAGCTCTGCCCCAGAGCGCTCCCAGACGCCCGACGCCCCCGAACCCCCATCTCCCGAGCATTTTCCAGCCATCCCTCTCCTAGACACCCCGAATCCTGTTTCCCCAGGTACCCAAGACCCCCTTTCCTTCCAGGCATCCGCAGTTCTCCCTATCCCGGACCACTCCCAGATCCTCCTCCCTCCAACAGGGCACATCCTCCCTTTCTTCCCAGAAACCCCCAGATGCTCGTCTCCATTCCTTCATCTCCAGGCGGCTCACATTCCTCCATATCCTTCAGATGCCCCCAGTTCTCCACTTTCTTGGGCTCCCCCAACCATCCCTCTCCCTCAGACACCCCTCAGTTTTCCAGTCTTCCATCTCCTTGAAAGCATCCCACCCCTTCACCCTCAAATCCTATATCCCTTACCCCATCGTTCCCTTCTTCCTTTTCAGAATGACTTTCAACACCCCCCCCTTAAAATAATCCTCCCATTTCATAAGCCCTCTCTTTGCCTTATTCTCCTAGCCTCTCCCCCACAGGACCTTGTGAACCCCTCTTTCCTCAGAATTCCCCCATTCCAGATCAAAGACACCCACCCCACCCGCACTCCAAAAGAGATGCAAGGAAGCCAGGAAGGAGGAGGAGGAGGGTTTTGAAGTTGGAGTTTCGAAACTCTGGCAAAACCCTTTGTAGGGGGAACCACCTAAGCTTTTTCGTCCATTTAGAATGGGGGTTGGGACAGGGGAAGCTGCTTTGTGGGGGTGACATCAGACACAGGGTGCTTGGTGTAGACTCTAAAAGAAGACCCCTCCCTTGTATATCAGGACCAGGAAGGCTGTGGGATCGTGAGGAAGGCAATCCCTAACCCAGCTTCAGAGCCTCATCCCTCTCTTCCCTGAGCCCAGTCCAGGCCCTGGATGGAAAATGGGAAATAGAAGACAATACCATCTGCTCCTGCCCTTTGCCTTTCGGGTCCTGCCTAAAGGGTGCAGCTTGAACCTCTGCTTTCTTCTCTTCCTTGTGGGCTTACCCAGCACCCTGCCCTGCTGGTGTGCTCAGTGGCCTTGCAGGAAGATCCCAGTCCCCAGGACAGAGGTTGGTGGCAACCCACAAAGAGACAGAACCTTAACACTGACTTGGAACTGAAGAGATCTGGCACCTGGGCAGTCACTCATGTGTCCCCTCATGGATGATCCCCCTGCATCCCTGAAATGGGGATGCCTGTCTCTAAGGCTAGCTGCAAGGAGTAAATGTGTGTAGAGCGCTGAGGCTTTAAGTGCCAGATAGATCCTAGCTGGGGGTGGGGTGGGGTGGGGGGGTTGTCATATGAGTTCCTGGATTGAGTTTTGGTTCCTTCCCATAGTAGGTGATTAATCAGTGTTGGAGGGAGTGCAGTCGCTGGGTTTGTATGATCCTCCGACCGGGGTAAGCAACCCGACAGCAGGGTCTTGGTCCTTTATGTCTGCCATTGCGTCCTTAGGACCCAGAACAGTGCCTGGCACATAGTGGGTGCTTAGTCAGTACTCACGGACTGAAGGAAATGTGCTTATTATTGGTATTTCAGTTGTTGAGATAACACAGACCCTCCAGGCAGGGGCTCAAGGAATCTTTTATTTGTGCCCTCCCGCCACCCTTCCTCTTGTTCTGTGAACATTTGCCGGACAGAGCTGGCATGGCCTGGACAAGGATTCAGAATCTGTTGAAGCTAGTGGTTCTCCGCTGAGGGCGGTTTGGCCCCCTCAGGGGACATCCAGCAATGTCTAGGGGCATTTTTGTTTGTCACAGCTTGGGTGGGGGGCGTGCAGAGAGGTGGCCACTGGCAGGTAGGAAGGCTGCAAAATACCCTCCCGTGCACGGGTCAGCCATGGCCACAAAGAATGGATCCAGCCCCAAATGTTAGCAGTGTCGAGAGAAACCCGGAGTTAAGCCCTGTGATCTTTTCATTCCTTATCGTCAGCACTGGTACACGTCCTGTGGTTCTGTAGCCCCTGGAATTGGGGGTGGGGTGGGGTGGGGTGGGGTGGCGCTTCATTGGATGTGATTATCTGGCTGGTTTTAGAGGAAAGGGGATGGTGGCCTCTGGAGCCAGCAGTGCTCTGATGCCTGAGGCTGAAGAGCATCCCCTCCTCCCTCTCCCCGATCTCAAAGGACCCTTGTGTTGGCCGTGAGCTGTGTGCTGTGGGCAATCACATCTGTTGACAGAGCCCCATTGATACAGAAACTCCAGTGGGTTGGCCCACACAGAATCGTTCTCAGCACTCTAAAAAGAAAGAAAAAAAAAATGCAGTGGTCCATTTGGAACCATTATGCTCATCTGGGGAGAGGAGTTCCTCTGGAGGATTTAAGGTTTCTGAGGACGCTCCCACCAGGGGCTTTTCTCTGGGACTCAGGGGCCAGTTGAGATCCATTGTTGGCTGTAACACAGGGGCTCTGTGAGCTTTCGGGAGCGACTGGTCACCTGGATGATCTGGGTGGTTTGTGTGCGTCTTTTGAATGGAGTGGGTCTGGCTCAAGGGTTGCAAGAAGTCTGCGGGAGGTTGCAGTGACAGTTCCCTCCAAAGCAGTTGAGGCCAGATCACTTTTTGAGTTGGGGGCCACTCTGCGCCTTGGAGAATATTTGAATGACGTCCCTGGCTAGACGCCAGTAGCATCCCCTCTCCCCAAGTTGCAGCACCCAGAAATGTCTGCAAGGAGACGAAATATGGCCGAGAACCACTGTTCTTGATATACACGGGGCAAGGGGCTGGAAGCTGTGTTTTTATTTTTTAATTTATTTTTATTTAAGTAGGCTCCACACCCAGCATGGAGCTCAACGTGGGGCTTGAACTCACAACACTGAGATCAGGACCTGAGCTGAGATCAAGAGTCGATCATTTACTGAGCACTTACTATGTGCCAGTCCTCTATGTGGATTCATTCCGTAATCCTCTCAGAACCTTTGGAGGAATGGTTTTTTGGTTTGTGTGTCTTTGTTTTGAGAGCATCTCTCCCAAGCTTTCAGGGTATTTTCCTTCTGGACTCAGTTTTACCCACCTTTAAGGGGAAAAGGTATAAGCTGCCTTTTCCACCCAGCTCTATAACCTGGCCATCTTTCCAGGCAATCATCGTTTTTTGGGGCTGCTTAGAACTCCTTTGTTTGAATGTAGCTGTCATTTATGTAATCTGTGCCACCCCTCTCACCCCGTGGAACATTCATATCGCTTCCCCTTCTCTGCTCTGGTAAACAATGCTGCAGTGAACATCCCAGTGTATGTTTCATTGTGTACTTCTGTTGTTAGTTCTAATTTTTAGAAGTGAAATTGCAAGGTCGATGCATGTGAAGGCTTTTAACCTATTAGAGCAACAACATCACTTTCACTTCTGTCCAGTGTAGTTTGTGGCAGAATAGGCTGGCCTGGGTGGATGCTCATTCTTGAGGCTGCAGGTCAGATGTGGCTTAGAGCATCCCCCTTGTGGGCTAGCCCATCCTCCTTCTCTCCAGCTTTTACCATGCCCACTTAGAGTCCAGCCCTTTGTCCATCTTCTTCCACCTTGACCCAGTAATTGGATCTCACCTCTGAGTGATCAGCTTGCAACTGACTTGGGAGACCTGCTCTCTCCTCTTTTAGGTCAATCATGCAGCAATGTCCTCCAGCATTAATAGCTAGAGGGCGGAGGGAGAGACTTAGATGTCATTTCATCTTGTCACTCCCTGCCCAGAAGCCTCAGTGGCTCCCTATTACCCCACCTTCAGATCTTTGCTGTAGCCTCTCTGAATAGCTTACAGCCCCACAAACGGTACCACACCCTCACTTGCCTCTGCTTGGCACACCACTCTTCTCTAGCCTACCACCTTCGCTTTTGCCTGACTGGGTTCCTCCTATCTCCACGGAAAGGTTGCCTCATCCAGAAAGTCTTTCCTAACTCCCTTAGACTACCGTAGAACCTATCACATTCTGTGACTTCGAGCCATTTCAGTGCCTAGTCCTGGGCAAGCTAGATGTGAGGGCAAGCTGAGTGAATGCTTTTGGTTCCTCTCCCATCCCCCCCCACCGGGTTCTTTCTAGAAGCAATTTTTCTTTTCTCTCCCTTTCTAAGTTAAAATACATAACTCCTAAACCATACCCATGGCAGGCATTATTAATCAATTGTGACCCTGTTCTCTCCCTTTTAGTCTAGACACAACCTTGGTATTTTTCTTCACATGCTGTTCCAGGTCAGACGTGGTGTGTGACATCACACCTATCCACTTTCGCCGTTTAGCGAGATGGTGCGAGAACCAAACGGGATGATTTCCGTCTCCCAGGTCCTGAAATCCAAATTCTGGGAGTGATTTTTCTTCATTCAGATCTCTTATTTAATTAAACGAATGTCTAGAGAATCAGGCGTTACACATATCTGGTGCTCGTCAAGTAATCCTAGAGAAAACCCCAGAAAAAGTGATTTCCCATCCCTTTGGTTCGGTGCTTGCTAAATTTTGGGGGGTCAGTGGCAGCCCAGAAGCACAGAATAATCTTGTTATTCAGCCAGAGAAATCGAGGCCCAGGATGTAAAGTGACTTGCCCAGGGTCACACAGCTGGGAGTTAACGAGTAGAGTCTGACTATAACTCAGAACTCTGGCCTCCGGACTCCTTACTCAGTTTTGGCTTGTGCATGCCTTCCTGCTCTCCTGCCTTCCTGTCTGAGAGAGGAGAACCGTCCCTTCCTGCCTGCCATGAAGCCAGCCTGGACTGGAAAAGCACAAGGCTCGGCCCGGCCCACAGTGACTTGTCCAAGATGCAGGGAACCACAGACCAGATATACAGGTTTTGTCTGGGGTGTGTTCCTCATCGTTGGCCTACCCAGGGGGGCCCATGACCCTTGCTCATTTGAATGCAAGTGTGAATGACTAGGATATGGAAGTCCTCCAGTGGGGAGGTCCCAAGCAGGTCAGATTTTCCTGTAATTGGGATGAGGCATTAACCCGCCTGGGAACCAGCCCTGTTAGCACCCCTTGGTCTATGAGTAAAAGGTTCTCCTTCTTTAGGAAAGGTTATTCTCCCCATTGCGGCGAGCACCTTCCAGACCTTGGGACCACCTGTTTTGGTGGTTTGGCAATGTTTTGTTTTGCTTTTTAAGTTTCTATGGATAGATGTTTATTTTTGGTTTTATATAGAATATCCTCAGAAAGAGAAGACGGTCTGTTAACCCTCTTACTACAGCAGGTTAGTTCTCATTCTGGTTGAGTGTCTGTTAAGGGCTGGATTCTCTAGAGATGGGACGTAGACCATATGCCTGGGAGGGACACTTCTAGAAGGAAGAAACTAGGTCCTGTGAGAGAAAGAAGCCAAAAATACCCTTTCTGCAGTGGGTTTTTGCAATCTTGAAACCACCCGCAGACTCTCGTTATTAGTTGGCAGTGCATTTGCAAGTAGTGAGGGCCCACTGGGCTCAAGGAGCACCTACTGTGTGCCTGCTTGTTGTCCTAATGCGTCCCGCTTCCGATCTCCTCCAGCCCCAGTAAGATCGGGGGAACACCTGGCGGGAGGGCTTCCGCTGGCCCTGTTTTCTCAGCCTCTTGTCTTCGGAATGGCTGTGGGTTGGCTGCTTTTGAGGCCCAGCAGGGAGAAGTCACTTTGGGTAGACCAAGACAACTGGGGTCTGTGGTGTGCAGAAGGCCTTACTCTGAACATCACAGGTAGATGAATGGAAAGAAATAGGGGCATTGGTGCCAGGCTGAGCCAGCCTGAGCTCCCGCCCTGTTTCCCTGGTGCCAAGGCTGGGTCTGCACAGAAGCTCACCCCCTCCCTAGGCCTGCAGCCCCGACTGTAAAGCAGGGACACCGGGCCTCCCAGGAGGACTGATGGAGGTGATCTTCTCCAATAATTTGGTACTCGATGCCCTGAATTGCTCCACCTTCGCACAAGTAGGACAGGTGGTCCTAGGCCTTCAGACACTCACTCCCTTGCCACATGGCCCTTGGGAAACGAAGATCTTTCCCAAAGAAGCCATCTCTGGGTCTGGTGATGGGCTGCCATCTGAGACTGCTCCCAAACGCTCATTTATAACCTCTGAAGGTCAGCATGGAGCACAGACCCAGGGCGCCCATCTGCTCTGTTCTCCAGGGATGGTGATCGTGTCCTCCTCTGCTCCATGTTCTGAGGAGTCTGGCTCTTGGGTCAAGGTCCAAAGTCCGTCCTCTCCTCCTGAAGGGAATAAAATGGAGAAACAGGACAAAAAAGACCAACTGTCCGTTCTGTTTCTTGCTAGCTTAAGAGGACCTCCTCACCTCCAGCGTGGGGCTGCTTGGAGGAACAGGTCCCCGCTGCGAATCCCTTAGGGGCAGAAAAGTTGGGCCCTCCTGGGGCCAGGCAGTGCATCCTGCCAAGGGGAGCCACCTAGTGGGTGTCAGAGCAAAAGGAAAAGAATGAATGACAGGGCTTTATAAAATATAATGCATATCCCCGTGCCCTGCCCCCCCGCCATCATAGCTAGCTTAACCCCCATTTTGAGTGGCTCCCATGGGCCATAAGTGGCTAGTTGAAAGCCACTTATGATGACTCCAGGAATGAAGAAGAGTTGTTACCATTTTACAGAAGACACTGAGGTTCAGAGTGGTGAAGGGATTTGACCAGGTGGAGCAGCTAGAAAGTGGGTCTGCAGGGCTTAGATGTGGGCAGACTCTGCAATGGGGGCAGGGGGGCAGTCTTAAGTCGGCAGAGTCAAGGCTCTTTCTTCTGGCCCTTCCTCATGGCTTGTGTGTTTTGGGCAGGGGGGTAGGAGGTCCCCACCTGGCATGACAGTACTTATTTCCCTGAGCCCTGGGTTGGCAATGCAGAGGTTCTGGTCTTAGGTTTCATTGTTTCCATTTAAAAAATAGCACGGGTGGGTGTTAACTCCTTTTGTTACCTTGTTACAGTGTTACTTGTATCAGGGGCCTTTTTCTTTCTTCTTTCTTTCTTTCTTTCTTTTCTTTTCTTTTTTTTTTTTTTTTATTGTTAGAGTGTTAACTGTAGGTGAGCTTTTAAGTCATTAGAGCTGATCAGCCCTCTCCAGGGTCCTATAAAAACCAGCTAGCTCACACTTCCCTGTGCTCGGAAGTGATTCATTTTCTGCGTTGCTGTTCCCCCCAGTTCCTTACTCCACTCCCTTCTGAGATCTCGTTTTTTTAGCCTTCTGGAATACATTTGAAGTCATGATTTTACGACTGGAGGTTTCCTGCTAATTGTATCCATACCCATTCATGGAGACCCCATTCCTCCCTCCCTCTCTTCCTCTCTTTGTCTTTTGATTTCTCAGTCATTAGGATCATTCTTTCCTGGATTTCCTGTGCCAGTTGCAAAAGATGGAAATGATGGTATCATTTATATAGTAGTAATAATAATAAGCAAAAGAATACTTCTTTGTTTCTGGAGCGCTTCCTAGGTGCCAGAGACCATGCGGAGCCCTTTACACGCACAACGTGATTTAAGCCTCAGGTCAGCCTGATGAGTCAGAGTCCATTTTGGGCCTTGTTATACAAATGAGGAGATGGAGGCTCAGAGAGGTTAAATGATTTCTCCCAGGCCACAGAGCAAGTGAAGATAAACCCATTTCCCAACCACATTCCCATGTCAAGGCTGGTTTTTGCCCAATGAAGCAGGTAACTGTGGACAAAGAGAGTTGGCATGTCATAGGGGTGATTTTTTTTTAAAAACTAATGTTTTAGATCGTTTGTAAACATTCTTTCCTCCTTAGCCAGGATTTTTTAAAATGGCAACTCACAGAACAACAATAAAATGCCTTATCTCAATAAGTTTTAGTTTTAGGAAGGTGGGCATTCTTAGTGTTCTTATTCTTCAGAACAGGCCTTGTTGCAAACTGAGCCATCATACACACACATAAACACCCCCCCCCCCACATACCTGTGGATTAATAAATGATTCACCTCCCTCGGCTGTAATTTGAGTGCCTCTCATTATGATCCTTTAACCCAGGACCTGTAAAGTTAATCCGCCCCACATCTTTAACAACAAAACCTTATTATCCAGCTGTTGCGGGAAAAAAAAATTGAATATGAAATAGAACCTTCCCAAACCAGGCTCCTAGCATCATCAACAACACAGGTATCCTGTTCTTCCTTTCTGGAGTAAGTATTTATGGGTTGGGCTAGGTGTTTTGAGTCCTGAGTCACACAGGCCGAAAGTGAAGGCATTGTCTAAGAAATGGAAGGCTTTGTATTCCCAAGATGCACTGAGAGGGTGGGCCAGGTCTGGACAGGTGTCAGGGGTCAACTCGCGTGGAGCATGCTGTGTTCTCCCTCAGAGCACGGGGACTGTTGCTTTCCCCCCACGCTGAGGCCAGAGAAGGCAGAAATGAGCCTGATTCTGGGTGGCATATGCTAACTACTGGTTTGCAGGGACTTCTGCTCTCTGGCCGATCTCACTCATCTGAACTGTGGTGAAGACCCAGGTAGGAGGTTGTCCAGCCAGAATTGTTGCAGAGGCCAGGTACCAAATGCTCTTTTGGTACCCACATTTTGCCGGTGATGCTTACACAGTTGGCTATTTATTTTCCAAGTATCTAGCAAAATGAAAGCACTGCAGAGAAAGCAGGAGGAAGTGACCATTGCCCCTCAAGGCAAGTTTCTTTTTGAACTGTGCAGAGCTGTTTAGTGAAGGGTTGAGGGGGTCTGTGAAGTTACCGGGTCACACCTTTATCATCATTCATAGTTTCAACGATGGCCCCTTTCAGAAAACTGTGCATGGTGTGCTTTACAAAAGCAGGGACATTTGTGTTACCTTTTGATGAATCTCATACAGAATGGCCAGTGCATTCATAAAACTTGGTAGTGAGAAAATATTTCACTGCTTTCATTTCATTTTCTTATTATTCTTGAGATAAGGCATTTTATTATTGTTCTGTGATTTGCCATTTTTCTCTTGAGTTGGGTGTCTTATTGATTTGTGAGAGCTCTTTACATATTAGGGACAATAATCATCAGTCCATGGTTTGTTTCACTGATCAGCACCCTCAACCATCAGTTTGTTGTTTGCCTGTGATTAGTGATGGGATATCTCTTCATGCCCCACACAAGAGGTTGCTGGATTTTGTAATCAGATTTGTGGTATTTTCCTTCATGCCTTCTGGGTTCAGTAGCAGGTTTAGAAAAATGTTCCACACCAAACAGAGGGGGCCATTTGCCACATATTCCAGATAACCAAGGCCTATCTGTATTGAGAATCTGTGCTCATTAGAGTCGGTCCTATGGAGTAAGAGGGTGGAGTTATATCTGATTTTTCTTTTTTTTTTTTATGTTTTTTGTTGTTGTTGTTGTTGTTTGGCTTTTTTTTTGTAGACAACTTCCTTTCTCCCTGGAGATGGGAGGAAGAACCAGGTAGCCTTCCAAGCCCCCTCCCTCCCTTCTGGCAGAGGGCTTCTGGATGGCATTTTAAAGAGCCTGTTTGCTGACAACAATTAAAAAACAACTTTGAGGTATCTGCCAGACTGGTAAAACAAGAAAGACAATTTGCAGGCTGGGCTGCATAATTATAGGAGCGGTAAGCGGTCACGCTCTCTCTGGAGCCAGCCGGCCTGAGTTTAAACTGTTTGAAAGGCCACCATGTACTTGATGATTAAAATCATCTTCTGGTTTTCCTGTCAGAGTACTCTCCCATTGGTTGCGTTCACATGGGATGGAAACATTCTAGATAGAAAGATGAGGAAGTAGTGGAATGAGCCTGTGTCCTGTAATTATGTTTGAGTGCCTGGCTTCCCCTGTGTGACCCTAGACAGGTCCGTTGGCTTCTCTGGGCCCTGTGGCCTTGGGGTTGTCACGGTGAGCACCCCTCGTTGGCCTGGCACCCGTGGGCTATGGCCAGTAAGGGACCCGAGCCCGGCATGGACAAGGCACTGGTGCATAGTCACTCTGGACTTGAAATCTGAACCCTGAGTGGCAGCCTCTAGAATCCCACATGGCTGCTTCCCTGCCCCAGGAGGCTTGCTTCCAGACTGACCTCAGTGTGCGCATGTGGGGGCCACGGGGATGCCTTGCTGTTGGGAGTGGCTTCTGGTGTCTGCCCCCCCCCCCCCCCCCCCCCGCTCCCCCTCTGCTTCCAGTCCTAGAAGGTGTGCTTGTGGCCAGCCTTCCTGCCCCCCGGTGGAACAGAAGCTTTTCCCCCGCGTGCAGGCCACGCTGCACAGAACCACCGCTGTCAAGGCCCGGCGACTGCTGACAGTGGGGCCTCGTGACCCACAGAGCACACTCTCAGGGGAACGGGGAACAAAAAGCCTTTCTTCTGCCACCAGGGCCACTTTGAACTGCACAAGAGCCTTTTCAGAGTCCAGGAGGCTGGATACCCTTTCACTGCCTCTCTGAAATGCATGTCGGATGACCGGGGTCACCGGGACGCGCCCATCAGTCGCCCAGGCACGGCTGACGATGGCCTCTGGTGAAGGCACCCCCCCCCGCCCCTGGGGTTCCTCTCTTCTTGCTTGGCTGGTGTGCCTTGCCATCAACCCGCAGCCCGACGAGCCTGGCCAGGGGTGTCCCACCTCATTCGGGCCCCAGATGCCTCCTGAGCGCCTGACGGGGTCCAGTCACTTGCCAGGTGCCAGGGACACAGGGGAACCTAAGCTGCTTCGTCCCTGCCCTGTCAGAACTCGAGTCCAAGGGGGAGACGGAGGTAGATGGAGGCACATGTGGGACCACAAGCACGGTCCCAGTGAAACAGACTTGTAAAAAAAGCAAAAGGAAAATACATGACTTTAGGAGCAATAACTAACCAACCAACCACAACAAATATAACCCTGACTTTCCCCCCAGCATTGGATAGGACCATTTTCTCTTTTCTTTTTTTTATTTTTAAAGATTTTATTTATTTATCTGACATAGAAAGAGAGAGACAGTGAGAGAGGGAACACAAGCAGGGGGAGTGGGAGAGGGAAAAGCAGGCTTCCCACTGAGCAGAGAGCCTGATGCAAGGCTCAATCCCAGGACCCTGGAATCATGACCAGAGCCAAAGGCAGACGCTTAACGACTGGGCCACCCAGGTGTCCCTGTATGACCATTTTCAAACACAGGGAGACAGTGAAAGAATTTTACAGAGAAAATTTGTATACCCTCCCCCTCTCCTCTGCCATTAACATTTCACTGTCCCAGCTCGCCATCCATCACTACACCTGTATGCTGGGACAGTGTGCATTTTTGACGCCATCTCTGAGGAGCAGCCGTGCCTTTAGATGGGCTGTGCTGGTCCCCACATACCACACACCCGTGGCACCTGGCTGGCCCCAGTGAGGGTCAGCGTTGGTGACCCCTGGCCGTGTGGCCAAGAGGGGAACAGGCACTGCGGGTGGCAGTGGGCGTCTGGGCTCATGTGCAGTGTTCGTAGAGTCGAGAACGTCTTGTCCTTTGCGGGAGCTACTAGTCCCGCGCCTCAGGGCTAGCAAACGGCACGACCTGTCGAGGCTTCTGCTGGATGAAGGCCATGGTTCGCCAAGCGGGATGAAAGAGCAAGGTGGAGTGGTCAGCTCATGTAGGACTGCCCTGGGCAGGTGGGCCTGTGAGACTGCAGGGCAGCCAGCTGCCCGGACCCCCTAGCCCAGCGCCTCGGAGCTGCGCCAGCATGGCCCCCCGGAGGGAGGTTTGCCCCCACAGGCCCCAGCCCCGTGCCCTACAGCAAGGGGCCTCAGGCAGTCAGAACATAGAGGGGATGCAGGCACAGGCCAAGTGGGTTCCTGTTTGGCAGAGATTCTGTGGGTCCTGGTGACTTATAAGCACAGCTGGGTGACATCTAGGTGGCATATGCTGGACCATGGAGCTTGAGGTCACAGAAATGATCCAAATCCATTTCTCTCTCTCTCTTTTTTTAAGATTTTATTTATTTGTCAGAGAGAGAGAGCACAGGCAGGCAGAGTGGCAGCAGAGGCAGAGGGAGAAGCAGGTTCCCTGCCAATCAAGGAGCCGGATGTGGGACTCCATCCCAGGATGCTGGGATCATGACCTGAGCTGAAGGCAGCCACTTAACCAACTGAGCCACCCAGGCGTCCCCCAAATCCATTTCTTGAGTGTTCATGCACTGGGCACTCTGCCAGATGCATCCAATGCATGGTTTTTAATTCCTGTGACGACCCCATGAATTAAGTGTTGTTACTGTCCCCTTCTGACGTGAGAGGAAACTGAGGCACACAGGTGAGACTTGTTCATTAGGGCATGGTCGAGGCAGGATTCAAACCCCACCTGGCTGGGTGACTACCCCATTTTCTTCCCATTGGGTTTTGGGGTATTTCATTACTGTTTCCCCGGTGCACTTCCTTTAACAGCTATGCTTAGACTGTTCCCGATGGCTGGCCAGCTGTGGCCGGTCACCTTGGATGGAATTCAGCCTGAGGTGGTCCCTCCCCCGGTCCTCTGCTCTTGTGCGGTCAAGGTGGCGTTCACACCGAGGCCCCCGCTGGGCAAATAGAGTCTGGCACTCTCCTTTCCACCTCGTTTCCACCTCCTCCCTGCCCACCCATGGGTCTGGTACCCACTTCAGCCTGCTCCAGCATCTTTGTCCCCTGCGCTCTGTATCAAGTGTGGAGGGTCTCTGGACGCAGCACTGAGGACAGCGAGCACGTGTTGGGGAGTTCAGCTGTCTTTAGGCTCTGAAGGGGAAGTCCATGTTGAGCCTGCTCATCTTTAGTCCTCATGACAGTCTGCCAGGGGGTCCCAAAGGAGGGAAGGGGGCCAGGCAGGCCACCGGCTGCTCGTGTTTCAGGTCTACCAATTTCTAGGTCTGCCTTTTTGCAACCCAAAGGTGTCACTGGTAACACCAAGAAAGGAACCAAGAACGGGAAAACAAAACAAAACAAAACAAAAAACCCTCCAGTTAAGAACATTCTGATTCCAGGGGCGCCTGGGTGGCTCAGTGGGTTAAGCCGCTGCCTTCGGCTCAGGTCATGATCTCAGAGTCCTGGGATCGAGCCCCGCATCGGGCTCTCTGCTCAGCAGGGAGCCTGCTTCCTCCTCTCTCTCTGCCTGCCTCTCTGCCTGCTTGTGATCTCTCTGTCAAATAAATAAATAAAAATCTTAAAAAAAAAAAAATTAAAAAAAAAAAAAAGGACATTCTGATTCCAGAGATAAAGAAAACATATGTCTTGGAAGTGAAATGTTTCAACTCTTGCCTGCGGCATGTCTGATCGGTCCTGTTGCCCCACTAGCTAGATGGGAAAGCTGAGGCCGGCGGAGCTGAAGGGATACACCCAGGCCCACACAGCCCGTGCGTGCAGAGCTGGGTAGGTCGAACCCACCTTCCTTATGCTCTGTTTTTTTTTTTTTTTTTTTTAAGATTTTATTTATTTGACAGATAGAGATCACAAGTAGGCAGAGAGGCAGGCAGAGAGAGACAGGAGGAGGCAGGCTCCCTGCTGAGCAGAGAGCCAGATGCGGGACTCGATCCCAGGACCCTGAGATCATGACCTGAGCCGAAGGCAGAGGCTTAACCCACTGAGCCACCCAGGCGCCCCTCCTTATGCTCTGTTAAGTGACTGGGATCACACTGCTGGTGTGTTCCCCCACCAGGTTCTAATGCAGGGTCTCAGAACCACGGAGCCTCTGAGTCCCCAGCTTATTTCTTTCTTAGAAGCTGGTCAATGAGAGGTTCATTTTTAATAAATCGGGCCCCTCTCCTGCCCTATAAGATTCCTCAGTCTGCCTCTTGGCCAGCTGGTCAGGTAGCGGTGACCTGCCTTATTGGCCAAGATGGGCTTATCAGAGCCTCAGTTCTGCAAGGTACTCTATAGCTGTGCTGCCCAGTGTGGCAGCCATCTCCACATGTGCCATTTATATGTCAGTGGACGGAAGTCAAATTAAAGTGCAAAGCCAGCTCCTCGGTCACACCACATTCAAGTGTCCGGTAGCCACATGGGGTCTATTTTTAGTGCAGATATAGAACATCTCCATCACTGGATGAAGCTCTGGACAGTGCCGTCCGAGGGAGAAAGGGTACTGTGGGCAAAAGGGTTTGCCCCCTAGATATTCCAGTTGCATTTTAAAGGCTCTGACAGGTCCTGCAGCAAGAAACCGGTCTCACCGGGGGCCCAGCACTCCATCTTAACTTGCCCACGAACCTTTTCAACACCTACAAATAGCGTGGCTTTTCTGTCAATACACCAAGTGACCTTCCTGTTCCCAAGCCTCTGTGGCCATTCCTGAATCTTCATCCTGGCTGGGAATCTGAATCTCTCTTCTTGTTTTGTCCCCAGATTGCCTCGGGTCCCCAGTGTTTACTCCCATCAAGGCAGACATAAGCGGCAACATCACGGTATGTACCTGGCCTGGCAGCCACAGCCCAGAGTCTGCTCCAGTGCCCCGCTCCCTGCCGCAAGCTTGAGAAACAGGAAGGAGATGGGGTAAAGAGGCTTGGCCCTCGGCTCATCCAGCTCAGGGCTCAGGGTTCCTGGTCCTCCTTTGCAGTCATACCTCCCAAGCACAGCCTGACTGGGACCACGATCTGAAGGGTTGACCTGAGCAGGAACCCAGTTCTTGTGTCCACCCTGACCAAATCAGAAATAAATTCCAAAGCACACAGGTGCAGCGGCTCAGCCCTTCCCTTCCTTATTCCTGGGAGCTCCTGCTGCCGTCCCCTAGCCACCAACCTGCTCCCCATGAGCATCCACATAGGGCCTGGCCTGCAGTCTTAGGCGCGTCCCAGCAGCCCTTTGAAGCTGGTCTGTCATTATCCCCATTTTACAGATGAGGAAGCTGAAGCTCACCTAAGGTCACACAGCAAGGAAGGGGCAGAGGTGGGATTCTGAGCCGAGCCTTGTTCCTGGACACCCGTCCACTTCTGATGCTCGGTGTCTCGGGAGCTCTCAGTAGTGGTTGGAGAACATGGGCTCCAGAGCTTGTCTGCGCTGGAACCCGCAGCCACCCATACCAGCTGTCACTGTCCCCTCTCTGAGCCTCGGTCTCCTCATCTGCAGACTGGGATAATGTCAGAGTTATGTCAGGATCGCTGTGCAGACCAAACACAGCCGCGCGCCCATGACCTGTCGGCTGGCGGGAGGTGCTCAGTACATGGAACCAGTCACGGCAGCTACGGTTACCAGCCCCGCTGCTGGACCTGGTGCTGGTGGGCAGGAGGTGGGGTGCTCCCTTGGTGAGTGTGGGGGCCGGCCATCTGTGAGGACAGCTTCTTCAAGGGGCAACCCCATGTGCTCCATTTCAGAAAATCAAGGCGGTTTACGACACCAACCCAGCCAAGTTCCGGACCCTGCAGAATATCCTGGAGGTGGAGAAGGAAATGTACGGAGCAGAGTGGCCCAAAGTGGGAGCCACGCTGGCGCTCATGTGGCTGAAAAGGTGACGGGCTTGGGCGGCAGGGTGTGTGTGGCTATGCGGCCTGGGGGCCCCGCTCTGCAGAAGAGGGACTTCCGGCCCTACTCTTGCCCCGCGAGGTCACCTCCGTTTCTTCCACATAGGCACCCTTGTGCGATGCTAGTTAGTAGCTGAGGAAAAGCGCCCAAGGGGTCAAGGCCCGCCCGTTGGTGATGCTCCCTGTTCCAGCCCCACCAGAGACCTAGCAAGTGAGTGCATACTCCGGGCGTTGTGCTAAACATTCCCTGCGCCTGATCGCATCTCATGTGGTGGGAGTTAGGTATGATGATTATTTTCGTCTCAAAGAGGGAGGCTAAATCATGTGCCTGGGTCACAAGGTCAGAGCTGGGATGCAGTGACGAAGCACCGTTGTGCAGGTTGTGCATTACACAGAGGTGTCCTGTCTAGGGCTGGTTACATCCTGCATATGCTAGATTCATATGACAGCACTTGACAGATACAGTGTCTTGAGAAGAAACTCTTATCTAATTTGCACAGATTTGTCCCCTGGGCTGGGGGGTTGGGGAGCAGGGTACCTTGATATGGGATTTAAACCCAGATGATCTTACCCTAGACTTGAGAATGCTCATAATCACTATATACATTGTTTTTCCATCAAATACCTAAAGCCAGATACGGTTGTTCCCATCTTACATATGAGGCCACCGAGGCCCAGAAAGACGCTGGGGACAGGCTACGTTGAGCTGGCTGGTCACATTACACATCACACAGCTTGCTGCGCTCACATTGCTCTCTGCCAGCCTCAGAATTCTCACTGAGCTGTGCAGACACCACGAAGCCAGGGATGCACTCTTGGCCCCACAGATGTTCCCGGTGTTGCCCTCTCTTGGGTCTGATGTCAGGTGTCAGAAAGGGTGCTCCTCCCCTGTCTCTCCCCCCATCCCCTGGAACCAGTCCCCTCTCCCCAACACACACTTCCCTGGTGAAATACAGCAGGGACAGTCAGCTCCCTGGAGGGCGCAGCCTTGTGGGTGTCAGGGGGTAGGTGGGCTGTGATTGACACCCTTACAGCATGTTGTAGGAACTGCCTCCACCGAGCTGCCCACCTGGGTCTGTCAACAGGACACTCCCGGGCTCGCATGAGGACTGCTGTGGTCTCTCCATCAGCATGCTCTGTGGGTTTCTGGAGAGGAGCAAGGCAGATGGTGATGTTCAGCCCAGTTAGGTTGTTCATGTCCAGGTCAGACGTGGACAGAGCCAGATGACAGGGAGGGCAGATGAAGGGAGATGCCAACAGGCTGAGCATGTGATAAGCACCTGCTCTGTGCTGGGTGTGTGGGATGCCCCACTAAATGAGGCAGGGCCCCACTGGGGGTATCACAGCCTGGGCGGGGCATCGGGCTGGTGGGTGGATCCTGAGAGCAGGATAGCAGAGCCTGGAGCAGAGAGAAATCAGGGAGGGCTTCCTGGAGGAGGGGTACCAGGCAGATTCTCCGGCACTGAGTAGGAGGTTCCCAGGAGGATGAGGCCTTTGAGAGGTGGGAGGGCAGGAGAGGCCTGGTGTATCTGCTGCTCTGGGATGGTCTGGTCCAGCGGGCTCTGAATGTGAGGCAGGAGCAGGGAGGGACCAGGTGCGATTGGACAAGGGTGAGTCCCAGCATGATCGGGGTGCTGGGGAGCCACTGAGGGCCATGAAGCTGGTCAGCAACGGGTCAGATGGTGCTTCATCCTGGCTCCTGGGTAGAGGGCTGGTCATTCGGGCTGGGGGTAGGCAGGGGCTCAAGAGAGGTGGTTGACCCAAGGCAGGGCTGGGATTGTCTCCTGGGCTCAGTTCCACAGCCCAGGCTGATCCCTGATGGTTAGGGGTTCTAACTCAGGCACAGAGAACTTCCATTTATGTCATAGGCGATAAAAGATCCCTTAGTCCCAGTGTTCCTGCCCCTGAGAGCCCTCCAATTCGATCCCTACCTCCCTACAGGGAAGGAGCAGAGCAGCTCATGCAGGAACCCTGGAGGGACAGTGAGGGATGGCGAAGGAAGAAGTCCAGCTCGGGGGTGAGACAACTGAGTTCGCATCCTGGCCTTTGCCCAAGGCTTTCAGGGGTGCCTCAGTGTTCTCTGTGAAATGGGCGGATCATAGAGCTGAGGGAGCAGGAGATGAAATGTTGTGCATTAAGGGACTAGCTTGTACCCATCTTTGACATAGTTACCCTGCTGTACCCCATGGCCATGGCTTTCTCCTGGCTCTTAAAATATCATCCTTCCCCTGGAGGAAGGGCCCAATTGGCCTCTGTAAGTGTGGACAGTGGCTTGGGGCCACGGTCGGGGTGGGGAGCCTGGGCGCAGGGCCAGCCTCTTCAGCATGCCCAGTGTGTCCAGAGTCCGTGGTCCGTGAGCCCTCAGAGGGCCAGTACCACATCTTCAGCCCTCAAGTGCTGACGACCATCGCCTGCCGTGCCAGCTGAGGCAGGCCAGGTGGGCATAGAGATGGGCAAGGTGGGCCCAGACCTGCCTCGTAGACTGTATAGCCCAGTGGTGACTGTGGTCGGCAAGATGCTGGGGACAGGCTGCGTTGAGCCGGCTGGTCACATTACACATGAGGCAGGTTCAGGACAACAGCTGGGTGTTGACCCCTGCCGTGTGTGTGTGCATACCTGTGGCACACAACAGGTGCCTGAGTCCAAGCACATCGGGGTCTGCCCCAGGCTGGAGTGTGCGGGCTGGGCGACGGGCCGCGGCGTGCGGGGTCCTGAAGGGCTGTCTCTTCTGTGCCCCAGAGGCCTCCGTTTCATCCAGGTCTTCCTCCAGAGCATCTGTGACGGGGAGCGGGATGAGAATCACCCCAACCTCATCCGTGTCAACGCCACCAAGGCCTACGAGATGGCCCTCAAGAAGTATCACGGCTGGATCGTGCAGAAGATCTTCCAGGTGAGCCCCTTAGCCATGGGCCCCTCGGGCTCCCAAAGGGCTGCCTGTCTGTGCGGGGGGAGGCTGGTGCACCAGGGGGCCCTGTCCCGTGTGCTTGGGCCCAGAAGAGAAGAAAGGCTCCTGGACCCACTGGGGCATCTGCTGAAGAGACCCTGGCCTGCAGGGGTCTTGGTGGCTTATGTTGGGATGATACTGGCCCAGGTTCCTGGAAATGAGGCTCCCAGGGTTGCCAGACTGAAGGCCCACTCTGGAGATGAAGAGGCTTGTGGGGCACCCTGCACACTGTTGCCGGCCACGCTGCCTCTCTCTGGGCCCATTCATATTTTTTTTTTTTTTTTAATTTAGTTTCCAGTCTCACAGTTTTTTTTTTTAAAGATTTTATTTATTTATTTGACAGACAGAGATCACAAGTAGGCAGAGAGGCAGGCAGAGAGAGAGAGGAAGGGAAGCAGGCTCCCCGCTGAGCAGAGAGCCTGATGCGGGGCTCAATCCCAGGACCCTGGGATCATGACCTGAGCCAAATGCAGAGGCTTTAAACCACTGAGCCACCCAGGCGCCCCTGGGCCCATTCTTCTTGCCCAGCCACTCCTGGCCCAGCCTCTAGCCTGCAGCCCATCTGCATTCCCCTGTGAACCGGGATCTGCCAGGCTTGCCTTCTTCCCACAGGGCACCACGGGCTGGGCCAGGAGCCAGGCTGGGTGTAGGCAGGAAGAGCTAGGCCCCCTCCAGGCTATGCCGGCATGGCTGGCGACAGGGCCCATCCAGGGTGGGCGCCATGAAGCCCTGCCCTCCCCGTGTGCTGCTCCCTTGCCAAGTCCTCACAGCCGGCACCTGGGTGGTGAGGGTGTGTGCAGCCCACATCAGATTGTGTTCTTCACTAACGCACCACAGGGGGTGGGGGGGCGCGGGTGCAGTCTCCCCCCCACCATTTCACAGATGAGGAACTGGTGCTCAGAGAGGTTAACTGTCTTGCTCCAGGTTGCACAGTAAGAGGGGATCTGGGATTCTACCTCCCTGAGCCTTCGCCGCCTCCTCTTGCATATGGGCGTAAACTAGGCCCCATCTCCAGGGGTCGTAATGATGATCGAACAAGCTATCACGTACAAAGTGCTCGGCGCACACTCTACACTGTCATTCTGTGTCTTGCCGGTGGTATTCGTCATGACCGTACTATTTCAAGTTGCCTCAGCCTATCAGACTCAGCCTAAGCTGCTCATCCAGCGACGTCCTTTCCTTTCCAGTTCTGAAGTTCTGTACATTTCTGGTTCTCTGTACTTCTCACCGATCAGGGAAGCCCTGAGAGTTATTGAAGCGTTGCTCCCTGAAGGCCAGGAGAGGCCACAGTCCGTATTAGCAGTGAGCTCCCCCAGTCCGCCTTCTCCAGAGCAGGGAACCCAGAGGCCAGAGGCTCCGGGGTGCTGGGCACCTGCCCCATGCCTGGTATCATGCCGAGCACTGGGCACCCACCCCCTGATCCTTTACAAGAGCAACCTGATTCGGTGGGTGCCATCATCATCCCCATTTTACAGATGAGGAAACCAAGGCTCAGAGAGGCTAAGTAACTAGCTCAAGGCTCACAGCTAGTCGGTGGCACAAGCTGGACTTTGAACCCAGGTCTGTCGGTCCCCAGAGCTCGTGTCCGTCCTGCTGTCCCTCACGGGGGTAGAAGGACACACACATCTCCCTCTTCCTTTCCCTTCTGATGCCACAAGGAGCATGGATCTCAGGGACGTCCACTCCCAGGACCCCACCATCCCTGGCCCTGCGGCCCTGCTTGGTGGCCCTACCAGTCCTCTAACACCATGCCGCCTACCCCCCCCCCACTTTTGCCCGTCTCAAGGCAGCGCTGTATGCGGCTCCCTACAAGTCCGACTTCCTGAAAGCACTCTCCAAGGGTCAGAACGTGACGGAGGAGGAGTGCCTGGAGAAGGTCCGCCTCTTCCTGGTCAACTACACGGCCACCATTGACGTCATCTACGAGATGTACACCAAGATGAACGCTGAGCTCAACTACAAGGTGTAGGCACGACCGGGGCAGGGGGCCCCTCACAGCACCTGGCGAACCCGAATCACTGTGAATCAAGCCGGCAGGCCACCCCTGGAGCCACCCAGAGGCCGGTGGAGGCCTGCAGGGGACGGCAAGCCCTGATTTTCTTTTTTTAAAAAGTCATTTTGGGTGGTTATCCTAACGGAGCAATATATAACAGTCCTACTTCCGAATCCCCTTTGAATTTCACAACAGCACAGACTGACTTCCATCCCTCCATTTCAGTGTGGTAAAAATCAATTAATGTTTCTAATCAAGTCCTAAGGGTTTTTTTTTCCCCTTTCTCTCTTTTTTTCTTTCTCCCCATGCGGAGCATAACTCTGGGGGGAGCTGTGTGTCATACACCTCAGTTGAAAAAGAAGCACATGTCCTTAGGATCCAACCAAATGATGTTTTGGGTATTTTAAGGACCATGAGGAGTTTGATTTAAAATTACACAGGGCCCCTGCGGTGGGCTTTTTTTTTTTTTTTTTTTTTTTTTAAGCAAACTGGTGTGTCTTCTCATGTGGTTTGTATGGCCCGACCTCACAACACTATCATTATCGATCCTGCTTTTTCTTACTGTCTTTGGCCAGACAGTGTTTTTATAGCTGAAACCAACCAGCAAGCCTTTGATGGGCAAGTAGGGGGGGGGGTGTTATTTTAAAGCTATCAGGCACAAATAAGTGACCACAGTTGACTATATTTGCATTCTTCTGCATAGTAGTTTTCTTCAGGGACAGCTTTTCCAACCTAAGAAACTACCGACCATGTGTATTCTCTCAAAGGGGGAGAGGGCAAACCCTCCCATCTGCTGAGACCCAGGGAAACGCCTCACTGCCTTAACTGTCCTTCCTGGCACTAAAAAGAGCTGTATTTTTTAACGTGTTGGGGTAAACAGAGCAACCCCAGAGGAACTGATATGTGTTCCAAACCCAATGAGGAACAATTGGTGATTTTTATGCGAGAAACTAAATGATCCTTAATAAATAAATCTTTATTTTGGAATCACATCAGTGTGCTGTTTTGGTTCACGGGTCTTGATCTCTAGCTTCTTCCAAAAAAAAAAAAAAGGACTGCGTGGCAAATGCCGAGAGATAGCCGCCCCCTTGGCCAGATGGGACAAGTGGACAAACGCATTCACCAGTTTGCCTCAGTCTCCAGTGATCCCGGCCTCCCTGACCTGTGGGGTTCTCGGCACTCTCTCATAGGCTGACACTTCTTCTGATACTAGCGTTAAATGGAGACAGAATCTTTATTTTACTTCATTCCTTGAGCCTCCATGGAAGGGGTGGGGGGTGGGGAAAAGCCTGGCAGAGGAGGAGGGGCAGGGCACACTCCAAGGTGAGGTATAGGCAAAGACCTGGTGGCTTGACACACAGCACATAATGCGCATGCACGTAATTGTGCTACGAAGGGATTTGAACATGACCCTGAAAATGACGAAACGCCTTCAGGTGTCTCCTGCTCCATCCAGCCAGGTAGCCAGTTTGGAAGGCTGCCTCCAGCATGACCAAGGGATGGTCACCTGAACCAAATTTTTTACTGTCTCTGATTTCATTATATTTTCTACTGTTGCTGGTCTAGGAATGCTGCTGACCTTTCTAACCTGTAACTGCTTTTCAGGCTTTTTTTTTTTTCCCCACTTTGGGTTTCCTGGAAACACAAAATTCTGCCAACACATAAAAGGAATTCTGCATCTTCCTTTTAAAAACAGCCTTTCTGGGGGCGCCTGGCTGGTTCTATCCATAGAGAATGTGACTCTTGATCTTGGGGTGGTGAGTTCGAGCCCCACGTTGTGGGTAGAGATTATTTTAAAAAATAAAAGAGGGGCGCCTGGGTGGCTCAGTCAGTTAAACATCTGCCTTCCATTCAGGTCATGATCCCAGGGTCCTGGGATGGAGTCCCACATCGGGCTCCCTGCTCAGTGGGGAGTCTGCTTCTCCCTCTGCCCTTCCCCCACCTGCTGGCCTGTACGCGCTCTCTGACAAATAAATAAATAAAATCTAAATACATAAATAAGTAAATAGCCTTTCTTTATGTCTCTAACATAGCACAACGGGACCAGAAAGGCAGTGTCTTCTTGTGGAAGGCCCATACTTTCTCCTGCCAGCCTCCTTCACTCTCGGTACCTGCTGGGCCCCGAGGAGCACTTTGGGTGCCCAGAGACAAAACCAGTAGAGCAGCTGTGTTCTCCCATTTCATTTTTGTCAAAGTGGGACTGATTTCTGCCCCGGGGCAGGGAGGAAGGAACACACATTGAGCACCAGCTGTATACCTTACCCTACACACGTTCTTTACAGACACCATCTCACAACCCCCTGAGCTGTGGGCATCAGGAGCCCCATTTGTCAGATGAGGAAGCAGAACCCCTGACAACAGGGCAAGAGGACTAGGGGTGACGTGGCCAGGCCTGGGGGGGGCACCATGGTTTCACATCTGACTCTGTATCTCCCCTGGACCATGGTCACTTCTTTGCCAGTAGAGACTGAGCCCACCTTCCAGCACATCCTACTGCCACGACCTTCCCACCGTGGGGAGTCGCTCATCGGACTCCGGTTAACCTGACAGTGCTCAGAAGCCCGGATGACCCCAAAAGTCTGACACAGTTTGACCCATTTACTCACCTATTGGGTTCATTCCATTAAACGTCATTGAACTTTCAAGCCCCTCATAAAATATTTCAAACCCATCATAATACATCTCTCTTACAGACAAGGAGCAAAAACTCATTTCTCCCTTAAAGAGCCTCAGTTTCCTTTTCTGTATCACAGAGGTCTTGCTAATACCCACCTCACGGGGTGTGAGGTTTTTAAATTAAATGCTACAATCTGTAAAGCAATTGAAGTATAGAAAGCTGTCTTAGCTAAGCATTACAGAAAACTGCAAGGCTCTATTTACGCAGCGGGGTGTGTATAATGTTGTGACTGAGCATCGGAGTCCCGGCTGTGCTGTAGCTGAGTCGCCACCGACAGACCTCTCTGAGCCTCAGTTCCCTGATCCGTGCAATGGGGATGTAATAGTTCCCGGCTCAGGTCGGGCCCTGGGCGGTGTAATCGTCCGGTGTTGGTCCACTTGTCATTTACCGAGCGTTATGGGAGAAGAGAGGGCTCTTTCCTTCCTTGGGTTTGGTGGGCTCCTTGATAGAGCTCCCAGGGTTTGACACCCGCCCGCCTTTGCGGCCCCGCGCCTGCGCACTGACCGCCTGCAGCTCCCACGGGGCCCGGTAGGTGGCGCTGTGGGCCTTGAGCCGCTGCCGCGGCACAGCTGGGAGTCCGCCCCAGACAGTGCATGGACCTCCCCGCCTCCCGCCCGCGCCCCGCTACCGGTGATGGGGTGGCTTCCGAGGGTCGCACGAGCAGCCCCGTTTGAACACTGTTGGGGAAGCCTCTCAAGCCGATGCTTTGGGGTTCTGACTTCAGGACAGCGTCTGTGTCAGAGATGTGCCCTGTTGACGCGCTTTGCCTACTACCGCTGCTACTACCCATAGCACCATCACCACCGCCGCGCAGCACCTTTGCGGTTCAAGTCCAGGTTCTACAACTGTGTGGCTGCGTGATCCACGGGAGCCAGCTCGCCGCTCTGAGCCTCAGTTTCTGCATCTGTAAAATGGGACAGGGTCCCCTGTACCTAGCCGGAGTCCATAAAATTCTGTTGTAACGTGCCTGACACGTTCAATAAATGGACTGTAGTTATTTATTACAATGCTACAGCATCCCAGGATTTGAAAACAATGGCCTTATGAATACGAACCAGGGGCTCCTGAAGGGGCAACCCGCCCCCTCAGGCAGTTAGACCTCAGCATGTTCACTTACCCCTTGTTCCTAAAGACACCGCAGGGTCCCTATCAACAGATCAATAGAAAAACCCCAGAAAACATCGTGCAGTTTGGCTGCTTTTCTCACTCCCAGCTGATCTGCTGGGGACGTTGGGCAAGTTCCTTCTTCCCCCTGGGCTTCAGTTTGCTCATCTGTAAAATCAGGAGAATCCTGGCTCTCATTCTACAGCAGACACCCCATGTCATTGTAAGGAGCCCCTGATTTGTATTCAGAATTCCAGCGAAATCAACACTACATCCTGATGCAGAGCCATTAGTCCTTCCTTGTGACATCTAGGGCGTGACATGGGTAAAGCACTCAGCACAGGGCCTGGCACTTGGAAGGTATTTGGTAAAGGAGAGCTATGATGACGAGTCACCTTTAGATGGCCCTTGATCTAGCCCAGAGAGGAGTGTCTGGAAGGCAAGACATTCAACTGCTGTTTGCTGAGCACCTACTATGCACAAGGCCCTGAGCTTGGCTCAGGAGGTCTTTTGGGGACAAGAAAGATAAGGCCCTACTCTCCATGGGGCTCATGGACCACTGGAGGAGACATAGATGGGGTAGGGCAGGGAAGGCCTCTCTAAGGAGGTAACATGTGAGCTGAGATCTGAAGGGGGAGAAATAGCAAGCCATGAAATGAGGCTGGCTACGGCTAGTGCAAAGGCCCTGAGGCAGGAGAGAAAGCAGCATGGTCTAAGGACAGAGTCAGGCCAGAGTGGCTGGAGCCTGGAGATTAAAGTGGGAGGACAGTGAGGGATGGAACCAATGTGACTTCGCTTTTTGTTTTAAGAGCAAGGGAAGTCCTAAGCCTCTGTGAGTAGAGGGTGACAAAGCCAGTTCACAGTTTACAAAGCTCTTCGCAAGGATTTTCATGAGTCTTTTTCCTGGACTCAGAAAAGAGACTACCTCCTCTCCCCAACCCGTGCCTCTTCCTGGCCTGGAAAATGGAGCCCTCATCACATGTATGTGTGAGCGAGGTAGGGTCCCAGGCCTTTGTGAAAACCTTGGGCCTCTCTGCAGAAAGTACAGGTTCACTGTGATGATTCACTCATCACTCCAGAGATCGCCACAGACCCCCAGCAGCCTACCCAGGGACCCCAGTTGGGGAGCCCTGAATTACTGAGAGCCTGCTGGCACCAAGGCCTACATGCCCCCCACCCCCACCCCATGACCACAACTCCAGAGGAAGGCCATCTTTGAAATGCCAGTGGGCAGTGGTGGCCCAACCACACCCACAGGAGGGTGGCTGTGCCCATGGCAACGGTCCTCTGAAGGGAAGGGCTTCCTTCCTACCTGCTCTCAGGTTTCTGCCCCAGGGAGAATTCCAGAAGAGCCTCATTGACGGTGTCTGGCAAGGCACGGCCTCCAGTCTCTGGGTCGGGGCCATATGTGGCCTGAGGTGGACAAACCAGGGTCTTTGTCTCCAGCTGCTCCTATCCTGTCTCAGTGGCTTCTTGGCAAATGTGGGGTGGATGCGATTTCACGGGGGGACCTGGTGTCTAGGCCCACCAGCCCTTGGCCTTAACCAAGCCCAAGCCGGGCTGGGCTAAGTCACTGCCTGTGAAGAGAAGAGGGGATTTAATTGGACGGGACCGGAACAGCACAGGGTGTGCAGGGAGAGGAAAGAAGTTTCTGCCTGGGAGTGTTGGGGTGGAAGGGCTGTGTTAGGGATGCCGGCTCTCTCCTGGGCTCCATAGCTGTCACCTGTAAAATGGGAACAGCAGTGGCAACCTATCCAGATTCCTGAAGGAATCACAAGGGGGAAGATGTTACAGTAATGGGAGGGAGGACATTGGGTGATTGTCGGGGTGCTTGGCAGGGGATTTGAAGTTGGTCAGGGTGGGGGAAGCATGGGGACCTCTGGGGTCTAGTCATTGAGCAGCTACCCTGTCCCTGCCCTGCCCTCCAGAGCACTACCCGTTGAATCCTCCCAATTGTGCCAGGTAGGAGCGGTTACTCTCCCCATTTTGTAGAGGAAAAAGTGAGGATCAGAGAAGCAGGGTCCTCTGCCTGAGGTCACACAACTAACACACAGGGGACAGCCACATCCAGATGCCCCAGGGACCACATTCTTTTTATTTTTTTATTATTAAGATTTTTTTTTTTTATTTCTTTTACTGGAGAGAGAGAGAGCACAGAGAGAGAGGGAGAAGCAGACTCCCCACTGAGCAGGGAACCCAATATAGGGACTTGATCCCAGAACCCTGAGATCATAACTTGAGCCGAGGGGAGATGCTTAACTGACTAAGCCCCCCAGGCGTCCCAGGACCACATTATTAAAAAAAAAAATTGTTTCTATAACAGTTTTATTGGGATAAGTTTCACATACTATGCAATTCACCTGTTGAAGATGCACTTTTCTAGGGCTTTTACTATATTCACAGTGCATCAAACCATCAACTTGAGAACACTGTCATCACCCCAAGAAGAAACCGCAGGGGCGCCTGGGTGGCTCAGTGGGTTAAGATTCTGCCTTCAGCTCTGGTCATGATCTCAGTATTCTGGGATCGAGCCCCACACCGGGCTCTCTGCTCAGCAGGGAGCCTGCTTCCCCTCTCTTTCTGCCTGCCTCTCTGCCTATTTGGGATCTCTCTGTCAAATAAATAAAATCTTAAAAAAAAAGAAAAAGAAAGAAAGAAAGAAAGAAAGAAAGAAAGAAAGAAAGAAAGAAAGAAACCCCATATGCCTTAGGTAACACCCTCCAAGCCTCGCCTCTCCCCAGCCCCTGGCAACCATTCCTTTACTTTCTGTCTGTCTAGATCTGCCTCTCCTGGACATTTCGTACTAATGCGATCACACAACATGTGGCCTTTGATGTCTGTCTGGCTTTGTTCATTAGCATCACTTTTTCCAGGCTCATCCATGTCAATACGTCACTCCTCCTATTGCTGGGTCATACGCCGTTGCATAGATTCACCACATTTCATTCATCTGTTGGCCATCGGAGTTGTCTCTATTTTTGGCTCTTGTGAATAATGCCACTGCGAACATTCACGTTCAAGTTTTTTGGTGTGGCCGCATGTTTTCCTTTCTCTTGGCTTTATCCCTCAGAGTGCAGTTGCTGGCTTATATGGTAACTCTAGATTTAACATTCTGAGCCTCCGCCAAGCTGACGTCCAAGGTCGCTGCCCTATTTCCCATTCCACCAGCTGTGTTCGAGGACCCCTGTTCCTCCACATCCTTGCTGACACTTACCATTGTCCATCTTTTTGAGACCACGTCCTTACCGACTCTGCTACCCTGAGGTCTTTTTGAGACCACGTCCTTACCGACTCTGCTACCCTGGACCTGGCTGTGGTTCCAATCCTACTGGCTGTGGGATCTCAGGCGAGTGGCCTCTCTGTGTCCCTTTTCAGAAAATGGTATAAGAATCCTTCCCGGGGAGCCTGGGTGGCTCAGTGGGGGTAAAGCCTCTGCCTTCGGCTCAGGTCATGATCCCAGGGTCCTGGGATAGAGGCCCACAT
Source organism: Enhydra lutris kenyoni (assembly GCF_002288905.1). Classification (NCBI taxonomy): domain Eukaryota; kingdom Metazoa; phylum Chordata; class Mammalia; order Carnivora; family Mustelidae; genus Enhydra; species Enhydra lutris. Next base: position 17,223,338 of record NW_019154130.1, on the reverse strand, counting down.
CAAGCTCTCTGCTCAGCAGGGAGCCTGCTTCCCTTCCTCTCTCTCTCTGCCTGCCTGTCTGCCTACTTGTGATCTCTGTCTGTCAAATAAATAAATAAAATCTTAAAAAAAAAAAAAAAAAGAATCCTTCCCTTCCAGGCTGTTAGGAGATGACCCAGGGGTGGCCCCTCATTGGAGTTATGCCAACGGTCAAGTGAGATGCACACCTCTTGTTTTTATACCTGCCCCTCCTCCACAGGGGTTGGAGACAGGTGCGCCAGGTGTAATGAAGTCCATCCGGGACTGACCCCTCTGGCCCACGGATCTCTCCCCAGTGCCTGGCACTGAGTCTGCCATTCCGTAAGTGCTTGCTATGCGCAGACCCTCAGTGCAGTCCAGGACCTCCCTTCATGGAGGTGGCAGAGCCCCACCTCCCCCTGGGCACTCTGGAAGTTGCGTAGGTCAAAGGGCTGGGCCGGACAACAGCCTACGTGTGCTAAAGGCATTATGATTTTGCTCCTTCCTTAAGACAAGAAGTTCTGTCTGTCCCTGTTAAGAGTCTCTTGTCCTTCCAGAACAGAGGCCAAAGAGCTTCACCAGTGACAAGAACAGCAAAATAATGACAGTCACATCCTCACAGTGGCCCTTGTTCACGTTCAGGAAATTCTCCTGAGCACCTCACTTGCTCTTCCTACTCACCCCTTCCCAGCAAGGCAGACCTTCATGCTCTCAATCAACCAGTAGTTCTCTCCCCCGTCTCTCCCTCCCACCCCCACCATTGCTTTTTTACGGTGGTAAAATGCCCATAACAGAATTCACCACATGAAGCCATTTTGAAGTGCAGTCAGTAGCGTGAAGTACGTTCCGGCTGTCATGCAAACGTCGCCACCATCCACCTCTGGAAGAGTTTTCATCTCCTAAAACAAGCTCTGTCCCCAGCACACGCGGACTCCCCATCCCCACCCCTCCCTCCGGCTCTACCGGTACTTTTTTTTTTTAATTTTTTTTTTTTAAGTTTTTTACTTATTTATTTGACAGAGAGAGGCACAGCAAGAGAGGGCACCGAAGCAGGGAGAGTGGGAGAGGGAGAATCAGGCTTCCCCCTGAGCCACTGAGCAAGGATCCTGATGTGGGGCTTGATTCCAGGACTCTGGGATCATGACCTGAGCTGAAGGCAGACACTTAACAACAGAGCCACCCAGACACTCCTCCGCCAGTGCTTTTAAAGAGGCTACTGAGTGCCCAGAATGGGTCCCGCGGCTGTCAGCAAGACGGACATGGTCCCTCGCTTCATGGAAACCAGTACTGCTTTCCAGATGAGGGCACAGGCACCGGGGGCAGGGAGGCTCTTGCTCACGGCCTCCCAGTGAATCAGCCAGAGGCCAAGATCCAGCCTCCTGGCCCAAGATGAGTTCCTTCTTTGCACGGGGCCTCAGTTGTCCAGTCTATGAAGTGAGGGTCAGGAGGGAGCTGGGCTAGCGACACCGGGACCTGGGCTCATGCCACTTCAGAGAAGAGTGGGTACCAGCCCTGGCCCCTTCTCCTACAGTTGTCTCCATCAGCCTCCTGGTAGCCAGGATCATCCTTGTCCTTTTCTTTTCATGGTGGGGGGGGGGGCTCACTACAGGAATGGGCTCTGGATTAGTCTTCCTGCCGCCCCCTCCACTTCCCAGCTGGGTCCAGCCCCAGCCAGAGAGAGGCTTTCTGTCGGGAAGGCATGCCCAGACCCTCCTCTGTTTACATTCCTCACCCCAAGCCAGATAGCTGCTTGTTTGTGCTAGATCCTGGAGACCCAGCAGGAAAACCTTCTCCCACCCCGTTATGAAGGCAGCAGCTTTCCGAGACACCAAAGTCCTCTCCAAGACTCAGATTCCCATCTATAAAGTGGGCACAGCAACCCCTCCCTCAAGAGGAATCTCCCCTCATGCTCACTGAGTTAATTATTAAGGTTTCTTTCTTTCTTTCTGTCTTTCTTTCTTTCTTTCTTTCTTTTGTAAATGTCTTGCACTGGTAGTATGAACACATGGCTTCTGTTTGGATTCTCTCTCTCTCTTTCCAGCAATTTCAAAATTCCACTTCCTAGCTGCCGAACCACACCGTATGGGAGCTATTTCTGTTTGCAGGCCAAGGAGGGAAGGACCTACCCCGCTGTCTTTGGGGAGTTAGCTCAATTTAATAAAAAAACAATAATGATAAAAGGGCTAAAAATGTTCCTGGTGCCCTGAACAGACCGGGAGCTCCCAGCATCTCCCCCAGGACTGCGGGGGGTGGGGAACAACATAGCTATTCCCCAGTCTACAGTGGGGACACTGAGGCTCAGAGGTGGAACGATTGGCTGCTCAGGGGATGAGTCCAGAGCCAGAGTGTGGGCTCAGGGAGCCTGGACCTGGAGCTCAGGCCCACTAGGCTTCCAACCAACCCCAGCAGAAGTGAGCTGCCTGACCCGTGGAGGCATTCAAATGGCTGGAGTAAAAAGCCAGACTGCAGGTAGGGGCTCACCTTCACCACCCAATAAAAAAACACACCGGAGCACCTCCTAGGTGCCAGGCTGCATGCCACGTGCTGGTAAAGAGGTGAAGAAAGGGAGCTCACATTTATTTAGCCCCAGACAGCAGACTCTCTATCTAGCCCTGTGCCACTCCTGCACCTCGCCTGCGGGACTGGGAAGCGACCTAAGGGCACGGGCCCCGGGGCCCGCGTCCCAGTGAACTGTCTGCTGAATGAATGAGCCAATGCACCGCGGACGGCCTCGCCCGTTACCAGAGGGGAGGCAGCCCCCGGGTGGCGGGATCAAGAGCCCCGGAGGGAACTCAGGGTCCCAAGCGAAGCCCACCCCGGGAAGCGCCAGGGCCCTCGGGCCGCGATGATCGTGACGCCCCACTTCCCAGGAGGGGGGCCCGAGCCCGCCCCCGCCCCGGCAGACGCGGCGATCGGCGGGGCGGGGGCAGCCGGGGGCGGCGCGCGGCGCTGGAACCTGAGCCGGGGGAGGAGAGTCGCGCCGGGCGGGCGGGCGCCGGGCGGCCGGGATTCAGGAAGCGCCGCGACGTCCTGGAGGTGAGCGGGGCTTGGGCCCTCGGGGCTAGGGATCCCGGGAGGGCATGCTCAGCCGAGGTCCTCTCGCTCCCCTGGGGACGTCTCCGAGGTTCCAAAGTCCGGGCCCGGGGCTCAGGAGCGAGGCGCGGGGTCCCGCCAGCTGCTGCCACCCCGCCCGGTGCCCTTGGGCCGGCCAACCCTCCACCCCACTCTGGGCTTTAGTTTTATCACTTGTGAAATGGGCGCCGTTGTGAGCCTTGGGGTCTCGAGTCTGCAGGAGAGAGGTCCCGGAGTCCTCGAGATCCAAGCCCAGGAACCCAAAGTTAGGAGGCCCTGCAGTCCACCTTGGGGGCACCCCCATTTTGGGGGCGGGTGGAAGGTGGGGGTCTGAGGTTTGCCCTCTACTGGGAAGCAAGCAGGAGGGAATTGAAAGTCTGGAACTTCCAAAGCCCACTTCTTAGTTAGCCTTCGTTAGGCCCAGAGATGGCTCTTCCCCCAAGAGGCAGGACAATCTTTAACCTCCACCTCTGCCTCTAGACTCCAGCGAGGTCCAGGAGGGCAGAAAGAGACCGCCCACACCCCACTTGCCTGGAGATATCAACCACATGCCCTGGAGCTCCCTACCACCCCACCTGGCCCAGCCCCAGCCTGGCCCTCCATCGGACTTCCCGGTTTGCAGATGGGAAAGCTGAGGCTTAGGTGGGGGTTGTAACCGAGTGGAATTTAAACCCAGGGCTGTCAGGCTCCAGAGTCCTCCCTGCCTGGTGCCCAGGGGCGCCCTGTGAGTTATAGGGGAGGGGTTGTGCCTTTGGGGGCTCTGCTGGGGCTGGGGACGTGTGATGTCGTGTGTGACTTCGTTCTGGGGACGCTAAGAACCGCTGGAGGATTTAAGCTTTGCCACTTTATCTGGGGGCCAAGAATGGGGGGGTGACTCCTTGACTACCAGGGAGGAAGGTGAAAAGGAGGTCTCTTTAGAGAAGTCAAGGAGAAGGGTCAGGTCCGGGTCACCTGTGGGGTTAGAATCGGGGCCTGTGTGGCCCCCGTTCCTCCCACCCCTGCTGCTGAGTGACTTTGGGTGAGTCCCTGAAATGGGGATGGACTGAGGGCCACCCCAGGGATACGGTGAGGACAGATGGCCCAGCTCAGCACCAGCTTGGGCTTCTTAATGCTAATTGGTCATTCCCTCATTTTCCTAGTTCATTCTGTTTGAATAACAGCGGGGAACCCCTCTTTCCAACCTTTGTTGGTAAATTGGAGGGGGAGGGGCTCCCAAAACAAATGGCAGATGGCTCTTCTAGACCGGTCAGGGGTGTAAGATGGAGGTGGGGTCCTTTGGCATGGAGTGTTCCCAGGTGTAGGGAATGGCACCTGAGGACAAGGGCGTGAGGGTGAGAGCTTCTGAAAGGTGCCTGGGGCTCCCTTGGAGAAATCTGGAGCCTTACTGCTGGGGAGGGGGTCACGGGGCGCCTCTGCTGCCTCACCTGGTGGGAGCGGGGCCTCGGCTGCTTTCACATGTGGACACCTGTCAAGGTAAGCAGGTGTGGTAAATGCTTTGCAAATGTGTGCTGTTGAATGAATGGGAGCCAGGAGAGAAGGCTGTGGGGTGAGACAGCAGTCCGGGAAGGGATCAGGGAGGGCTTGATCCAGGTGGGGGTTGAGCCACACCTCCAAGAGTAAATGCGGACTGGGGGAAAGGCATTCAGATAAAGGGAAGGGTACTAGCAAAGGAAGGGCACTACCTGTTGCCAGGTAGGTAAAACTAGACTTTGTAGAGCCAAGACATGGTTCTTTCGGCCTGGAATGTGTGATGTGGATGGGAAGGGCAAGGGATCGGGCAGGCAGGGGCTAGATCAGACCCAGAAGCCCTGAAGACCAGGCTGGGAGGGACATGCTGGGTATGTGGTCTGGAAGGGTCCCTCTTGCTGAGAGTAGTGGGGGCCAGGCAAGGAGGCAGGTCCCCAGGCTGGGGAAGTCATTCAGGCAGGAGACGTGAGGCCCAGGTTGGCGACTGGAGAGGCGTGGCCGGCAGGAGACCTAGGAGGGAGAGACCCGCTTGAGAGCTGGTCTCATGGGGCCTGGCACAGGGCAGGTGCGCTGTAATGTCTACTGCCCAGTAGAGGGACTGGACCCATTGTTTGTGAGAGGGCCCGAGTTCTTTGAGCTTCATCATCTGTTCCTTGGATGGAGGGGGAGTTTATGTGAGTGGCCATCTTGACCCCTCACAGGCCCCTGACCTGCTGTCTGCCTCAGTTTCCCCCCTGGGAAAGACACCCCAGGCCCCTCCCCAAATCCCTGGCTCCACTTCTTGTCACACACCAGATCTGGGGAGCCAAGAGAACACTGCATGCCAGCAGGCCTTCTGGAATGCTTACCCATTTAGAGCGGAATTCACCTGTTAAAGATTAATTCCGATCTCTCGAGATACTTATGGCCCTGGGCCCCGCAGCTGGCGCTTGGAGCACCGGGTACAATGTTCCGCCTCGCTTTAGCCAAGCCTGGGCTGCATTTGTGGTCCTTATGATGGTCGTGAGCATTTAGTGAGCACTTCCTGTATGCCAGGCCCTGGCCCAAACACTCTTAGTACATCTGGAGAAAAAACTATAATTGTACCTATTTTTGCGAGGGAGGAACTGAGGTCTGGGTAGTGAAGTTGCTTGCTGCGGGGTCTTTTAGTTGGGGAGGGGCAGAGCTGGGATCTGCACTCTGTTCACCTGATTCCAAAATCCACACCCTTAACTTCCAAGGTGGCCTGTCCCCATTTGTCCTGACCCGGGGTCATGGGGGAAGAGACTGCAGTGTAGAGAGAGAGAGAGAAGAACCCTGGTGGCTCAGGCAGGCCCCGCCTTAAGTCCTACATCAGCTGCTTCTTCCCCAGGGAAGCTCAGGCAAGTCACCAGGCCTCTCTGAGCCTCAGTTTCCTTGTCTGTCAAATGGCGCTTTCGGTTCCCACTTTGCCAAGACAGTCAGAGGCACACAGGTGGGGCTCCGAAACACTATCCTCTTCCTCATTCTGTTTCCCTGGGCTTTTCCTGGACATGCTTTCCTCCAGCTCATCCCAGTGGCAGCCTCTGAGAGCCCCTCTGTGCCAGGCAGGCAGGCGGAAGGGAGCAGGGGCAAAGCTAGACTTGCATTTGGACAAAGGACGATGCCTTTTCAGCCGTGAGATATTTACAGGCCTTGACTGAGTGCCAGGAGCAGTCAACATTTCATACTTAGCTAATCGTTTAGTGGATAGACAGTGTCTGTCACATGATGCTCATCTCGGTGATGTCACAGCCTGGCCCCCGCTGCTGGTGGGCAGAGGCAGGAAGGCTGGATCTCATTTTATGGCTGGGGAAACTGAGTCTCCGAGGGCGAAGCAATTTACTCAGGGCTCCAGGCAGAGCTGGATCTGGAAGCCAGATCTGAGTGACTCTGTTCCCTTTGGGTCCCTGAGGAGCTTCTGCCTTGGAGTCTGACCCACCTTGGTCCAGTTCTGCCGCTTGCTGCTGTGTGACCTTGGAAGGTAGCTTAACCTCTCTCTTCCTGGGGTTGCAGCCTAGGATTTGCTGGAGGTCTGAGCTGTCTGCTAGAGGGGTAATTGGGTAATTCTGGCCGCTATTCTTGCCCCAGCCTGGATTCCCTTTGCCTGGGTTTCCCTTGGGTCCTGATACTCTGGCTGAACAAGAATGAGGAAGAGAGGCCAGCCCCCTACTTTCACTATGACTCCAACTTCCTTCCTGCCGCAGAGCCCCTTTCTGATCATTTGCTTCCCCTTTCCCGAGCCCCTGGCCACAGCTGGCTGTGTGACCCCAAGTAGGTCACTCCGCCTCTCTGAGCAAGTTTCTTCATTGGCGAGGGAGGGCCAGACACCACACCAGGAAGCCATAGGAAGCTCTCCATAAATGCTCTTGGGTCTGCTCCTGATGAGATCAGAGGATAAGAAAGGTGACAGAAGGAGGAGGGTGTAACTGGAGGGGCAGACAGGCAAGCCATTGACCAAATGGGCATACTCTTATTTTTCTTTGGGTGGTGAGTAACTGCCGCCTGCCCTGCCTGCCACCCTCCCTGACTCCCCCCTGCACAAAGGGCTCCTCAGTCTCCCGGGTGCCTGTTTTTCCCTGAGGGTGGAGTGGCCTGGGTTCCACCCAGATGACCGGGAGGCCTGACCACCTCTGGGACAGCTCCTCATGTGTGTGTATGATGGGGGAGCAGACTTCCACCGCATGCCCCGAGTGGGCCCCACAGGCTCAGGGGAGACCCCACTGGGCAAGGGGCCAGTTGACTTCAGTCCAGGGGGACCCACTGGACCCTCCTGTCTCCCCTTGCAAAGATGAGGAGCTCAGGAATACCAGTAGACAGAGTGAATGAAGGAAGGAATGATTGAACAGGCATATCTTAATAAGGCAGGGGTATCAGCAGAAAGCCCCTACTTGGCTTGGAGACCAAGTGGGCTTGGGCGAGTGTCCTGGTCTCCTTGAGCCTTAATTTCTTCTTCTGCAAAATGGGTTCATGCTCACTGTTGCCCTACTGGCGGGATGTGGGTCTCACAGGTCAGAGAGCACACAGTAGTTGCACAATAAATGAGCTGTTGAAGGTTGGGAGAGAGGAAGGAAGTTAGCCAGCGAGCTGGTTCATTGGGCAAAAAGGTTCATTTGTGTCTGTGAGTTCATTCATTCATTCGGCAAGTCTGTCTTGAGCAGCTACTAAGTGCCAGGCTGTGTTCTAGGCCCTGGGCACTCAGCAGGGACAGGAACAGAAGAGCTCCCATCGTGCCCCACACAGTCCTCAGGGCTGCACTGTATGAGGCTCTGATGCCCACAATGACCAAGTGACCCAGGGGTGGGTGCTGTGCTTAGCTCCCTATTAGAGAAGAGGAAACGGAGGCTCAGAGAGGTGATGTGACCTGTTGGGGATCCCACAGCTACAAAGCAGCAGAGCCGAGATTCAAACTCCAAGTGTGTCTGTCTGTAGCGCCCCAGCTCCTTTCCACCGCCCCAGCTGCCTGCCGAGCTCCAGGAGCGGTGGCGTTTAGAAGAGGGTGGCCCTGGAGAGAGGGCTTCGGAGACCCTGAAGTGGTGAACTGACACGGGTTTCTAAGCCGATGGTTGGAACCCTAGCCACATTCCCTTCTCGTTGCATTGTGACCTCAGCTGGGTCCCTCATCTCTCCAAGCCTCAGTTGGCGCCCGCGTGACATGAGGACGATGACAATGCCTATCTCAGATGAGGGGTGAATGCAAAGGTGCTCAGTGCAGGGGAGGTGTTGGGTGGCTAGCCGCCCGCCTCTGTTCCCCCAGGACTTAGTTTATCCATCTGAGAATGGAGACGATAATATCTGACTTCTGGATTCATTACTTGGTTTAGGACAGGGAGAAGGGGATGTGTGGAATGTTCCGATGAGGGCAGACCCTGCTAATGGTGGGATTTCAGGCGTGATCCTCAGCCATAATTTTAAGCAGTTACCCAGAGACACAGCCTGCTGTTGGCATAGGAGGGGTAGGCTGGGGCAGAGAGAGGATCTCAAACCATTTTTTCTGCTGCTTTGGCTTCCTTCCTGGGCTCCTGATGGACCCATTCGCTCCCTGGGGATCTGCTCACTCCTCTGACTTGGTTAGCCTCGGGCCGGTTGCACGTGGGAATAAGGTGAGGGATGCCCGTGTGGGTGGGTGGGGTCCTGTCTCCTCTGGGACTCAGCCTCCCAGCTGGGAAATGGGGCCATGCCCGTCCTGACAGCCTCCCCGAGATGGCGAGAGAGGGACATGTGGGGTGAGAAAACTCTTTTGGAAGGTAAGGTCTCTGAGCATCATCACCGGCCCTGGCCTTGGAGCCAGGAAGTCTGGGTGCAAGAGCCCAGTCCACCATGCCCTCTCTGGGCCTCATCTCTCCAGCTGTGAACAGAGGGCATGTTCACAATCCCCCACAAAACAAATACTACTTGTTGAGCACTTATTAGGCACCAGGAACAGTCCCAAACTTTTGAATAATCTCATTCAATCCCTGTACCAGCCCTTTGGGGCAGGAGCTGTCCTTTTATTCTTTAATTTAAAGCTTGACTGTATGGTACAACAAGAAATTCTAAAGCAAATATGAGTAGAGGAGTATATTCCCCCCATTTTATAGATGAGTAAACTGAGGCCTAGAGAGAAGGTACTTGCTCAAGGCCACCCAGCCTGAGAGTGGCAGGTGGAAAATAGAACATGGGTCAAGCTGTTCCTGAGGCTAGAAAATCCCCTCTGGGAGTTTCTGAGGCTTGACTGTCCTCTGAGAGAGAGGCCGGGCCAGAGAGAAGGGAGTCCTGAGCTCTCGAAGGCTCCCACCTCCTGGGCTGAACATTGGGTGGAATCCTGTAGCTGTGCTCTGATGGGAGGGGGTGAGGACATGGAAGGAGGCAGAGCCTCCTGGGACAGGGAGGGCCTCTGCTTTGGGTTAGACCCTGTGCTGGACCCTTTACAGTACTCAGGACATTCCCATGTTGTGCCGAGGAAACTGAGGCTCAGGGCAAGGAAGCCACTTGCCCAAGGTCACCGAGCCAGGCAGGGATATCAAGATGTAATTCACGTACCATACCATTCACCCTTTCAAAGTGTACAATTCAGTAGGTTTTTTTTGTTTGTTTGTTTTTTCGGGTTTTGTTTGTTTGTTTTGTTTTTCACTGTGTTCAGAGTTGGACAGACATTCCCATTCTCTGTTCCAGTGCATTTTCATACCCCCAAAAAGGAACTCCAGACCCATAGCAGTCACCATCCCCATGCTCCCTCCCAGCCCTTGGAACTACAAATCAGCTGTCTGTTTCCATGCATTTGCCCATTCTGGACATTTCTTGTAAATGGAATCCCACAGCGTGTGGCCTTCTGGGTTGCACGGTACATGCTCTTGAAAGCACCAAGCCGCACTACCTCCTAGGGGCTCCTTCCCAGGTCGCGGGGCCCTCGGAAGTGAATGGCCACCCGAGAAAGCTCACAGTGGTGTCTGCGCACATGGTCGGAGCCCCTCCAGCCAAGGACCTGCATGATGTCCCGATAAGGACCTGCATGATGTCCCGATGAGGACCTGCAGTGGCCACACCAGCCTTGCCCTCTGTGGGGCCTGGTGACTCACCCTGGGTGAGTGCCCCGCCTGGGTGGTGTGAGCTTGAGGGGGGCACTCTTCTGGGTGTGAGGGGGACGACAGGACACTGGGGCTCTGTCTGCCCCGGACAGGCAGCCACTGTGCAGCAAACAGGAAGCGGGCTGGGCCGAGACCTGCTAGGTAAACACAGGCTGGCTGGGGAAGGTGCCTGGCATGGCGGGATGCCCCCCGCCGCTGCTGCCCGCAGGGAGCCAGGGAGCCTCAAGCAGCCTGGCAGGCAGCGGGTGTCGCTGAGCTCCCAGCCCACTGCTCCCAGCCCGCTGCTCCCAGCCGTGGCCGCTCCGAGGTGGCTGTGGTCCCAAGCTCTGGGCCTGGCCACTCCGCCCTCCCAGGCAGGCATACCTTCCTTCGTCCTCTGTCTCTTTGTTCCTCTGCCCTCTGACAAGAATTAATAAAAATAATAATAGTATAATAGTAATAATAATAATACAGTGGTACCAACGATGTTAACAACAGCCAGTCTTTACGGAGCGTGCATTCTCCCCCAGGTCCTGCACTGAGTATTTTATACATTTATCTCATTTAAGCCCACAGCAGTCCCCGGAGTAGGTGCTCTGACCATCGCCTCATAGGGGTGGGGAAACCAAGGCACAGGAAGGCCAGGGGACTTGCCCAGGGCCACAGAGCTGGTGAGCCGGCCATCTGCCTTGGGGGCCTGTGGTCCCCAGCAGCCATCCAGCACCCCTTCCTCCAACTCCTGCTTCCACCCTTCCCTTCTGGAGTCCCCAGTCCTTGTCAGGTGTCCATTGGAGGCACAGATCCTGGGGACCACATAGGTGTGACTCCTGGTCCTCCCCCTCGGGAGCTGGCCAACACTGTTGGAGTGACCCTGCCTCTCTGAGCCTCAGTTTCCTTACTGGGAAGGTGGGGGGGCAGTTGGACAGAGCTGGTGTTGTCTCTGCTGGATCCCCGTTTTCCTAACCCCTTCCTCACCCACACCGCCCCTCCAAGACTGACCGGGAATGACAGTTGCTTGCAGTCTTGTTTATTCCAGGGGACCTCAGGAAGCAGGGGCCCCACAGGTTGGGCACAGAGCCCCAAAATGGAGGGAGGAGGAAGTGCCCTGGGTCCATGTGGGAGCCCCACACCTCCCCCGAGGTCTACCTGCTTCCCACCCACCTACGCATCCCACACCCACTCACCCACCTGCTTCCCACCCACCTACGCATCCCACACCCACTCACCTGTCTTTTCTTCCTCTGCCTTCTTTGTCCCAGTGCCTCGGCCCAGGCTGTTCCCTAGTGCCCCCTGCACTTTCTCATTGGACCCTGCTGCCCCCATTCCAGCTGTCAGGCCCCAGTCCTGACCCCTCCTCCTTGCAGCCCATCCATGTCCCTGTCTGTGTTCCCATTGGAGGAGTAACGCTGCTTCCCCATGCCTGTACCCTCTGGGGACTTCAGAGGGCTCCTGCCTTATAGTTCAAGGAGACAGATATTTACAGGCGCCCCATTCTGCCCCCAGCATGGTGCTGGGAGCTGGGGAGACAACAGATACACAGTAGTCCCTCCCCCATGGAGCTGACACTCGAGAGAAGAGAGAAGGAGACTAAAGGAGTAATACAAGTCAATGTACAAGTTTAATCACACAGGAGCTATAAAGGGAGGCACGTATTGAGTGCTCTATGAATGAACAAGGGAGCTGGTTGAGACTGGAGGTCAGAGAGGCTTTTCACAGGAGATGTCTGTGAAGAGGAGACCCGAGCAAGGGGCCCCAGCCCGGGGGAGGAAGTGGGGACAGCCCTGGCAAAGATCTGGAGGGGGAAAAGCCATGTTCTCCCCCCCAGACTCTTTAGTGAGGTTCCATTCTTTTATGCTTCCCTGAGTGCTTTGCAAACAGTTGGCACTCAACAGATGCCCATCGGGGTGAATTGATCCCGGGAGGGAGAGATCAGAGAAGAACTAGCTCCCTGAAATTCTTCCCCCTGGGGTAGAGCAGCTTTGCACGCCCAAACTTGCCACCAGATTTAAGCAGCTTTCCTAGGTCATGGAATCAGGAGGATGGGATTTGACAAATACGTGCCAGAGTTTCCATGAGATCAGGTAAAGCTACAGGCGATGGTGAGGATGGGCCCCTTCTTCCACCCACTGCATGAGGAGGGGGCAGGTGAAAGGCTCAGGAGAACTCAACCCCCTACTGGACCTGAGATTCTCAGAGAGAAGGGACCTGCCTTTCACTTAGGCTTGTGGTTCACTGTTTACTGAGGGCTTCTTCTGTGCCAGGGGCTTGACTCGACTTGTACAGTTTGCACAACGACCCGGTTAAGATCTCCATGGACAGGGGAGGAAGGCAAGGCACAGAGAGGCTAAGTCACTTGCTCAAGGTCATGCAGCTCAAGAGCGGTGGGTGGGGGAGCTGACCCCCTGATCTGTCTGATCAAAATGCACACTCTTTCCACTCCCCACTAGTTCCTTCCCGGGGGACCTTTGGGGGAGAGAGTGGGTTTGGTTGCCCCAACTGAGTCCCCAGGTCTGTCAGAGCATAATGTGTGGCTTTTGGCTGTTTTCCTGGAAAGCCCGGAGCCTCTGTCGGGGCAGAGAGGGAGGCTTGGGGACCCTGGGTCAGTACTGTGTCTCCTCACCCTGCTCGGGACCTCTGCAGGCCTTAACCCAGTCACTCCTGAGCCCCTCTGGTCTATACTGCTCTGAACACCACTGGACATGACTGCTCCTTGCTTTGTCCAGCTGTTTAATCTGTCCCCCACTGGAAGATCAGCCCCAGATGGGCCAGGTTTTTCTCCGTGTCCTCTGTACCTGGCACGCCGTATGTTCCAGAAATCATTTGGCGAGTAAATGAATAGAGGAGTGGTTTCTAATCCTTTTCCTTGGGCCCTGAGATTCTGATCCCCCTCCATTCGTCTTGTCCGGCCACCCTCTGCATGGACCACAATCTGGTTTTTATGTTTGGAAGCGAAGCTCAATGCTTAAAACAACACGTGAAATTGACTGGTTTCAGTGACACTCAGCAAGTGGGGAGGTTCCCACTCAGGCATACCCATCCTCCACTGGGCCTCTGGTGGCCCTGGTGCCAGCTGGGAGCTGCCTGCTATGCAGGCCTTCTGGGTGGGGCAGCTCCCAGGGGCTCACCATGGGCACATGCACACGTGTGTGCACATCGCGCGGGGAAAGACACAGAGAAGCAGACATGACGTTCCCGCCCTGATGAGGCCCACGGGGACTCTCTGCCTTTCTTCCCTGCCTGCACCCCCTTCCGTCCCAAGCCTGGCATGGGTTTGGAACGTGTAATAGCAGCCTACAGGGCAAATTAGAACAGGGAGGGAACTCTTTTCCTGACCGCAAAGGACAGGGTAGTGTTTGGGTGTAGAATGGTGAGAGAGCAGCAGAGCGGGCTGTGCATGTGTGTGTGTGTGTGTATGCACACGTGTGCATGTGCACGTGCATGTGCTCCCTGGCGTGTACACTGGCGTGGGCTGTGTGTAAGGAGCCCAGGCTTAGGATCGAGAAGCCTTCTTCATGGCCATTTGCTCCTGGGTGGCTTCTGGGGCCTCAGTGCCCTTAGCTGTGAAATGGGAGCCGGGGCCCAGCTTTGTTGGCCAGGCTTTTGTGGGCCGGCATGGGGGGAGGGGGTAGCCGGCTACAGTTCTTCATGTGCCTGTGTGTGGGGAGGGGGGTGAGGAGGGCAGGTTAACATGCCGTATATCACACACAATGGTGATGATGGCAATGGAAGCATTCGCCAGTGCTTCGTTAGGAGCCCAAGAGGCCTGTGATTGGCCTTATGTCACGGCAGCCCTGAGGGACGGAGGCTGTCGCCACCACCCTCATTTGACAGGTAGGGAAACTGAGGCTCAGAGAGACTGGCATGGGCTGGCGGGGGTCATCCTTAGCTCCCAGCGTTTGTGCAGCTTGAACAAGATACCATCAGTGGTTGACATGGTGCCTGGTGGCCACGCAGGACCCAGTCAACCCAGGGCTTGGGGTAGCCCAAGCTTGGCAGCCAAATGCTCGGATTTGGATTCAGGCTCTGCCACTAGCCTGCTGTGTGGCCCTGGGCAAGTCACTCAGTCTCACTGACCCTCAGCATCCTCATCTGTAAAATGGGAATGAGAGCCATACCTCCCTCCAGGGCAAGGTTCCCCGACCTCAGCACTGCTGATGTATTGGGCTAGATCGGTCCAGGCAGCGGGGTTTCCCCTGTGCATTGTCATAATTATGATTTTATCATAATTAAACCCTAATAATGATCCCATGTGCCTTGCCTAAGGCTACGAGCAAGGAGCGAGTGGCCGAGAGGAGATTTGAACCTGGGTTTGGCTGAATTTAGACCCCTCATCATGGAGCCCTCCAAAACCGTGGATACCGGCCAGGTTGGGGTTCCTTAGGAGATGGGGTGCAGGCATGATAGGGGGTTGGGAGCGCTCTGAAGCAGGAGATTTCCCCACTGGCTCCAGTGGGGAAAGGGGTATGGTAATTGGGAGGGTGTTGACAGCAGAGGAACGTGCCTCAGTGCCTTCCCTCCCCTCCCAGGAGGTCCCCAGAGAGGTGGGCAGAGCTATTGCCCCTAGAAGTACAACCTACCCCCCGCCATGCCTGCACCCCAGTGGATTCCTGTCCCTGCCTAACATGCTCCTCATTCTTGTGGAACAAAGCCATCTGATACCTCCCAAGATCTCTAGGAGGATGTGGGGTCACCCCGGTTTTACAAGGAGAGAAACGGAGACCCGGACACAGAAAGTGATTTGTCCAAGATCACACAGTTGCTGGAGTCCAGGGCCGAGACAGGAACCCTGTGTGTCTGATTTCAGCACCTGTGCTCCTAACCCTTCCTTCCTTCCACCTTTGATTAGACTCATCGAAAGCCCCTGATTTATTCCCAGGGTTGGCCCGGAAAATGCCTGACCTCACTGAATTCTTCCCACAAAGCTATGAAAAGCTGCTGCCTTTACTCCCATTTTATTTTATCTTATTTTATTTAAAGATTCTATTTATTTGTTTTTAGAGAGAGACAGAGAGTGAGGGGAGGGGCAGAAGGGGAAGGGAGAGGGACAAGCAGACTGCCCTCTGGGCACAGAGCCCAACACGAGGCTTGATCTCATAACCCTGAGATCACATCCTGAGCCAAAACCAAGAGTCGGCCGCTTCACCAACCGAGCCACTCAGGCGCCCCTGCACCCATTTTAAAGGGGAGGAAA
This sequence comes from Enhydra lutris kenyoni, assembly GCF_002288905.1. Taxonomy (NCBI): domain Eukaryota; kingdom Metazoa; phylum Chordata; class Mammalia; order Carnivora; family Mustelidae; genus Enhydra; species Enhydra lutris. Next base: position 17,208,068 of record NW_019154130.1, on the reverse strand, counting down.
CTGAGGTTCAGGGAGCTGAAGTGACTTTCCCAAGGTCACACTGCTTGTCAATAGCAGCTGAGCCTAGAACCTAGGCCTGAGTAACTCCAGAGTCCAGGCTCTCCCTCCGCACTGGTGCCCAGAAAAGGGCCAGTCCCCAGCAGGAGAGGGGACCCTCTGTAAGTTCCTCTGTACCCAGCAAGAGAGGCCTCTGGCAGTGCCCCTGCCTCTCTGGCCTTAGCCTCCCCTCAAGCAGTCACAAAGCAAACAAGGCGGGAAGCAGTGTTTATTTGCTTCCCTGCTCATGTGTCAGGCAGGGAGAGGAAGACATAGAAAAGAGAGCTTTTCAGACATCTCCCTGCAGCCAGGGTGGGATGGCACCAGTTCCAGGAAACTCGCCCTCAGTGCCCAGCACCGCCTGCCCAGCAGTGCGCTGCAGAGGGCAGTGGCCTGCCAGCCAGCCCGCGGGGCCTTACTCCTCCCCATCCTTACTCCTGGTTCACCATCGGGCCCAGAGCTAGGGAGACCTGGGTGCAAGTCCAACTCTTCTCCCTAGAAGCTGGGTGACGGCCCCTCTTAAAGCTCCAGTTTCTCCATTTGAGAAATGGGAACACATCACACCTCTGTCCACGTGGCACCCTTCTATGTGTTAGGGACGCAGGAGTGAACAAGACAGAAGCATTCCCTGCCTCCTGGTGCTCATGGCCCGGGAATGAACTAGTCCCATGGACAGATGGTCAGGGAGGGCTTCCCAGAGGAAGGGACAATTGAGCTGGGATCACAGGTGGGTAGGAGTTAGCCAGACCAACAGGGCAGGGCAGGGAAGGGCATTTGGCCCAGGGGAGCCAGGGTTTTGCACTGTAGTAAGTCAGCTATAGTCTAGGGAACTCAGTTTCCTGTTCTGCAAAAGGGGAGTCATGAGGATGGGCGCTAGGAGAGACAGAGGAGCCCTGGCTTACGCAGTGGGTTCACACTTGTGTTTTCTGAGCACCTGCTGGGCCCAGAGCATGCATTTAATGGTTATGTTCTAGTTAGTGCCTGACCATGGGAATGCATGCTCTCTGCTTGGACACCCCCATTTTACAGATGAGAAAACTGAGGCCGTGAAATCAACTTGCCCAATGCTACGCAGTTGCTGAATGTGGTGCCCGGATTTTTTACCTGCTCTGTGGGGCTCTGAATCCTGCCAGGTTGGGCAGGAGTAAAGCCCCAGGCCCCAGGCTTGGGGTCCCAGGGGTGACTCTGAGGTCCTTCTTCCTCCCCCTAATGCCCAGGGTAGTTGGACCTGAGGCACATTTGCATTTCTAGGTCCCTAAAAGAGGCTCCTGTTGCAGCCCTTGCCTGGGGCCGGCAGCCAACCACATCTGGGAGTGGTCACCCCGCACCCCTGTCATTACAACAGTGGCTTTGAAGCAGCTGGCAGCAGTGCTGTTTGCCCACATGGGAGGGGGCTTCCTGGAGCCCCCACCACTGGCCGGGCTCCGCCTGACTCTCCTCCTGTTGCCTTGCAGGCAGAGCAGCGCAGACGGGTCGTGGGTTGGCATGGCAGATCCCAGCGAAGGCCCCCACACCGGGCCTGGGGAGGTGGCCGAGAGCCCCGTGGATGAGAGCAGCACCCCTGGCAGTGAGGCCTTCCCCCTGTCTTCTCTGGCCAACCTGTTTGAGGGCGAGGATGGCTCCCCCTCCCCCTCCCCGGCTGACCCCGGCCGCCCCGCCGCCCCCGGGGATGCACGACCGAATTTACGCATGAAGTTTCAGGGTGCCTTCCGCAAGGGGGTGCCCAACCCCATCGACCTCCTGGAGTCCACCCTGTATGAGTCCTCGGTGGTGCCGGGACCCAAGAAGGCACCCATGGACTCGCTCTTTGACTATGGCACCTATCGTCACCACCCCAGTGACAACAAACGGTGGAGGAGGAAGGTCATCGAGTGAGTATCACGGGCCGCCTGGCCAAGGGTTTCCTCTGTGTCAAGTCCATCCACCCATCCGTCCATCCGTTCTACCTGTTCACTCACCTGTCTACTTTTCCATATACTTGTCTGTTCAGCTATCATCCAACCGTCTACCCATTCATTTCTCCAGTTACCTGTCTTTCCACCTGCTCATCCACTCATCCAATCCATCCGTCCATACTCCTCTACCCTCGATCGCTCCAGCCACCCACCCACCGGAACCAGTAACAAACCCCCTCAGGCCTCTTTGTGTATCTAGAGGACAGTCTTGAAGTCAGGAGATGGCCTATTGCTGCCCAATCCCCGCCAGTCCTCCTTGCCAGTCACAGACTCATTTATGCCCTTGGATGAAGCCCTTGCTCAGTAAGGAGCTGTCCCCTTTCTTTATTCACTGAGTCAGTGATTCATGTAGTGCGTGTTTCTCAAGCACCCACCCCCGCAGCCCATGTGCCAGGCAGTGCGGTTGGCCCTGTGGCTCTAGGGGTGAGCCACACCAGATCCTGCTCCAACTGAGATTAGACCCTGAGCAGCCTTCACTGGCACCTTCATTTTGGAGGGTGAGCCAGGTAATAAGCAAGTAAACAGACACGTGAAAATACAGTTTGGGTTGGGAGAGGTGCTGAGGCAGAGAGAGGAACTGATACAGGACAGGTAGTCCAGAAGGGCTTCTTGGAGGAGTCAGTATTTTAACCCAATACTAAAGGATGAGAAGGAGTGGCCATATGGGGTGAGGAAGGTGTTCCAGTGGAGCGACATGCATGTACCAGGACCCGAGGCTGGAGGGCGTAGGTGTGCCCAAGGAATGAGGCCTTGTGGTCATCTACATGCTACCGGACAGTGTGTTTCACCTCTGCTCAGAGGACAGCAAAGCACCCCAGGGTCCCCATCCCTTTTAGGCCCTGTTGGAAGCTGGTGGGCTCCATGTCTCCCTTTCCTCATTCTCGGAACCCCTTCTTCAAGCCCTCACTGAACCCCTACCCCAGACAGTCAGGGCCAGTAGCTCACAGGAGGGCTGTGCAGGGACTGGGGCTGAGGTCTTCAGAGACCCCGAATGCCACCCAATAAGGTGTGGGGGTGAGGGCGTTCTTTTCATTTCATTTTTTGGTTCCAAGCTCACAATTTAGGAGCAGATAAAATGGGGGCTGTCCAGGTGCTCTCCCAGTCTATGCCCCGATCTCAGGAGGGCACCTCTTCCCCTGCGTGGGGCCCTGCCCCTGGTGGGGAGTGTGCGGCCCGGTGCCCAGGAAGGAAGGAGAGCAACTGTCCACGTCCCCTGGCCTGCTACCGGTTCTCTCTGCCCCTATAGCCCCTCCTGACTCAGTCTCCCCCCGCCGACCGGCCGCTGTCACTGTTCCCCCTTGGCTCCCCTCCTTTCTCCCCCACTGTCTGTTTCTGTCTTTTTCTGCTCTACCCTCTGTTTGATCATTTGGACAGGTTCTTCCTGTGCCCCACATGTGCCAGTGCTGGGTGTGTGGGGACAAAACAGAGAGGATTCTTGCTCTTCCTGGGGCCCCCGGGCTAGTGCTGCTCCCAGCTTTTGTCTCTTAAAACCTAGCACGCAGTAGGTGTCCAAGTGGTGTTTGTCCAATGACCAGGGGAATATCTCTGGTCATCTACTTTGTCTCTCCGCTGGCCAGTCCCAGCCCCTGAGGGTTTGTACCCTTTCTCCACCTGCCTCTGTAGCTTGGCATTTCTCCCCAACCTCCTCCCTCCCCCACAGGCTCTGGGACACACAGTGGGTGCCAGATAATAGCCTCAGTGTCCGCTAACATGTGCCGTGTCCTGCTGTGCAGGGGGCCTTGAACCCAGTACCTGTGTGCACGGCCTCATTCTTCTCAAATGTTTGTTGAGTGAATAAACCAGTGAGTGAATGGCGGAATCAATGAATGAGTTGCTTTATCTTTTAGTCCAGAGTTCCTCCTTTCTTTTCTTACTGGTTTCTCTTTTTTGGTCTCTGGCTTACTAAGTACTCAGTAACTGACTGATAGAAGAGTGGAAGGGTGGGTGGGTGGGGTGGAAGGGTGGATGAATGGATAGATGGACAGGTGGATGGATGGATGGATGGATGGTAGATAGATGGGTGGATGGGTGAGTGGATGGATGTGTAGGTGGACAGATGGATGGATGGACAGTTGGGTGGATGGATGGACAGATGCATGGATGGGTGGGTGGGTGGGTAGGTGGACAGACAGATGGATGGGAGGATGGGTGGATGGGCCAGTGGTAGATGTGCGGCTGGTAGGTGGGTGGATGGATAGGTGAGTGGGTGGACAGATGCATAGGCAGGCTTATGTTTCTTTTTGTCTGTTTCTACCCAACACACAGTAGGTACTAGGCAGAGTTTGTTGGGATAAGATATTTCTTTGTTTTCCCAGCTGTCCCTCCCCTCTATTCTAGTCCCTTCTTAGGGCTCCAGCTCCCTCCACCTCTCCGCCACAACCCCTGGGCCCCTCAGGCCAGAGATGGTGGGGTGGGAGGGGGATGAGCCCTTCCATCACCCTGCCTTCCCCCACCTCCAGGAAGCAGCCGCAGAGTCCCAAAGCTCCTGCGCCACAGCCACCCCCCATCCTTAAAGTCTTCAACCGACCAATCCTCTTTGACATCGTGTCCCGGGGCTCCACTTCTGACCTGGATGGGCTGCTTCCCTTCTTGCTGACCCACAAGAAGCGGCTGACTGACGAGGAGTTCCGGGGTGAGCCACCCAGGTGGGGGTCGTGGGTGGGCCAGCCAGGGCATGAGGGAGGCCTGGCATGGGGGCCCCCTTTCCTCTCAGCATCTTCTGTTTTGCTGGCCTGCATTGGCATGAAGAGCACTGGAGAGGGAGTCTAGTCCTGTGTGTCCTTTGCCATATTACTTAACCCTTTTGGGCTTTTGCTACCATTATTTATTCATTCATTCTTTCAGCCTTAATTTATGGCAAGGTCAGTGTTGTAGGTAAGCAGACTTTACTCACACAGGTTCAAATCCCACCTCCATCACTTCAGGGATGTATGGCCTCCCTGAGCCCCAATTTCCCCATCTGTCAACTGAGGAATACTAATAGCCTAGTCCTGGCAGAGTATTCCGGCTTCTGCTCGCGGGCTCTGCCCTACCCCAACCAACTCTCAGGGCTCCCCTTCCTAGGCTGAAGCCCAGGTCACCACTGCCCGCAACTTCTCCCAGCCCAGAGAACTCACCCCTGAGCCTTGTCTGGGCTCCAACCTGCACCTCCAGGGATCAGCTCCCCCTGCTGCCCTGGCCTTCCCTGCAAATTGGCAAAGTTGCCCTCTGAGCCCTCAGACCTGACTCAGTCACCTGCTGTGTGCTGGGTGCCAGGTTTAGGAGCCATAATTAACTGGCCAAACGACCCCGCAAATCAACATAAGATGTTGAGAACCATGGCACCTGTTACAGAGGAGAACCTGTCTCTAGAAGGCTGGCGGCTGTCTGCCACTGGGGACTGACGAAACTTCCGGAAGGTCAGAGGGGCCATTTTCTGAGACTTCAAGTATTTCAGCTAAATTCAGTGCTGGAGCAGGGGGTACCTAGCCAGTGGTGTATTTTTTGTGTGTATCTTTCCCAACCAGATCCTTTGAACACCAACGCGATACAGTGCAGTATCTCGACTGTCAGAAGAGAATTCCTGGCTTTATCAAAAATAGTCCTTCATGGCACGCAGCTGGATGGTGGGGCTTTTTGGAGGCATGAGCTTAGAGCTGTGGCCCGTCGGGGTTCCTCCCTGTCCTTGGACAGTCTCAGTGACTATGTTTAAGCTCTTGGCCAAACGGCCCCTGCAGACGCCCCTAGAGCAGTCTGCACAAGGAGGGATAGGCTAGGGGGAGAGCAAACCCCTGTGTCTCCAGCGAGACCGTACTGCTCCGGGCTGGGCTCCCAAGGCTCCAGCTGCTCCCAGGTTTACGACTGAGTCAGGGGCTTGTCACCTAGGCCAGGAGCCCCCAGGCGAGTGTATCTGTGTGCATGAGCAGAGGTGGGGGGTCCCCCAAAACTGCAGAGAACAGTGCATGTTATTGGGGGGTTAACCATGAGGCCTATGAGGCTAAGTAAGCTATAGAGCGGCTCGTTTGCTCTTGCCCCTTCCAAGGCCCTACAACTAATTTTGAATTTTAATTGCATATTTGATTTCATAAACAGTACCCCAAAATCATGCAAATCTGAGGCCCCCGAAAAACCTGGATCCACCCCTGCGTGTTCTAGCCAGAGGCTCATGAGCTCATCTGATTCTCAGGGGAGTCTGACCACCACCCTTCCAAGTTTGACACCCTCCCATCTAGGATTCCTTTAGGGCCCCTCTCCCCTAGCAGCTGCTTTGCCACCTGGTGGCTGAGTCCCAGAACTGCGTGACACTCTTGGCATTTCATCCCAGGACCCAGGCTAGCAGTCCCCCACCCTGCTACAGTCTGGGTCTGGGAGGTGTGGGAGCCCAAATTCAAGGTCTCGTTCCATACCCCACACAAACCACTTTGGGCTATCTGTCGTTTGGAGTTACCTGTGGTGACCAGCTCATGAGGTGCCGTGCCAGGCATAGGGCGAACAATGGTGAATGAGGCAGAACACAACCCTGTCCTCAAGTTGCTTGCAGTTTCCTGGGGCAGATCAACATTCATCAAGCAGTCAAGGAAATAAAAACAGTTATAAACTGTAATGTGTGCCAACAAGCAGCTGTCTTGGAAGCTTGATCTAGTCAGGAAAATCTGGGAGAGCTTCCTGGAAGAGGTGACACTTAAGCTGAATCAGAATGAGTTGCAGTTAACCAGTTAAAAAAAGGAGGAAGGACCAGGGAGGGGGTGCAGGACAGCATGTGCAAAGGCCCTGTGGCTCACTGCAATAGCATGTTCTTCCGTGACCACTCTAGCTGCTATGAGGATTGAAGGAAAGCCAGAGAGGCTAGTGGAAACCCGGCAGGTGTCTTGGGCCAAGGTGGTGGCAGTGGAGGTGGGGAGTGGTGGAGGGATTGAATAGGACATGCTGAAGGGGATGTGAGGGAGAAGAGAGGACAAGGACAAGGGTGACACAAAGGTTTATGGCTGGAGGGAGACCCCATCCTCTGAGGAGGGGACATAGGTGGGCTGGGAGTTGGCTTTGGGAGGGAGTGCAGAGAGTTGCAAGCTGCCTGAATTAGGAAATGGACTGACAACTCCTTGAGGCTACAACTGAGTGTGAGTGTGTCTGGAGAGACTCGCCAGGGCCCTTGACCAGCATTTGGGGCACCCCACCCCACACTTATGCAGATGAGGAACTGGAGTGTGCTTTTCCTTCAATTCAAGGTAGAGCTCCTGGTGACTCTGGGCTGGGCACCAGGGATGAAGCAGGAAGAGGCTTGTCTACAGGACCTCAGTCCTGGGGGCACCGGGCCTGGAACTCAGGTGTCTGCGAGTCTTTCTTGTTCTTCCCGCTGACTCCTGGCATCTAGGGAGAAATTCCTATGCCACCCCGTAACGGAGTATTGACTGAGGACTTTTACCTACCCGGTGCTGGGCTCATCAACCAACATCTGGTAGCTCTTCGATGTCCTCTGTGGCCTGTTTAGCCAGAGGGAAAACTGAGGCAGAGAAAGAGTCACAAAGGAATGGGGAGTAAAGCCAGGAGTTGAACCCCAAGGTGCCTGGCCCCCCAGGTCTCAGCTCACACCTGCATCTCCCATTCTTGATCCCGTTTCTGCTTCGGCCGTTCCTGAGACCCCAGCATTCTTAGGGGAGTTCTCTTCCTGTTGACGCTTGCTTGCTTGTTTGCTTGCTTGCTTTCTTTTTAAGATGTATTTATTTATTAGAGAGTGGGAGGGGATGGGGGGAGGGGCAGAGGGTTGGGAGAGAATCTTAAGGAGACTCCCTGCTGAGCAAGGGCTCTACCTCAGGACCCTGACATCATGACCTGAGCCCAAACCAAGTGTCAGACACTCAACCGACTGAGCCACCCAGCCGCCCCACATTAACTCATTCTTTTAAGATATAAGTCAACTTGTATATCCATAAAATTCAACCCAAGGGAAAGAAAATTACCAGTGTCAGTGGACGGTGTTAAGGACCTGTTTCTATCATGCAGACACTGGCTTCATGAGAGAGGTTTGACAACAAGCTCATAGCGGGACTTCAATGTCATCGGTGGCACGCCAAAGCCCTTTCCCGCCCCTCCTAAGATAATTTCATGTCCACTATGGCGGGCAGTCTGCACTTAGGGGACTGCTGTACCCCATCTGCCCCCTTCTAGTGGCATTGATGTAAATACTTCATGGGAAGAAGATCCTCTGTTCAAGTAGGTGGCAGATGCTTCCTGCTATGTCTGGCTTTAGAGCTTCACGGTTGTCATTGGCATATCAAAGGCTCTGACAAGTCCTGTAACAAGTAAATATTGGTTGGCTTTCTTTAACCCAGGATTCCCCACCATTTATTGGATTTTTTTTTTAAAGATTTTTGTTTATTTATTTGACAGAGATCACAAGTAGGCAGAGAGGCAGGCAGAGAGAGAGAGAGAGAGAGAGAGGAGGAAGCAGGCTCCCCACTGAGCAGAGAGCCCAATGTGGGGCTCGATCCTAGGACTCTGGGATCATGACCCGAGCCAAAGGCAGAGGCTTTAGCCCACTGAGCCACCCAGGTGCCCCCATTTATTGGATTTTTAAAATTCCCTCCAAATTATGGTTCCGTGTATCCCAATCTCAACAGGCTGTGGCTTCCCACATTTTGCAGAACTGCCCCTCCAGGTTTATTGGACCCCTCTCAGCACCATGGGGGCAGTAGGGAATGGGCTTAGAGGGGAGGTGTGACATGGCCCCAGTGCCCTGTCCCCTGCTGCCCAGTAGTTCCCTGGACTGAATGTCCCTCATCCCGTATGTGTGTCCCCCCAGAGCCATCCACGGGGAAGACCTGCCTGCCCAAGGCCCTGCTGAATCTGAGCAACGGCCGCAATGACACCATCCCTGTGCTCCTGGACATCGCTGAGCGGACGGGCAACATGCGAGAGTTCATCAACTCGCCGTTCCGGGACATCTACTACCGAGGTGGGGCCCTGCACTGGGGCAGGGGTGATGCAGGGTGGTGGAGGGGGTACTGTCCTTGCTCCTCTGACCCACGCCACCCCAAGAGCTTTCGTCTACTCCCGGGGTGCCATCACATGTCCAGAAACTGATCACTGAATGACTCCCCCTTCTGTCGGTTCTAATAGTCCGTGAACTTGGCTTTGGGACCTGAGGTGCCATGGCTCTGGGTGATTTAAGTCTCCACAATAGTAGTCCTATGGGCTAGCAGCACTAAGGGGCAAGGGGATCACCAGTCCCTGTTCCCCGGGGTCAAAGTTTTGAGATTCCATGAATCAGACTTGACTTTTCCGATTCCCAGATGTGGAGATTCAAAGCCTGTGAATTTTATAAATTCAGTCCAAAGTTCTGTGGGACCACAATGCCTTGGTCTCCTGGGGTAAAGCCCCCTGTGAGTCTTGACAAGTCCCCACACTTGGGATCCGACACATGGGCTCTCCTCTGAGTCTACGTTCCGCTTGCCCAACACATGTTAGGCCTTCACACAACAGAGATCCCACATCCAGGCAGCGTCTAGAGGTCCATTGCTGCCCTTGGGAGGAGCCGGCCGAGGCCTGGGGCTGCAGCCCACACTCTGCAGCCCCCCACCCCCGTCCTCAAGCCTGGTCCGGTCTTTGCCCCCAGCTGGTGACAGCCCTTCACCCCTCCCCCGCAGGTCAGACCGCCCTGCACATTGCCATCGAGCGGCGCTGCAAACACTATGTGGAGCTCCTGGTGGCCCAAGGCGCCGACGTCCATGCCCAGGCCCGGGGCCGCTTCTTCCAGCCCAAGGACGAGGGAGGCTACTTCTACTTTGGTGAGGAGGGGGCGGTGAGGGCTGGGGGACATGGGGTGTCCACAGCCCTGGCCCCTCCCCAGACAACCAGAACCCTCCTCTCATGTCGTGTTGGTCCCCAGGGTCTTACTATGAGGAGTAGAGCATCACTGGCTCCTGGAGCCTCAGCTTCCCCATCTGTACTGTGGGGACCATGAGCGCCCCCGGGGCTGTGATGGGTGGTCAGCCCTTGCACACAGCACCGCATCATGCTCGTCCTTTAGTCCCATCAAAGCTGGGACCAGGATCCCGACTACAGAGCCCACACCCCCCATCACCACCACATCACCCCTGCTTAAGGCACATGCTATTAGAAGTTCAGGGCCAAAGTCCCTCCGCATCACAGAGCCACACCCCATCTCCAGCATGTCACCCACGGAAATGTGCACTTGCCTAACGCCTTGCTACTGACTGTCAGGACCGTGTCCAGTGTCCCCGGCTCTGTTCCCTGAGGATCGGTGGGCAGAGCTCCCCCACCCTGGTCCCCCCCTTCACTGACCTTCCCCCCCTCCCCCGCCGGCCTGTAGGTGAGCTGCCCCTGTCGCTGGCGGCCTGCACCAACCAGCCCCACATCGTCAACTACCTGACGGAGAACCCGCACAAGAAGGCTGACATGCGGCGGCAGGACTCCCGCGGCAACACCGTGCTGCACGCGCTGGTCGCCATCGCGGACAACACCCGCGAGAACACCAAGTTCGTCACCAAGATGTATGACCTGTTGCTGCTCAAGTGTGCCCGCCTCTTCCCTGACAGCAACCTGGAGGCCGTGCTCAACAACGATGGGCTCTCACCCCTCATGATGGCAGCCAAGACGGGCAAGATTGGGGTGAGTGCAGGGGGTGGGAGGCACAGCCAGCCAGCACCCCCCACTCTTGTCCCTCTACACACACACACACACACACACGCTGGAGGAGCAATAGCTAGTATTCGTTATTATTAATGTGCACCCACCTCCTATCATGCCAACCTCTTGTCCTCACACAAGAACCTGCTGTGGCTCCCTATTGTCCAGCCACACTACTCAGCTTCATCCCAGAGCCTCTGTCCTCAACCCATGCCACTGGATGATCAGGCCCCACTCCCGCCAGCCAGGACAAGCCACTGATAGAAATCGAAGTCCCAGGGCTCAACCCCTGGATACTCCCCTATAATCCACTATCGGGGTCCTAGCTTAGCCCTTAACCTGTTGAGCAGCCCCGCGCAGGTTCTTTCCGTCTCTGGCCTCACAGCACAGGGCACTGATGACATCGGAGGCTGGTTCTGGGGTGTGCGATGTGGCTGGTGCAGAGTAGGGTGATTAGCTATATCCTTGACCTTGAACCACCAGGTACCAGTGGCACTCCCCACCACTGTGACAACCCCAGAAGACTCCAGACGGTGCCAGCTTGTCCCCTGGGAGGCACCGTTGCCCTGATTGAGAACCAAGCCCGCAGTGCTCTGGAGTCAGGAGCACTTGGGTCCAAAGCCTGGCTCAGCCACTTCCCGGTGTGTGACCGCGGGCATCTCCCCTCCCCTCTCTGTGCTTCAGTGTCCTCGGCTGTAAAATGGGGACGAAAATAGCACCCATGACGACTAGAGAGGGTGATCCACGGACGGTCTTTAATGAAGACCCTGGGATGGGTGCTTAGTAAGTGGCAGGAATTATTCTTTTTCTGTTAAAAACATGGTGAAGACTATAAAAACTGCAGTTCATACAAGAGGCTTGAGATACTGGAGAAAGCCCGAGTTTAAATTTTGGCTTTTTGCACCATTAACCTGTGTGGTTCTGGGCAATGCCCACCCCCCTCTCTGTTCCTCAGTATCCCCTGCATGTACGCTACAGATAGTGGCATCATTTAATATGTCAATAAGATGGATTCACTGTTGTTTTAATTACATAAATAAGACATTCGTTCCGATTCTGATTTTTAAGGCTGGCCCGGTTCAGTCTGGTGTCAGCTGAATGTTTGTGTGGCCTCAGGGAGCACCCTTCTTTTCCCTGAGCCTCTGTTTGGTCATCTGGGAACCAAGACCATAAGAGTAAGGACAAGAGGCATGCCCCATAAATATTTCCTCCCCTCCGCATCCTGCTCTCTTGGGAGGCACCACAAGATGGGCTGTGATGGGTCCCTGGGTCCCTGGGATGTGAGGGGCTGAGTATGGGTGTCCTTCCCCGGGGCCTCCTGACCCACCCTCCCTCCCCCCCACCCCGTCTAGGTCTTTCAGCATATCATCCGCCGGGAGGTAACAGACGAGGATACGAGACACCTGTCTCGCAAGTTCAAGGACTGGGCATATGGGCCGGTGTATTCCTCACTGTATGACCTCTCCTCCCTGGACACGTGTGGGGAAGAGGCCTCTGTGCTGGAAATCCTGGTGTATAACAGCAAGATCGAGGTGAGCGTTGGGGCAGGGGACGGAGCCTTGGGAAGGATGGGGTGGCTGAGAAAAGGGAAAGGACCCTGGCACCGGGAGTGGTCTGTAACTTATTTGCTGTGTGACTCAGGACAAGTGACCCAGCTTCTCTGAGTCCCAGTTTCCTCTATCTTTATCTATCTATAAGGATAGTTCGTGTCCCTTAGGGTTGCTGGGAGGACCAACTGAGTTCCTTTGAGAAGAGTCTGGCACCAAATAAACATTATATGTCAGCTATTATCATCAGTAGTCATTAGACGAAGGTTTGAAAGCTCCTTTTTTTCACTTAGCAGTATTTCGTGAACATCATTCTGCACCATTAAATATTCTTCTGCAATATCATTGCTGCGAGTAAATGTACCACATTCTAATTAACTATTCCTCTATTCTTGGTCATTTGGGTTTGTTTCTGCCTTTAACTACCAGGAATAACACTGCAGTGGCATCTCTGTGGCTGCATTGTTGCACAGATCCGTGGTGATGAGGGAACTCACGTCATTAATGGGACAGGACGCTATACAAATGAGACAGAAACTGCTGGGGACGGGGTGTAGGTCTCCCTTCCCTCCCCAGCTCCATGAGTTTGGACAGATGCCTTCCCCTGCTGGAGCTCACTTCCCCCATCTTTGAACTTAGGGATGAATTTGATTGAGGTTAGGGGTGGTGGGAAGTTTAGCATCTTGGTGCAAGCTTTGATGTATTGGTACTGTCTGTCTGGGAACCTGTATGGAGAACTATTGTGCAGGGCTCAATTATTGATGCCTTCCCCCCACCCACCCTATGGAGAAGAGTTCCCCTTGAGTTAAGTGTCTATCATCCTGGGGCTAAATTTCCCCATCCTGTTTCCTGACTCAGACCTTCTGAGGTTGCAGCCCAGAGATTTATATATTTTGATAAGCCTATCTAAGTGATTTTGCCACCAGGAGCTGGGGACCTACCATGCTCAGGTTGGAGTTTGGATACTATGAGAATAGCTTTCCAGCTATTCTCTGAGAATAGCTCTGAGTGCAGAATAGTCTGGAAAGGTCAGCTCTGGCAGAACTGGGCAGAGCTCAGTGGGGTTGATTTGGAATCCCCACCCAGTTCCCCGTGAATCCTTGAGTGTCACAGAAGAGTGGCTTAGGGAGGAGAGAGTGCTCTCGGGGCCGAGGGTGGGGACGGGTGTGTTAGAGTTGGCCTGCCTGGACCCCACGTGGCCCCCGCTCACCCTGTCTCCCACAGAACCGCCACGAGATGCTGGCCGTGGAACCCATCAACGAGCTGCTGCGGGACAAGTGGCGTAAGTTTGGCGCCGTGTCCTTCTACATCAACGTGGTCTCCTATCTCTGCGCCATGGTGATCTTTACCCTCACCGCCTACTACCAGCCACTGGAAGGCACCGTGAGTGGCCGGGAGCCCGGCAGGAGCTGGGGCGCAGCTGGGGCACAGCTGGGTCCTCCTTTGCGGGTCCCTGTGGGAGGGACTGGAGAGAGCCCGAGATGGAAGTGCCCCCTCCCCCTACACCTGGTGGGGAAGAGAGTGGGGGAAGAGGATCCACAGGATCCAGGGGTTTGGGGGGCCTTGGGGGAACATCTGGATCTGGGGCCAAATGTCGGAGGAGCTGGGTGAGGACTTGTGTGCCGTCTGCCCCCCAGCCCCCCTACCCGTACCGCACCACTTTGGACTACCTGAGGCTGGCTGGCGAGATCGTCACACTCTTCACCGGGGTGCTGTTCTTCTTCACCAACGTGAGTGCACAGCCCCTCGCGGCACCTGCCCTGCCCATCCTCCTTCCTCCTTTCATTTCCCCCTTCCATGCCCTTCTTCTGTCTTCTCCTCCAGGCCTATACCCTCCTTCTCTGCTTTTTCCTCTTTCCCCAACAGAAAAGAGCCCATCAGCTCGGGGCGCCTAGGTGGCTCAGTCAATTAAGTGTCTGCCTTTGGCTCATGTCATGTTCTTGGGGTCCTGGGATCGAGCCTGCATCGGGCTCCCTGCTCAGCAGAGAGTCTGCCTCTCCCTCTGCCCCTCCCCCAGCCCTCACATTCTTTCTCAAATAAATAAAATCTTACCAAAAAAAAAAAAGAGCCCATTATCTTGTCTCTGTACCACATTCTGCCTCCCTCTCTCTCCTCCCCTCCCCTCTGCATTCCTGCCAGCTCCACCCCTCTCATCTGCCTCCTCCCCTCTTCCAGATCAAAGACTTGTTCATGAAGAAATGCCCAGGAGTGAATTCTCTCTTCATTGATGGCTCCTTCCAGCTACTCTAGTGAGTCGAGGTCCCTGGGCTGTCAGATTCTGGGTGAGGAAGGTGGAATTGGGGTTGGGACTTCATCCAGATTTGGGGAGAGGGGCGGGGGAGAGGTGACTCTATTAGGAGTGTATTCACCCAGCCCAGGCAGTTTAGCCCAAAGTCAGGACAAGACCAATGTCAAGCAATAGACTTTTCTGATTAAAGCAAGATACTGGTTGCTACAGAGCTACCACCACATACACCTTAGACAGAAGTAATGTAACCTCTTAGGCTGGTGATTGATTGCTAATGTCTGCTAGGAGTACCGTGTGAAGAATCCTGAGGCACCTTTGTGTTTGGTGGGAAAGAGTACTGCACTTGATTAATGATGTCTGCCTGGAGCATGGGATGAGTTGCTGCCTGGGTACTACATCTTTCCCCTTTTTCTTAGGGAGCAATGAAATTCACTTATTCACAAAATCTCCACTCAACACCACTTTTTCTAGCAATTTCAAAGGGCATTACTTTGGGATCTTGAAGGGCCTGAGGCCCATTGCACACATATTACTTGCCAGCTAATTGAACATTCTGGTTAATAGAATCCTGAGGAACCCAGTGAATCTACTTTGTTTCTCTTCTGGGGAGTCCAGAAGGCATCGGAATGGCCTGGCTCCCCGGAGGGCTTGGGGGCGTGTCTCCCCCTCTGGTGCCTCATTGTCCCCTCTCCCCTCTGGGCCCTCTCATGGTCTCTGCTGCCTGTAGCTTCATCTACTCCGTGCTAGTGATTGTCTCTGCGGCCCTCTACCTGGCGGGAATTGAAGCCTACCTGGCTGTCATGGTCTTTGCCTTGGTCTTGGGCTGGATGAATGCCCTCTACTTTACCCGTGGGCTGAAGCTGACGGGAACCTATAGCATCATGATCCAGAAGGTAGGGGCCGTGGAACCTGATGGACTGTATGTCCCTGGTGGGAGCCATGCACATGAAGTGTGCAGTTTATGTGTGTAGATAGTGCCCTTGGCCCTGAGGACATGGGGTTCTATGGGGGCTGCAGGGAGGGTCTGGACATCGGTGGAGGTGGGAAGGGACAACAGTGGAGGTGGGAACACTTGGGATGGAGAAGTCAGGAAAATGAGAAACCACGTGTCTCATGTTTGTCTCCATATTCCCACTGGGGTCTTTAGATCCTCTTCAAAGACCTTTTCCGCTTCCTGCTGGTCTACTTGCTCTTCATGATTGGCTATGCTTCAGGTGAGCTCTGGGGAGCCAGGTGATGTGGTGGGGGTGTTGCCAGGACCAGGAGGGCAGCCTGGTGCGTGGAGGACAATAACTAGCGCATGCGAGTTTCTCTCTGTGTGCCAGGCGCTGGGCTGAGTCCTCTTACATCCCTGCCTCATTAATCCCCCTGATGGGTCTGTGAGGTCAGTGCTTTTATTGTCCCCTTTACAGGTGAGAAAACTGAGGCTTAGAAAGGTTAAAAAACTTGCCCAAGTTCCAAAGCTAGAAAATGGTAGAGATGGCATAGTAGTGATTATTGCGAAAGGAGTCACCTGAACTTAGGGGCTTAAGACAGCTACTGTTTACTATTGCTCACGAATCTTTGGGTCAGCTGGGCAGTGGTGCTGACCTGGGCCAGGTTTGGCCCATCTCCACAAGCTCCTGTGTCCATGGCCGGCTGTGGTTTAGCTGCCGGCTGGCCAGTCTAGCAAGAATGACCTCGGTGGGGGTGACCTCGCTCTCTTCCCTGTGGCCACCCGTCCTCCAGCTGGCTCAGGAGCATTCACATGCTCTTCTGAGGGTTCTGAGAATGTATGTGAAAGTGTTCAAGGTCACTGTCTGACATCCCTTCTGCTTTACTCTGCTGGCCAATGCCCGTGACAGGCCAGCCTTGATTGAAGGGTGGGGAAATAGATTCTACCTCTTGATGGAAAGACCTGCAAAGTCACATTGAAGGGGCATGGGTAGAAGGAATGGTGAATTTGAATATGCAATCTACCAGTACAGGTCAATTCTGGCTGTCTCCAGTATGCCTTCTCCGTGATGTCGTGATGTCAGGATGCCAGGGGACCTCAGTGGCACAAGCCGTGGGGGAAGGGTCAGGGATGGGGACACTGACTGAGCCATTGGGCTGAGGAGATAGCGAGAGGCTACAGCTGCCCCTTCCCAGGGTTAGGACTGGGAAGAACTAGACAGAGGGTCAGGGGATCTGTAAGGTCAAGGGTCTAGCCCTACGGCGGTCCTAATTATGGAAACCAAGGCAGGAGCTTAGGGGTTAAATTAGCAAATGAGTGGTCAACTTGGTTGCAGGGCTTCTCCCAAGAGGGGACACTAGATCCCTCCTCTGAGGCTGACCTATCACAAACATGACACATGGGCCTTTTGTGTCCATGGCAGACATTGCTAATGGATCACAGAGTGATTTATTTTTTCTTTCTGATAGGTCCAGATAAGGTCTTAGAATCCTTCTCAACACATGCATCAGCAGCCGCTACACAACTTAACAGTGATAGCATATGGGTTGAAATGTGTTCACCGTAATCCCAGGATGAAGATCCTAGGGGCTTGTATGCCCCACTGACCGAGGAGCTCAGCCTCCTTGTGCTCCCCGCCTGGGATGGTGTGGGGACCCTTGTTGTTGCTGAACTGTGTTGAGAAGAATCCTGAAGCTTCATCTGGGCTCAGCGGGAAGGGATGTGCACCAGGATCGGTTTGAGATGTCTGGAGTGGGGGCAACGACCTTAGCAGTCACAGCCTCTAGAACAGTAGGGCCCCGGCACCAGCTTTCAGCTTGCCCTTCTCCTCTGTGAGCTGGTGTGGATTGGGAAACAGGAGCATGGCAGAGGGTGTGCCCCCAGGAATGCTGGCCTTCTAGACTCCTAAGACCTCTACCAGCAACAGGCTAGATTAGGGTTACCCACCCTTAGCCCTGTTGCCCCTTGGGGCCAGATGATGCTCCATAGGGGCCCTCCTGTGCATGGTGGGATGTCTAGCACCATCCCCTGGGGCCTCTCCCTGCCAGGTACCAGTAACACTGGTTGTGCTCTCTCTGGTTGTGACAGCCAAACATTGCCAGACGTCCCCAAGGGGAAATGCGGCCCCTGGCTGAGAACTTGTAGACTAGATCCCGGGACCCTCTTCCTTGTTAGCAAGAGTCTGTGGAATGAGTCAAGGCTTTGGACCCTTATGCTGGGGGACCCTGGTCCAGTGCGCTCCCCTCACCAAGCCTCAGCTGTCCCCTCTGTTGAAGGGGCACGCTGCTGTCCACCCATCAGCGTGTGTCTTCTCTCAGCAAATGTCATTCCGCCCCTCCCACAGCCCTGGTATCCCTTCTGAACCCATGTGCCAACATGAAGGTGTGCAGCGAGGACCACACCAACTGCACGGTGCCCACATACCCCTCATGCCGCGACAGTGAGACGTTCAGCACCTTCCTGCTGGACCTCTTCAAGCTCACCATAGGCATGGGCGACCTGGAGATGCTGAGCAGCACCAAATACCCAGTGGTCTTCATCATCCTGCTGGTCACTTACATCATCCTTACCTTCGTGCTGCTGCTCAACATGCTGATCGCCCTCATGGGTGAGACGGTGGGCCAGGTCTCCAAGGAGAGCAAGCACATCTGGAAGCTGCAGGTGACGCCTCAGGAGCCCCGCCCCCTTCCTGAACAGGGGAGGCCCGATCCATGGCAGGCCCCTCCTCTTTCTGCTCAGGGCCAGTTCCGTTGTCTCCTTCTGCCTCGACTTCCCTGTCTGTAAAATGGACACGTGGATGTGGGGCTTGTTGGCACAGGGGAGCTGCTGCCTTTGCTTTCCCCAAGTGCTCTACGCAATTCTAGAAAGCAATGGCCTCTGGAGGTCACACCCTTCTCGGGCCACATACGGCTCACAAATGGGAGGTTCACAATAAACAGCACTAGCACGAGACCCAGGAATGCTGCAGCCCCTTTACGGTGCATTTCAAGGAAATGATTCAGTGAGAAGGGGAAAAAAAAAAAGCTCCAAGGTCATCCTCCCTGTTCTGGGTCTTGGGGAACGACTGGCTGCTCTTAATCTTTATGAATACTGCTAGCTTTCTTTCCTAGGCCTCAGTTTCTCCACAGGGTATAATTCATAGAGTCAAAGTGGCAACCTGTGGGCTTGACCTTTAAAGATTTATGTTTTCTGCATTGCCAGATTTTTTAAAAAATTAATGCAAAATTTTAAAATGAAGAGATTTCTTGTAAAAATCCAGACTTCTGGCCTTTCTGGAAAGCTGGAAGCCTGGCAGGGCAGGCCCACATTCCCTTCCGGCAGTGCCTGCGGGGACGAGAGGCAGCTGCCTGCTTCTACACAGGCTTGCACTCCCTGGTTTGCCCCAGTCCCCACCCCTCCCTGGTGGTTCCTAGCACCGAGTGGTGACGTCATGCATGTGTCTTGGGGCTTGGGCTGCAGCCTTCCAGCCTCTGATGCTGCTTTGCCCATTTGTGCTTCTGGCAGGCCCTGTGGGCATCTGAATGTATGACCTTGCTTCTGGGGCAGTAGGGATGAGCGTAATTTCTGCCACAAGGGCAGTAGGCACTGGTGGGGGGAGGCTCACCAATGGCCTGCCCCTCTCCCCCGTGCAGTGGGCCACCACCATCCTGGACATCGAACGCTCATTCCCTGTGTTCCTGAGGAAGGCCTTCCGCTCTGGCGAGATGGTGACCGTGGGCAAGAGCTCGGATGGCACCCCAGACCGCAGGTGGTGCTTCAGGTGAGCCGGGGCGGGCAGGAGAGCGGGGTTGAACCATCCTGCATTGATCAAGCCTCCTTACCTTTTCTACCCATTGCAACTTCCTGAGCCACTGAGGCCTGATGGGCCCAACTGGAGTTCAGTTCTACTGGGTGATCTCGGGCAAGAAGGTTTTCTTCCCAGCCTGGGTTTTTTCCACGGATGACGACACCACCTCCCGGGGTTAGCTGCATGGAATCAATAGACTTGGGCTGTTACCCAGATGCATAGGGAGTACCCTCTTCTTAGGGGAACCTCTGGGTGAATCTTTTCTTTCAACATGACTCATTCTTCGTAAAGCGATTGCTGGCATAGAGTACGACCATCACGTCTTGAGTCAGGCAGAGCCAGTTTCCTGGTCTGTGAAGCAGGGACAATAGTGGCCCCCGCCTCCTAGGACAGCCAGACAGTCCTGTTCAGTTGGAACCCGAAGTTCCAATCCTGACCCTCTGATCGGTCAGCTTCGTGACCTTGTATGAACAGTGTAACAAGCCCGAGTTTCCTCATCTGTCTAAAGGGGAACAGTGAACGGATCTTCCTCTCTGGATACTAACCTGTAGAAATGGCTCCAAATAGGGCAGTTGAATAAAAATGACAAAAAATAATTTTCCAAGAGGGAAATTAGATTGAGCCTGTTGGAGCCCAAGGGGCTGCCTGCTGCCTTTGCCAGGGCGTCCCATAAAGAGGAGGGAGAGAATGTCGAGAAGCAGGGTGTCCATTGCAGATGAATGGATAAGCAAAATGCGGGGCATCCTTAGGAAATATGATTCAGTAGTAAAATGGAGTATAGTCCTGATGCATGCTCCAGAATGATGGACCTCGAAGACGTGATGCTGTGTGAAAAACAGCCACACACATAAGGCCACGCAGTGTAGGATTCCATTTATACGAAATGTCCAGAATCGGCAAATCTATAGAGGCAGAAAGCAGAGCACAGCTTATGGGGAGGTGGGGTAGCGGGACTTACAGCTTAATGGGTCCAGAATTTCTGCTTGGAGTGATAGGAAATATTAGAAATAGTGGGGATGGTGACCCAACATAGGGGGGAATCTATTTAATCCCCTGAATTGTATACTTAAAAATGGTGAAAATGGCAAATTGTATGTCACGTGTATTTTACCAGAATTTTTAGGGAAAGTAGGAGGATGTGTTGGGGAGCTGGAGAAGGGAGGCTGCCTGGGGGCAGGGAAGGGCTTCAGTCAGTGTAGGGGAGCCCCTGACCTTTCTGCCTGCTGTGGCCCACCAGGGTGGACGAGGTGAACTGGTCTCACTGGAACCAGAACTTGGGCATCATTAACGAGGACCCAGGCAAGAGTGAGAACTACCAGTACTATGGCTTCTCGCACACTGTGGGCCGCCTCCGGAGGGGTGAGTGCAGGGGGCTGGGGGGTTGGGTGGGGGAAATCCAGAGGTGCAGAGGGGGAGCCTGGGTCGTCCTCATACCCGATTTGCTTTGAGCAGTCCTGTCCTCTTTTGCAGACTCCCTGTTCACATCTGTAGAATAGGAGAGCCCAAGGGGCCGGCCGCTGAGTTGTTGTCTTTGCCACTCATGAACGTCTGGGGCACCTCCCTTCCCCTGCGCTGGGTACATGAGATGTGGGGATGTAGGCCCTCAGCCATTCTGACCCAGGCTTGAATTCTGGCTCTTCCACTTGCCCCTGTGTGCTCCTGGGTTTGGAGGCTTGACCTCACGGAGCCCCAGTTTTGGCCTCTGTCAAATGGGGATGATAATCCTCCCCCTTTAGATCACCGTAGAGTGCCCGGGACACAGAAAGTGCTCAGCGCCTATATGTGCCTTCTCCCCCCACCCTCATTCCTCTCTCTGCCGTGCTCACGACAGATCGCTGGTCCTCGGTGGTGCCGCGCGTGGTGGAGCTGAACAAGAACTCAAACCCAGACGAGGTGGTGGTGCCTCTCGACAACATGGGGAACCCCCAGCTGCGACAGCCCCCAGCAGAGCTACCCCCCCAAGTGGAGGACTGATGACGCGCCCCTCTAGGGGCTGTGGGAGGGTTAGGGTCTCTGGCCTGCAGCCCAAGCCTGTCCCTCCACCTGTCTCTTTCTATTCCACCTGCATTTCAGCAATGCCTCTGCAGGGCATCCCCCACATGCTCCTTTGACCTCCAGAGGCGAGGGCTGGGCAGAGATGAAGGGGAGGCCCCAGGACCCTCTGGTCCCCAGCTCCTGCCCTCCCAGCTCCGCCTCCCCCACCCCCTGCCCCAGGGCATGTGGCTCCTGACTGCCGGTCTCACTCCCATGGAGTCACATAAGCCAAGGCCAGGGCCTCTCTGCCCATGGGGGCTCGGTCCCCTGCCTCTCCATTATTTATTTGCTCTGCTCTCAGGAAAGTGGTGTGACCCTCGCCCCCAAAGGGAACCTGGCCAAAGCCTCAGGACCCCATTCCAGGTCACTGCCGGCCAACCCCCAGCCCCAGCCTGGGGCCTGGGTGGCACAAAGCACCCTGTGGCTTTGTGATGGGGCTGGGGCCCTTGCAGTGGGGCCGTGCCTTCCGTGTGTTCTGTAAAAGGGCTGGGGTTTGTCAGTGCCCAATAAATGTTCATTCACTGATGCTGAGGCTGGTAGGGATGCTGATGAGAGGAGTGGTAATGGCACGGGGATGAGAGCAGCAAGATGGGGGAGCTTGGAAATGCTGGTGGGGGGCAGGGATGAGAATGAGGAGCGGTGGTAGTGACCAAGGTGGTGTTTAGGGTGATGGCCAGAGGCTGGACTCAGCGGCGTTTGGTGGTGTGAGCCTAGGAGACACGGGCGAGATTGGAAGGGAGGGAGAAGATGGAGTCGAAGGGAATGGGGAAAGAGTAAGGTTGGCTGGGTGAGGGAGTAATGCTGAGGGGCAGAGAAATGTTACTGGCAGGGAGAGAACACAGGTGTAGGGAGAGTCATGTTGGCAGGAAATAGTAATGTTGGTAGGAGAGAGTAATGTTTGTGGGAAAGAGTAATACTGGGGGAGGAGAGTAATGTTGGTGCACCAGTAATATTGGTGAGGAGAGAGTAATGAAGAAGAAGAGTAATGTTAGTGGGGAAGAGTAATGTTGGCGTGGGAGAGTAGTGTTGGAGAGAAGAGGAATGTTAGTGGGGAAGAGTAATGTTGGCGTGGGAGAGGAGTGTTGGAGAGAAGAGGAATGTTAGTGGGAAAGAATAGTGGGGGGACGGGCATAGTGGTGGGGGGAGAGTAATGTTGATGGGTGAGAGTAATGCTGGTGCAGATTAATGTTGGTAGGGGGAGAGTAATGCTGGTGGGTGGAGTAATGGTGGGAGGAGAGTAACATTGGTGGGAAGGGTACTGGTGGGGAGAGTAGTTTTGATGTAAAGAGTAATATTGGTGGGAAGAGTAATGTTGGTGTGAGGAGACAGATGTTGGTGGGAAAGGGTAATTGTTGGGGGAGAGTAATACTGGTATGGAAGAGCAATGTTGGTGGGAAGAGTAATGTGGATGGGAAAGAGTAGTATTGGTGAGAATGAGTAATGTTGGGGAGAGTAATATTGATGGAAAGCATATTCTTGGGGGAGAGTGGTGTTGGGGGGAGAGTAATGCAGGTGGGAAGAGTAATGGTGAGGAAAAGTAAAGTTGGTAGGAAGTAATGCTGGTGTGGCTTCATGTCAGTGGGAAGAGTAATATTGGTGAGCATGAGTAATGTTGGGGAGAGTAATATTGATGGAAAGGGTATTACTTGGGGGGGAAGGGTATTATGCGGGGGAGAGAGTATTATTATTCCCCTGCAGGTGGGAAGAATAATGTTGATGGCAGGAAAGTAATGCTGGTGCAGATTAATATTGGTGGGGAGAGTAAAGCTCGTGGATGGATTCAGGATGGGAAGAGAGGAATATTGGTGAAAAGAGTAATATTGGTGGGGAAGGATAATGTTGGTGGGAGGAGAGTAATGCACATGGGCAGAGTAATATTGGCTGGAAGGGTAACGTTGGTGTGAGAACAGTAATGGTGGTGGTTCTCCTTGTGTCTCTTTTTAGGAGGGCGGAAACCTGTCGCTGAACGACCTCCCCTCTTGTGTTATTGGCCAGAATAGTGTCACGTGTCTCCTGCTTCAGCCAATCAGCAGGCAGGAAGCCACAAAGTCCTAAAGCCCACAGGCATACGGAGAAAGGTAGTTTCTCCTGCCGGGGATCCATACTGACTGGGCCCGCTAGCAGTGGCTGCAGGCCTTTTTCCAGATGCCCACCCTCCGCCCCAATGGCTCTCCAATACCTGCTAATCTCTCAGGACCACCGAGAGGCCGAGCTGGAGCCGGGGATGGCATGGGCTTCCCCCAGACCACAGGGACTGGAATGGGGGCACTTCCCGAGGAAAGTTGCAACATGGGTACCTGTGCCAGACCGGGTCGGTGCCCCCCCCTTCCCCGCTCCTGCCTCTGCCCGTGCATTTGCAAGATAGCCTTATGGTGTTCTCCCACTGTGCACAAAGCAGAATTTTGCATCCCTGGCTTGACTAAGAGATTTGTTTTAATCAGCGGACATGCCTGGGCTAGGCTCCCCCAAAGGAGGCTGCAAGATCCGTGGAGCGCAGCAAGCCCGGGTGACCACAGAGGAACCCCGAAGATGCATGAGAAGGAGTTGTTCTCCCATGCCAATGAGTTTTTGTGGTAGTTACTTTTTTTTTTTTTTTTAAGGGCAGGCATCACTTTTGCAGCAACAACTAATGATTACAGAATGTGCACTGCCCCCCATGTTTCGGATGAGGAAGACAGGGCTCAGAGAGGTGAAGACTTTTGCCCAGGGCACCTGGCTGGGAAGTTGAACGCCTACATTCTGCCCTCAGAGCCCATCCTGGAGAGAATGCACTCTGACCCCCGACAGGTGACAGGTGACAAGGCCAGGTCCCTCCTTTGCTCTGAAGCCCCTAGCTGTCGCCTGCCACTTTCGCTCAGCCCCCGAGACTGTCAGCTCCTGTTTAGAACCCTCTCGCTCTTTGAACATACCCCTAACTTTATTCCAACCCGGATTTCTTATTATGTGCGTGTATGTGTATTTAATAATGATAAAGCACTTATATGTCATATTTGACAGGAGGGCTTTTTTCATCTCAACTTTAAAGCACTACTGGGAAATAATTAGTGCTACTAGAGTCAAAAACAATGGGACCCCATCAGAAAAGACAGTCTCGGAAACTCTCAGATCTTAATTGAACAATTACCGCTTATGCCTATGAATACTTCATTATTACATGCCCTGTTATTATTAGCTGTTATTATTGTTTTAGATGAATGCTGGGGATTTTTTAAAAATCAAAAGCCATTTTCAACCACACTGTTCATCTCCCCGGAACGCACACTCCTGACATTTCCAAATATAATAACGTTGTAGCCGGCAGTCTCCACACCTCGCCCAGAAGACGTGTGTTTTGATCATTTCAGTTGTTTGGACGGAGCCGTTAAAGACTTCGGGCCTCTGTTCATACTGTTATTAATTGTTGACTCCCTGGCAAAAGCATTGGTGTGAGAATCAAGCACCCCTTACCTTTTCATTTTTAGGAGCACAAAGCCATCGGGACAATGGGGAGATCTTCGTTCACCCCAGGTTCATGAGATGAAGCAAAAGGAGGGATGGTGGTGGAGGCAGAGGACAGGATGGAAAGGGCACTGGCTGCAGAGACCCAAGCCCAGACAAGGCAGGCGAGCTGGGCATCTTCTCTTCTTGGAGGGAAACCATGTGGGGAGGAAGCAGGTGATCATGTGCTGGTAGGCACTGTACTCAGTGTTTGGTGTTCACGTCTCAGGAGCCATGTGTGGGAACGGGAGGACGGGTGTTGGATGTCCCTCCAGAAACCATGTCCCCCTTCCTTCTTCGCAGCACCTGTTTTGTTCAGAGTTCTCCACTCTGCTCCACAGTCAGGAGCTTCCCTAGGCCAACCACTGTGACTCTATTTCCCTTACTAGGGATTGGTTGGGGAATTACCACGTGAACCTATGATTTCTGACCTATGAGACAAAAGGGGAAGTCTGCCGAAGGAGGGGGGATCCTGGGAAAATAAGAGAAATCTAGGAAGACGCTGTCTTTGCTGGGCACTGTCGGGTTTATGATGTGATGCCTGGAACTGTAGCAGCCATTTTGTGACCATGAAAGTGTTGGGTAGAATAGAAGATGGAAAGAGATCTTTGATGATAC
Source organism: Enhydra lutris kenyoni (assembly GCF_002288905.1). Taxonomy (NCBI): domain Eukaryota; kingdom Metazoa; phylum Chordata; class Mammalia; order Carnivora; family Mustelidae; genus Enhydra; species Enhydra lutris. The sequence goes on along the minus strand of NW_019154130.1, from coordinate 17,182,807 downwards.
CATTGAGCTGCTGAATTAACCAACCCTGGGGCCATCCTACCTCCCTACCTTAGGGCTTCTTATGATTGTTAGAGATAATTTTTCTTTCTCATTTAAACCAGCAAGTCAGGGTTTCCTGATACCTTGCCCAATTCCTGCAGGTACAAGAATATGTTTTGATTCCTATTTTACAGATGAGGAAAGTGAGCCCCAATGAAGTAAACACACTTGCCTAAGATCACACAGCCTAGATGTGGTGGAGTCAGGATTTGCCCCCTCTGTCTTAGGAGGAGAACCCTTCTAGGGATTTGTAGGATTGTCTTTACATGGTGTTTTGGCCTTTCTAAAGCATGTGGTCATCCATTTCTCCACTGTAACAGCCTGTAATGGGTTCCAACAGGTGAGGACAGGGGAGGTTGGATGGAGCTGGGAATGGAACCCAGGTACCCAGATTCCAGCAGACAGCCTTCTCAGCATCTCGAGGTGCTCTGTGACATCAGAGAGTCTCGCTTGTTCTTACCCTCTCCCCCGCCTCCTTTTGGGATGCAGCCACCAAATCCCACAGATCAGCCTTTGGCCAGTGCAGGGTGGGACGGCTGATCCTCGAGTTTGGCCACCAGGGGCCGCTGTAGTCATACCCAGTGGCCTGCTCTGCAGGGGCGGGAGGGAACCTAGAACCAGCCAACTTGGTCAGGAAGAGCCCCTCACTGAGCTCTCCATTAGGAGCACCCTGAGGCTCTGAGTTCAGGAATTCCCTCACCTCCCAACAAGGAGAGAAGGCAGCCCAGATCTGCCCCTGGACAGTCTAGAACCTAGTTGCTGTGTGCCCTCAGGCAAGTTGCCTTCCCTCTCTGAACCTCATTTTCAAAATCTGGGTACACCCCCACTTGTCAAAGGAGGGATTCCTTCTCTCTCCTTGCGGGTCTCTTCTCTCCTTTGGGCCTAGCACAACACAGTGAACAAAGACCAATTAGGATGTGGTGGCCCCAGAACTGAGGCCCAATGACTCCAGGTCAGGGTTGGAGTCCAGTCCTTGCTCCACCAGCTGGGGAAACTGAGGGCCACACATCACCAGAGAGAAGGAGCTTACTCAGTTTCCCTAACTGCAACACAAGAGGTAGGACTCTATATTTCCTGAAGTATTGTTCCTTGGGATGTTAATGGATAGAAACAAAAACTTAGGTGATCAAAAATATTAGGGAAATGCTGGGTTAAAGCTAAAAGGGTACCTTGCCTGAAGGACTTTTCAGAGCCTTTAATATGCTAATATGATTTGTGCAGCTCTAAGGTGGGGGAAGGGGGATGCATCTGTTTCTTTAATTCTTTTAACCTAGAAACCCATTTTCCAAGGTGAAAGCAGCTGGACCAGGTGATGACAGAAGTAACACGCCTAACTTTTGGGGCATCTTCTCCCAAGGAGGCTCTGTCCCCTAGGAACCTGACCACCTGTTTCCAATATTCAACCCCTGGTGGTTGTAATGTGCTTGCTCTTTGCAGTGGAAAAAGAGGCAGCTCAAAGAGGGGTGGTCACTTGCCAAAGACCGGGTGCTCATGAGGGAACCAGGTCTGTCTGATCCTCAGCCCCTAGGCCCCACTGCCCTGGGACTGCCTCGGGACTCATTTGCCCTGTCATCCTTATCACACGTCACCTGTGGACATCCCAGGTCTTCAGAGGCCACCACCTCCTCTGATAGATTTGGAATCGGGTCTCAGGCCACACAAGTCCGCCCAGGGTCACATACGGCGTCAAGGAGGGCCACTTTTCCTGCCCCCTCCCCTCCCACTACCACTCTCTTAGGGAGCTGGCCCATGGTGGTGATTTAAATATAAATCCATGCGGCATCTGGGTGGCTCATTTGGTTAAGCATCTGCCTTCAGCTTGGGTCATCATCCCCGGGTCCTGGGATAGAGCTCCATGTTGGTCTCCCTCCTCAGCGGGGAGTCTGCTTTTCCCTCTGACCCTCCCCCAACCCCCCAACCCCTCCCAGACGCGCTCTCAAATGATAAAATCTTTAAAAAAAAAAAAAAAGAAAGAAAAGAAAGAAAGAAAAAAATCCTCTGACCATAGGTCCCCCTGTCTGGGCCACACCTTCCAGGCCCGAGCAGGGGCAGGTGGGGTCCCCGAGGGCCCTTGAAGGCCGTCTGGATTGCGCAGTGGGCGGGGCAGTGGGAAGCGTGCACGTGAAACCCACGTTGGCGGGCTGAGTCCCGCCCCTCAGGAAGCCCCAGTGTAGGTTCCAAGCTGAAGTCTCTGGCTGTTGCCACGCAAGGTCAGGGGTTCACCTTGTCTGCTTCCCCTGTCCAGGAGTGGGGAGGTGCACGGAAGGCCGGCCTATACGAGTCGGGAAAGCACAGAGCTACCCTGGAAAGGTGAGTGTTCCTTGTGGCGGCTCCACTCATGTACTTGCTCAAGCTTTCATGCCCCTCTGGGGCTGCTCTGATGTCAGTGTGAGATGGGGTGATGCTCTCCTAGCAGTTGTTAATGACAATAGGCGTCACATAGTGGCGGTTATGTGCCAGCCATATGTGGCGACCACCTCGGACACTAAGGGGTGTGAGCGCAAGACCGCTAAAGGGAGAGAAGGAGCCCAGTGTCGCCCCAGAAGACCTAGAAGAAGGCTTGCAGCTCTGCCTGAGGTGGGGGGCAGACAGATGGCAGATTCCCCCACTCTGAGCCTTCACCCAGCACGAAGTCCTGCCCCCGGGAGTGCAGGACCCAAGGCTGGACGGACGCACTGGAGCGAATTGGCCATATTTCGGGGCGTGGTGGTAGTTCTATGTTCTCTGCAAAGTGCAGCCCACTCCCAGGGCAGGCTTGGAGTCAGGCCCGGATTCTGTCCCAGCTGCTTCTCCATTCTCCACCCTCAGCTGACCTTGGGCAAAGTGATTGGCCTTCCAGGGGCCTCACTCGCCCCACCTCTGCCATGGAGACGTGCACCTGTGTCATGTTGCATGATCTATAGGGGACTAGATACCATTTAGCACCAAGTCTGGGGACCCGTCTGCTGGCAGTGACCGTGGGCATTGTAGCATTGATGGTGATGTCATCATCACCCACCCTGCCCCTCCAAAGTGGCAGGTAGTCCAAGGTGATTATGTGAATGGAGTGCAGGGGTGCTGCACGCTGGAGGGCCCATTGAGATAAGCCAGCCCTGCTCCCAGGAAGGAGCCCGGCCAAGGCACCTGGGAGCCGGTGGTGCTAGGACAGGGCTAGAACCCCAGCCAGACTGTCTGTGCCATGTACTCCCACTGCGCTACGTGTAGACCCACAGACCCTGCCCATGGAGGGCGAGGTTTTCCCAGATCGGAGGCAGGTCCGTCCTCAGCCCACATCTCCAGATGGGGGACCTGGCCTAGTTAGAGGGGTGCCTCCAGTCTTGCCTCCTTGCTCTCCCCTGATATCCCAGCGTGGGTTGGGCCCCTGGGAACAGCCAAGCCACAGGCCACCATCCAGCCCTAAACCTGGCTCTAGACCCCAAGTTCTTGCCCTGTGCTTTTGTACCCTTGAATTCCCTGTCTGGGTTATGGTCACTCCAAGTAGCAAAGCCAGGATTCCAACCTGCTTCTAGTTCAGGCCAGAGGCTGGGCCTCCGGGCTGCCTGCCTCTTGGGCTCCCCCGGGGTGCTGTGAGGCCACAGGTGGGCTTCGGCTCCATGTGAGGGGAGAGGCTGCTGGAGTGTCTGGGGTGTCTGGAGGCGGCCTGATCCGGGGTGTGGGACCTGATGCCGGAACCTGGCTTCCTTTTACCGTCCTTGCAGCCGTTCTCAGGTTCTGTGTTCTCGTCTGTAAAATGGGGATGATTTTGTCACACCCCTGATGGCGCTGTTGTGAGGCTGTTTTGGGAGATCAGTGAAGCGCTCAGTCAGCTGCCGCTTGCATACCACTTATGGTCACTCCTAGAGGCCTTCTATGTAGCTGGTCACCCAGCACGACCCCTGGACTGCTCCCCCGGGGCGTGCGGGGTGCTACGCTTGGTTCACTGACCCAGTTCCGAAGGGCTTGGGTCCTGTCCTGGCACCCAGGTATGGCTGTGTGCGTAGCAGGGGAGGCCTGCATCAAACTGGGGGCTCTCCAGGTCCCCCCCCCAGGCCAGACGGCAGGCTCCCCCATGCCTGGGCAATTAAGGCAGAGACAGGCTGTAAAGAAGAGTCCAAACCATGGGGTTCAAAGCCCCATTTTTCAGACTTGCTGTGTGACCTTAGGCAGGTCACTTCACATCTGAGCCTCGGTTTCTTCCTCTCAAACACCTACTACCTTGCAAGGATGTGGTGAGGCTCCAGGGAGATAGTGTGTATGAAAAGGCCCAGCACAAATGGATTGCTGATAAACATGAAGTACCTTGGGTGGTCTCCTGCAGATCCCCTGCCCCCGACCCGGCACATGGGCCTGGGTGGGTGTGTGCTGGGGCTGCCCAGCCTCTTTGGCCTGCCCGCAGTCGCACTGCCCCCCTAAGGAAGCTTGGAGAGTGTCGGAGACAGAGGAGAAGCTGGAAAGGAATGTAGTGCGACATGGGGGACACCATCCCCAGACCATTCAGGGAAGAGCCACTGGGCCCGGGCTTGGTTCTGCCTCAGCCACGCTACAGACTGATCGCTGGCCGTGGCCCAGAGGCCTTTAGCCTGGGTGCTGGCACGTGAACAGGGTACATGACAGCGTCCCCCTCTCAAGAGCTGGAAAAGTAAATGACCCACGGAATGCCTGGTGCAGTGGGCACCCCTGGCCCGCTTCCTCGGGATTCTGTGCTGGGTCGGCTGGGGAGGAGATGGCCCCGTTCTACTCCTAAGGGAGGGAAGGCAGAAAGAACAAAACAGGAGCTACAGAACAATTCCACAGCTGAGACACCATCTGTGTTTTCCTTCTTTTTTCTTTCTCTTCGTTTTTAAAACAATATAGTGCAGACTGCACTTCTCACAGTAGAATATAATGGTCAATTTTAGTATAAAAAAAAAACATTCTCAGAGATTTGTAAATGCACTTAGTGCTTGAACAGGCCTTGGAGAGATACAGTACCGCTTCCGGAGTGCCAGAGGGGCCAGGGCTCAGGGAATTCGGGCCTTGGGGATGTAACCGGGGGTGGGCGGGGTGGGTAGAGAGGGATCCCTGCCTGCCTCTCTCCCCCAACCCTTGATGGTGCCCAGCAGGCTTTGGAGGGCAGCTTGCTGAAAGGGAGTTGGATTGGGTCTCCCAACTAAAACCAGTAGGTCACCTCCTCGCTGGCTCCTAGGAAAACCCCAGAAGGTGGCAGGGTAGGTTCCCTCTGACTGATGTCTAAGATGGCAGGCCCACTGTTAGCCCCTGTGGTGCCTTTGTGCGAATAGGGAAAATGGCGCCCCTTCCTCAAGATTCAGAAAATTGCCATAATAAATATACAAGTCTAGGATGCAAATGGTGTCTCCTTGGACGAGGTGCCCTTGTGCAGTGCACAGCCTGTACTGCTGTGCCCAGCAGCCCTGTAAGATGTGAACAGAAGGGGGAAGGTGGTAGTACAGGGTTTGGAGAGGGTGGGAATGGGGTACAATTCTGTGTTGGGAAGGAATGGTAGGAGGAGAATCCGGAGGAGAAGGAGCAGGGGGGACTGGTAGTCCTTGGAGCCTATATTAGAGTGGTCTTCACCTGGATTAGCCAGTGGGGGACACTGTAGGCCCTGTGACTTTCTATACCCCTTCTCTGCTCCGTTTCCAGGAGACTGGGGAGCTCATGGTGGGAGATGTCTGACCCCCGGGGGGCTGCTCTGACCCCACCCTGACTCTAGACTGTCACATTTCCTCCTGTATCCCACCCTGGCCTGAGCTCCTCTCCTGGGAAAGCCAGAAAGAACCATTCCTGTCTTAAAGTGGTTTCTGTCTCCCTGCCTCTGCTGGCTTGGATGGAGGCAGTGGTGGACGTCAGCAGCTGCCCTGGGCCCTCCCTGTGTCCTAGGGCAGCCGGTGGCAGGGAGGGGCCTTGGGGAGCCTGGCCGTCGTGTTCCTCCCCATCAGGTGGCTGTGTGGCAGCAGCCTGCCTGGCTTCCCTGTGGGCATCCATGGGCACTCGGGCCCAGGGTGAGGCCGGGCGCCCCTGTGCACCGCCCACCCTGTTCCGCGGCCTGCCTCCCCGCTCGGCACCCTGTCCGTCTGTCCGTGTGGCTGCCGGGTGGGCCTTATCTGTAGACGGGCAGGCGGATGTGGGCATGCTGGTGGTCGAGCAGCCGGGGCACAGCCACGGTCTCGTAGCCCTTGCCCAGCATCTGCTCCTTGATGCAGGGCGGCCGGATGTCATTGATGAGATACTCCAGCGACTGCAGGCTGCTGCTCAGCACCGCTGTGTTGCACACGCTCTTGCTGGGCAGGCCCGAGAGTGCCTCGGCGGGGGGCCCTGCCAGCTCCCGGGCCGCCCCCGGCCCCAGCTCGGTGACCGCCACAGCCGCCGCCGGGTTGTAGCAGTCGCTGGTGGGGGTCACCAGCACGCTGTTCCAGGGGGCGGCGAAGTACTGGCCCACAGTGAAGCCAGTGGGCAGCCCCAGGCCGCAGTTGAGGGGCGACCCGCCGGCCCTCTCATAAACCCGCCCCCCGCAGGCCTCCGGAGACTTGCTGGCTACTGTGCCGCCACTGTAGGCCCGCAGTGGCTGGGGCGGTGGCGGGGGCGGCTTCTGCGGCCACAGCAGGTAATCCAGGCCCCCATCTGCGTACCCTGCAGGCTTGGTGGCCCCAGCCAACGTCAAGGCCGCTGCGCTTCCCTGGCCCAGCTCGGCGCCCTTCCGGCAGTCAGGCAGGCCGGCAGCGGCCGCATAGGCCATGCCGGGGAAGCTGGGCACGGGGCCATGCTTGGCCGGGCTGGGGTGGGGACCGGCCACAGCCTGGCAGGCGGCAGGCGCGGCGCCCGGGGCCTGGCACTGCTGGTTGAGCTGGTACAGGATACTGTGGATGGAGGGCAGGTTGGAAGGCGGCAAGGGCAGGCCGCGGCCAGGCAGGGGGATGATGGAGGCGGCAGTGGCAGCAGCCGCGGGCAGGCCGGGCGGCGGGGCAGGTGCTTCGGGGGGGCTTGGGGTAGGCCAAGGGCCCCAGAGTGCTGGGCGCCGGGTAGGGCGCGATGCCCACCTGCACGGCGGCCGGCGACAGCTTGGTCCGCTTGCCCTCGGCGCTCTTGAGCACGCTCTTGGCGGGCCCGGTGGGCGCAGCGGCGCCAGAGGAGGACACAGCGGCCTTGACGATGGCCAGTAGGCCCTGGTAGCCGGCAGCATGCTGTGGGTAGGGGCTATAGCGCTGGCCGCTGGTGTCATAGCCGTTGACGGTGCGGCCGAGATGCTTGTGCTGGGGCACCCGGATGTTGGTGGGGAAGATCTTGATGGACAGTGGGCTGTTGGCCACCTTCTCCGCATAGGCGTCCAGCTCAGCCGGGCTCGGGTAGCGGGACGAATGCATGGAGCTGGCCACTGTCTCACCTGCGGGGACAAGCGGGAGAGGAAAGCACAGGTGAGAGCCGCCTCTGTGACCCAGGGAGCCCATGGCCCGCTACCCGCAGCGGGGCTCACTCTGCCCCTCCCTCTATCGGTTCCCCATCTGTCCCATCCCCTCGCTCCTCCAGCTTGTTCCATCTACACTCCAAAGCGGCACATCTAGCGTCAAGTACGGGAAGGAAAGCGCACGTCCTCAGCTGAACTTGCACAGACTGAATGCACTCCTGCAACACCCCTGCGGCCAAGCGATGGGACACGGCCAGTCCCCCAGAGCCCCCTGCGCCCCTGCCCAAGCAAACAGCTGTCCTGACTTCTGACGGCAGTGTCAGGCGGGATGGAATCCTGCTATGCGTCCCCACCCATACAGGCCTCTGCCACTTAGGGTGGCTTGTGGGATATGCCCAGGTGGCATGGTCCATGCGTTCTCACTGCCCTGTGGTCCCTCGTGTGGGATGCAACCATCACAATGTACTCATCCTTGCTCCTGTTGATGGCATTGGGGGCAACACACTTAGCACCATATGTCCTCATGTACACGTTATCCTGTGACTTCTGTTGGGACTATGCCCAGCAGGGGGATTCGGGGCAGATGACTCTGCAGCTCTAGGAGAAGATACCCGCAGTCTGCCCAGGAGACTGTCCCAGGCTCCGCTCCCCCGCAGAGCCGACATTCCAGGGGCTCTGCAGCCTCAGTGATGCTCGGTGTCACCTGTCTTAATACTACACCGCCAGGAGGCTATTCCTCCTATTGCTTCATTATCCTGTCTGTGCCTCCCTTTCCTCATCTGTAAAATGGGGTGATGATGACCTGCCACCCTCTGTGGGACGGTTAAGCGTGCTGCTCCAGGAGCAGAGCACAAGGCCTAGAACGGGGGGACATGGTGCAGGCAGCAGCTGCTGCGTCAGCTTCCAGCCTTTGCAACATCAGCAGGCAGGTGAGGGGGAAGTTTACCCACCCCGGCTGCCCAAACCCTCCCTGTCAACTGCAAGGCCAGTGGTGTAACCCCTGCCTTTTCTGCATGCGGTCGGCATGGGGCTGAAGGGTGCACTTTGTGTGACAGGCTGACTGTCCTAGTCTTGGTGGCACAACTGGTGCCTTCTATGGGGCGGGTGGGTTGCTGGTGGGCAGGCCCCCTTCTCTCATCCAAAGCCCCTCCCTGGGCCTGAGATATTCCTCAGCATTGCCCAGGACCCTCCGCGGGTGGAGAAGGGAGCAGGGGCCTCCCAAGAAATAGTTGGGAAGACCCTGGGGTTTAGAACCAGCGCACTGGGTAGAATCCTGTCTGGTTGTGGGGCTTTGTGGCTCTGGGCAAATGGTCTGGCTGAGCCTCATTTTCCCCACCTGTGGAATAGGCATCAGGCATAATTATGCCAGTCTTGCAGGGTGGCTTGGGGGAGGGGCTGTGCCAAGGGGCTGAGCAGAGGGTGTGAGGCTCACAGTCGGTGCTGGGAAGGGGCGACCTCTCTGGGCCCTTGGGCGAGGGGACCCCTCAAGGTCTCCACAGCACATTGCCTTCCTCCTGCCCCATGAGCACCCCTGGAACCCACTGGGGACTTGAGAATGAGGCTTCCCCACACTGTGGCTCTGTTTCCTCATCTGTAAAATGGGCATGATGCTCCTGGGGACACTGCCTCCCAGGGTGGCTGCAATTTCCAATGAGTTGTGCGTGGTGGGGTGCGTCAGCAGAAGCAGGTGCTCTCTAGGCAGAAGTGGTAATACCCTCCCATCTGCCTGGGACAAGGGCCTTCCTGGGGAAGAAGGGGTAGTGGCTCAGGCTGCCCTTTCTGACCACAGGTGGGCCTGGCATGGGGGCTGGGTGGAGTGCTGACCCCATCACCTGCCCTCCTCCCCCTCGGTTGGAAGGCCTCACCCCACATCCCATCCTTCCAGAGCCTCAGCCCTGGTCCCCTTGTTGGGCTCACAGCCAATCTCGGCAAGGTATGTGCTGCAATGGGAAGGCACAGGCATGTTGGGGTGTGGGGGGGGCTCACTCAGGCCAGCTTCGGAAAGCAGATGGCTTTCTAGAAGAAAGAGCATCCCAGTTAAGGCAATGTTGAAAGGGGTGAGGAGAGAGCAGAGAAACACATATCAGGCAAAAGAAAACAGCACAGGCAAAGGTCCAGGGGTGAGGAAGCCTATCCCAAGTGGGAACTGTAATTCAGAATGAAAGCAGAAGCCAAGGGTGACAGTTGACAGTTGACAGTCGGGAGAGAGAGGTGGCCTGGGAGGGCGTGAGGTAGGGCAGTGGCTTCCCCCACCCCACCCTGAGGGCACATTAGCCATTCTGGGGATGTACTTGGTCCTCACACTTGGGTTGGGGGAGCCGCCACCCCAGCTACGGGGGTCCAGTGGGTAGTAGCCTGGGATGCTATGGGACAACCTACAGTGCACAGGACCACCTCTGTGCGCAGAGAGTGTTGGAGAAACCCTGTCCCAGGCCATCGGCAGCCAGGCGAGGTTTGACACGGGAGAGGGAGGCCCAGGCATGCATGTCAGGGAGGTCATTCCTCTCTGCCCTGAGGTGCAGGAATGTGGTCTGACCTGGGCAGGGCAGCAGGGAGGGAAGAGGCAGGCAGCCCTCAGCATCCCAAGGAGCCTGGGCCAGTGCCCCTCCATCCCTTGGTCCTAATCTGGGCCAGCAGGTGGAGCTGACCCCTAGCAGGCCACAGGCCTCCATCCTTGACCCTGCCTGGGGCAGCCCCCTCCTAAGTGGCCTAAAATAAACTCGGTGTGGAGAATGGAAATGTCACTTTGGCCAACGGGGGAATCTTTCTCCGAGATTGGATTTAAACTACATTATACAAGCAATTTCATGGGCACTTAGCGCCGCTCGGAGAGTCCCGCAAAAAAGGGACCAGCTCTTCATTTACCAGCCATAAATCAGCAGTTGCTATAATGAGCACAAAAATGTCACTTTTATGCAATTTTACAGATGAACAAAACTGGTGAAATTAACTGTGGTAACCTACCAGAGTCAGCAAAAGCGGCTGCTGGGGAAAAAATTATATCTGTATGTATTTTTGTTCCTCTTCAACCCCCTTCCCAAGCAGGTTTCTGCCATTGTGGTGTGAAAACTCATTTGTCCTCACCATTATACTTTCATTTGGAGTTTATCTTGAGTATCCAATGAGCCACCAACTGTGAAAATGATTAAATCTACAAAATCTATCTAATGGATGGAATAAATTAGGTGTTTAAAACCTTTAAGAAGAAGATGAAGAAGAAGAGGGGGTTTGTAAAAAGGGTTCAGCCTGTTACCGGTTCCCATTCGCTGAAGGATGGGCCCGTCTGGGCCCCGCCAGTCAGCAGGGCTCCTCCAGGGGGGGTTGGGGCCTCCAGTATTTGCGGGAGCCGATGGGGGTGGGGGTGCCCTTTGGCTGCACTGAGTACAGGCTGGTCTCTGGGCCCACAGCTTTTCTCGACATCTCTTGTCTGGAGCACCTGAGCACTCTTGAGAGCCGGAAGGGGGGGAATGGGCAGTGACAAGTTCAGCACCATGGCACAGCCCCATGGGGTCAGGGACTCATAGGTTTATGTGTGGCAGGCAGGGGACCTGCTGGGGGACCCCAGGGCCTGTCTTCGATACTGCTCCCTCCCTGCCTTCCCTGGACTAGGGGACCCCTACCCCCCCTAGCTGGACTAGGGGACCCCTACACCCCCAGCCTGGAGGTCCCATTAGTGCCTGGGTGTGGTCACCACAGACACCGCAGCAGATCCCGGTGGCCCTGGGCTTGTCCTTCTGCCCCCCAAGACTTGGGCTCCCTAGCTGGCCTGTCTGCCGCCGTGTCCCCCAGCATCTACAGGACACAGAGTAGGTCTCCAGGAATGTCTTACTGGACCACTAGGCTGTGCCTGGATGGACCCATCCGGACTGGAGGCCTCTGTTGTGCTGCCAGTCACAACACTTGGAAGAATGAGTCCCAGGAGGGACTAAGCTAAGGAGACAGCCCATGGCAAGCTGCCTCTCCAAAGCCCCTTTCCAGCCCCGTGTCCAGACACTTCCTGGGCCCTTGTCTATGCAGGCAGCACACAGGGCCTTGGAAAAGCAGCAGCCCCCAGAGCAAACCAAGGTTCCCGCCCTCACGGAGCTGACAGTCTCGCAGGGGCGACAATCCTGAGACCCCATCAGGCAGCCACAGGCCCCAGGAACAGGGACAAAGCAGACGTGGTAGCTTAAAAACCTGTCCACGAATCCTTTGGCACTCCTCCCACAAGTAGTGGAGGCCCACCTTCCTTCCCTGGAATGTGAAGGAACTCAGCTACTCGATTCTGTACTGAGTGGGTGGAGTGGGTGCCGGCGGGGCGGGTGGGGATCGTGCCGGGTGGGACACCGTGTGGCCCTCCTGGCTGGGCGGTAACAGGCAGCGTGGCTTTGCACAGACACCAAGGTGGCTCTGTGCCGGTCTGTCGGGGTGTCTGTCCCTGGAACCCAGCTACAGTGCTCTGGGAAGCCCTGGCCCCACGGAGGGCCACGTGTGGGTGTTTGAGTGGACCGCTGGCATCCACCACCTGACTGACGTAGGAGGAAGCAAGCCTTCGGAAGCTTCCAGCACCCAGCCCAGGTCTCCCTCACTCTGCTCCCAGCAGCAGCACAGAGCAGACACACCCTCCCCACTGTGCCCTGTCCGTTCTCCCAAGCGCACCAGATGGCTGTCGGAGGTCACTGAATCGGGGGGTGGGTAGTTATGCAAGCACAGTAAGCAAAACAGTGGGGCCTGGGGGGCGCAGTGACCCCGTGGAGGGGTGCCTAGTGTGGACGCTGTGATCAGCGAAGGCATCTCTGATAAAGTGGCCTTTGAGGGAAGGCTGCAGAGTGAGGGAGTGGGCTATATGGCTCTCTGACAGAAAAGCGGTCTTCGCAGGGGGCAGCAAGTGCCAAGGCCAAGGGGAATGGGCCAGGCGTGCCTGGGGAAGCAGCGTCAGCAGGGGAGGACCATAGAAGGTAGACGGGGTGAGGGTCCACTGTGAGGACCTGGGCTCCTGCTCTGCGTTGGAGGGTGGGGACCAGAGGAGGGACAGGACCTTCCTAGAGTTTTGATGGGACCCCTCCAGCTACTGAGTGGAAAATTGGGCAGGGAGAGGGGACCTCACAACGAAGTCCTGGGAGCAACTTGACTGTCCCCACGAGACAGAGTATCCAGCAGGTCCTCAGTAGAAATGTGCTTTGCTGGGCATTGAAACTTGGGTTCTAGAAGGTTGTGATGAAATGGGCAAAGGTGTACCAACAGTACAGGTCTGTGGAGATAGGAGGTAACAGAGGGGCTGTACCTGCGAGCCCTTGGCCTCTCTCCTTCCCTCTCGAAGGGGGGGCCAAGCCAAGACTTAAAGACAAAAGCCCTTGAGGCTGGCGTGGTCTTGCCTGGGAGGGGGGCATTTTAGTTCTCTGTGCTTTTCTGTAGTCCCCAGGGGGTGGCCCTGACCATGTGTCGTGTGAGGGTAGGGGAGAGGCGCACAGCTCTCCTTTCTCCCAGGGCCCTGCCCTTGACGCCTGTGTCACAGCAGCCTGCTTCAAAGCCACCTCCTCTACCCTTGGCCTGGAGCTGCCCAAGGCCCTCCCTGGCTCCCCGCCTGGGCCCCGGCCACGGAGGGGAGCGGAGCACCAAGGGCAGCTGGGAGCCTTTTGAGAAGGCATCCTAGTGCGGGGGGCTGGGGAGGCAAGGGTGGGCTGAGTCAGGCTGCTACCTCTCTCCGGGTCTCAGTTTTCTCTTGTGTAAAATGGAACACTACTGCTGGTCTTGGGAGAGTTTTTATGAGCATCCTCAGGGGGGGCTATGGTTGCTGGTGGTGATGGCTTCACTAAAGTCCCCTCCACAGCCTCCAGGCCCCCGGATGCGTCTCTGTACAAACCCCTCCGTTGAGCCTGTGTGTGTGTGTGTGTGTGTGTGTGTGTGTGTGTGTGAAGTCTGAGCTGCTCAGGCTGGCATCCAAGGCCCTGGCCATGGGACCCTAACCTCTCTCTGCAGCCCTCTTTTCCCACAGGCCCTGGACATACCCATGGTATCCCTGGGCTCCCTCTCACGTGCTGACAGCCATCCTCGGTGGAGCGCCCTGGGCCAGGCACAGTGCCAGCTCCGTACAGCCCTGCCCTTTGGACATCCTCATGGCAGCCTGGGAGGTGGCCCTGGGTTTCAAAGGTGGAGGGGAGACATTCAGGGAACAGGGTGTCAAGTGTGGACTGCAGATGAGCGCCCCCTCCTGCCGCATGTTATTGCTGACTACTGGAGGACAGAGGGGCTGGGGATGGGCCAGGAGCCAGGAGATCAGGGCTGGGGGGCGGGGACTGGGGTGGGCGTGGAGGCTGTGCCCAGCCCAGAGGCGTGCGCACCCCTGAGATTCTGTTCGGACACCACGTAGGCCCAACCATACGCCTGCTGGCTGGGAGGTAGCCCAAGGAGCACCAGTTTGAGAGCTCGGGTGGCACAGAAAGGATCTGTGAGCCAGGTTCTGAGCTCTGTCATCTGTCCCCTGGGACCATGCTCTCTGTCGCCAGGCATCACGGACACCGTGGCTCGGGACAGGTGTCTCCCTCCACAGGCTTCTCCTCAGTAACCAAATTCTCCCGGGTCCTTTAGAGCCTAGCTAGGATGATGCCGCTTTGTGCTCATGTCCTTGGACACCCACCTCACCTGGTCTGTGTCCCACACCCTGGTGGGAAACCCTCCATGTCTGCCTCCCCTCCTCCACCCCCTCCAACCACTCCTACCATTCCAGGGTGAATCTGGGGTTGGGTGGACCTGTCCATGTGCCGCCTGGTGCAAAGAAGGCGCCTGAACTCCGCCCTGGGAGGACAGAGGAAGAAGTGGGGCTTATACCCAGCTGGGTGGCTGGCTTCCGCCTCCGTGGGGATGGGCTCTACACCCCTCCCCGCCCCCAGGGCTCCCATGCTGTAACTATCTGTTGTCTTCAGGGCAAAATACTGAGGGCAAGCTAGCTCTTTCTCCCCACCCTGACCCCTGGGAAGATGTGTGGGGTCCCAGCAGGTGTCTGCAGAGTCCATTGACTCCCCCCACCCCCACCCCATTCCGAGGCCCATGGGAGGAGGCAGGGGCAGAAGCCAGACAGAACTGAGACTCCGTGTGCAGAAACCATGGCCCCCACCCTGTGAGTTGGGCCCTCCCTGCCCCACGGCCCCCATTAAAGTCCTGTCAGGAAATTTAAGAGGCTGGCTGCCAGTGCGGATGGGCCGTCACTGCCATTACGTTAATGTTATGGGCCTTTTACAGGTGCCTTAAAGAGATGTGGTTATTAACGAGTATATTAAGCCAATTAAAAGCAGCCCTTTGAGTGGGATTTAATGTTGCTACAGGGAGACGGGAAAGCGGGACTCGGCAGGCCCTGGTGGCCCCCCACCAGGAGCAGGGGAGAAGCATGGGTGGCCAGGCGGGGGCTCCACAGGAGTGATGGCACGGTGCAAAGCTCGGACCCTGGCTGGGGTCGGGACGCGGCGTGACCACTTGCTGTGGGACCCTTGGTTTCTCATCTTTAGGGGGAGAAGGATGGACAAATCACAGTGGGCTGAAGTCCATGGGCTCCTCTGCCCTGTAAGACCCGTGGTGCCTGCTCCCCGAGGGGTAGTGGAGGAAGGCATGGGGGTGGTTTCGGGGGGGGGGTTGTCCAGGGCAGCGGTGGGGGGAGATGCCAGCTCCCAGGCTCCAGGGTTCTCAGTGGGAGCCCAGGCACCTCCCACGGCCATGCCAGTGCCTCCAGGTACTGTCCAGCTGAAGGCAGGCTCCTGCAAGGCCATGGACACACTCCCACATTGTTCCCTTGGGGGACCTTGGGTGTTTTTGAGTGTAAGGTGGAGTTCTGTAGCTTTCCCCTGGGAGGAGTGGGAGGACTACAGGCATGCCAGGCACAGTAGGTACTCAGCGAATGTCATTTCTTTCTCATTTCTCTTTGCCTGTTGCCTCTTCCCTTAAGCCAGGGCACACACTACCTTGCTGAAATGGGGGAGGGGTGTCCCCAGGCACCTCAGGGCACAAGGGGTCCCTGAGCACAGGGCCTGGCCCAAGCCCACAGGGAGGAGCAGTCCGCATCTGCATTCCCCTTTGCTGCTGACACTGTGCCCTTGGAGGTGGCAGCCTCCTGAATGCTCAATTAACGTGACACTAATTAGCTGGTGGCACCAGCAGAATCCCTAATGAGGCCGCCCAGGAAAGGGGGTGGTGGGGAAGGCGGCTGGGCCAGGGCTGATGCAGCTGTCCTCTGGCCCACACTGCGAGGGCTGGGGGAGGGACGAGGACGACCACCAACAACCCTGACCTGCCCCTAGCCTGATGACCCAGGGTGTGAATCCAGGTGCCCCAGTCCCCAGCAGGTTGACCTCAGGGAGGTGACTGCAGCTTCCTGGCCTCCATCAGCCCTAAGAGGACGGCAGGGGCGGGGGGGGGGGGGCGGGATTCCACGAGAGAATGCGTGACTGAAATCTTGGTACATCATGGGTGCTCAGAAAGGCTAGCTGCCTGCCTTCCAGCTCTTTCTGGACCAGACTAGGCAGTGCAGGGAGGTGGCGATCACTGGACGCTGCCAGAACTCTCGTTCTCTAACCACATGTGTGCACGTGCACACAGGCTCACATGTACACACACCCAGATGCTCAGGGACACGTGTGGAGTCACAGGTGCCCAGATATTGAGGGCCGGCGTGTACACAGAGACCAGGAGATGCTCACAAGCTCACACGTGTATCTACCCACGGCTTCCATGCCCTGGAGTGCCTGGGGGGCCCTGCGGGCAGGGCTGGGGGTACTTTAATCCTTCCCAGCCTGACCTTCCTGCCGCTGACCTGTGTCTCAGTCTCCCTTCCCTGCTCCCTGCCCGGCCTCTGAGAGCCTACTTCTCACTGTCCCCCTTTGCTCAGCTTGTTGACCGCTGCCTGAACGGTGCCCTTTGGAACTGCTGCCTCATCTCCCCTCGTGGCCACATACATTCCCCCCCTCACATCTCCATCCACAACCGCGTGGATCTGACTCATCCACCCTTTGCTCCCCAAGTGCCCGGCCCCCTCCCATCCCCTGCTCCTTGGCACTGCTTTCTCTGCAGTCACATCCCTGGCTGTGTGTTCTGGATATTGGTCCATTGTAAGTGCGGCAGACACCCTCCCTGTCTTTGGCTATCTTGACTTTTTTTATGGTGCATTTTGCCAAGCAGCAGTTTTTTATTTTAATGTGTTCCAACCTGTTTCCTTTATTCGTGCTTTTATCCCCTCTTCCCATTTGCAAGTCCTTCCTGGTGGATGTTCCCCGTCATTTGCTTTAAAGAATGATACGGTTTTGCATTGCATCGTACCAGATTTTTAGTCTATCTGGATGTCTTCATTGTGTGTGGTGTGAGGTAGGGCTCCAATGTCATTCATTCCACATGGATAAGCAGGGGTCCCAGCCCTGCATGTCTATCCCCAGGGATCTGCAAGGCCTGCTTTGTCCCAGACTGAGCTCACATGCACACTGGTCCACATCTAGATGTTCTGCTCCATGCCCTGGCTCCCTCTGTCCCAGTGCTGATCCCACCACCTCAGCCTTAAGCCAGAGCAGTACGACCCTGGTCCTCTACCCTTCTATTTCTTTGTCAGGCGCGCGTTGTCGGTTCTTGGCCTTTTGATCCTATCAACTTCAAAGTCAGCTTTTCAAG